>NC_142532.1:12567378-12942378 GCF_964205215.1 Stylophora pistillata
TGGCTCAAAAGTTTTTTTGTGTGTGTGTGTTTGTGTGTGTGTGTGTTTGTGTGTGTGTGTGTGTGTGTTTGTGTGTGTGTGTGTGTGTTTTTTCTTTTCAGTGCTATTTCTTTTCGTATTTTGTTTGTTTGTTCTTTTCAATTTTTACCTTATCTTACCCATACATCCCTTTCATCATCTAAACAATAATTTTTTAACCTTTAACACGTACTTAACCGAGAGCTGTTAAAAGAGAACTGAAAAAGAGTAATTTCAAGGTACCAATTTATAATAATAATAATAATAATAATAATGTTTATTTCTGACCACTTGCAGCCTGAGGCTGAATTAATGGTACAGCGTATACATAATAAATATGAATATAAAACAAACAATACATAACACAGGCTGATACTTAACAGTAACGAAATTTTTAAAACGCTCAGTTTTTACGAGCATGCGGTGAGAAGCTTTGCCTGATCGCAGACACATTTGCGTTGTGCTGTGAAACACTCGCTTATGAATATGGGAGTGCAAGGGGTAGCCTGGGCGAATTTTACGGATAAACCGCTCGCATGCATCTGCGCGGCGGGCCGACAAGGACTACAACAATAGAAAGACTTTATTTAAACACGATAATTGTTAAAGCGACTACACGCTTGTGGGGTCGTGGGTAAAATGGAATAAAATGAAATTTAGTAAAATAAAATAATTAAAGTAGCCTATCAAAATTAGAAGATCTAAAACTGATTTAAAATTGGGATCCTTAAAGTTCACTGTCTGTGGAGAAATAGAATTAAAGTTCAAATTTAAAAGTGCCTTTGATTTGTAGGCTAACGAGGAGAGCTGCTTAATGGTTATATTTCTTAAATTTGATTCTTGGAGAAGTGTGTTAAAAACGATAGGTCCTCCTCTGGAAAAACTATTTTTCATGTAATATGTATTGAATTTTTGTACTTTTATGTTATATTAGGAATATTAGGATGTTGGCATTACTTCTTAGATTTTTCTTAGTATTCACGTCAACTTCTTCCGTGGTATCTAACCTGGATATAGGTAAAATCTTCTTATCTATTTTGAACATCAGTTTAGCCAAATTAACTTTATATGTGGTTTCAATGGAAGACCATCGAACCTTGCTTAGTACTTCAGACTTAGGCATATCCCATGGCCAGTTAAAAATTAATCTTGCCGCTCTACAGTGTAAAGACTCTAATGCAATTAGGCCCTCCTTATTAGTAAGGCCGCCAAGGACAGTGATACCATATATAATTGATGGGTAGATTACTTTGAAGTATAAGTCCAGTAGCATGGGTCTTGGTAAAAACAAGCTGCGCTTCAGCATGTTAAGCTTATTTGCAAAGCTGATCTTTAATGCTTTGACATGGTAGTCCCAGTTAAGTCTCTTATCAATGTAGACTCCAAGCAGCCTGGTGTGTTTAACCCATCTTATATCAATGATTCATTAATGACTGTAGTGGACCGGTGAAGTTTCCTCGATGAATTAGCATACCTTCGCATTTCTTGGGGTGAGGCAATAGTTGATTTCTTAAGCACCATAGAAGAACCTGAGTGAATAACGGCCTTTTCAAGCGCGTGTTCGTATGAAAGGTCAGGCCATATAATAGAGAGAGCCCTTTTCTGGACATCTTCCAGTGCGTTATCCAGGTACTTTGGCAAGTCAGCGAACACAGCTGACGCGTACTCCAATATAGATCTTAAAAGCGCGCAGTATATGGCAACGATGTCTACAGAAGGTACGCCACTCTTACGCAACTGTCTTAACGCAAAAAGTCTACGATTGGCCCTCTTCACCTACCAGTCAATGTGCACAATTCACGTAGTGTACGCCAAGCAACTTAAACGACGAAACTTGCTCTACAAGGGATCCGCCAACCATGATCGGCATGGGCACACAACTATTATTGTGGAGAAAGTCAACCGCGAGAACTTTACATTTACGCGGATTGAGGCGCATGTTATTTTGAAATGCTTAAGAATTGATATCATTTACGATGTAATTCAACACAGCCTGAAGGCGAATTTCTAGGAATGGTCTCGATGACAGTGAGGTCGTCCACGTATTTAGCACGAGGAACCCAAGCACCCACAAGATCGTTTACCATTACCGCAAAAAGTAGAGGGCCAAACTGATCGACCAATTTATGCCATTGATACCTGCCTTATTTCTTTTAGGTGATGTCAACCCGTACCAAACTGAGGTCAAAAGCGATGAGTTCTTCTCCTGCGGGTTCCTCCAGAACACTTATATCTTTGTTGCTGAGAGCTTATTGGACGAGGTAATGGAGGAGGGGTAATTGATGTGAGGAGGTATTTGTTTATTTGTGTCGGTGCCTAAGTTGAGCGTTATATTCCTTTTAAGTAGTACATGATATCTTCATATCTTCGTATTTAGTAGAAGAGCAAATGATGGGTTGGTAATTTCAAAGCCTAGCCTTGTTCTATCGCCTTAAATGCTGTAAACTCGATCTGGACAAAGTTAATTTTCCCATGGACGAATTTGTGTTTTTTTTCTTCTTTGTTTATTTGTTTGTTTTTTTCAGCAACACTGAGCATTTCTTCGCCCATGAGGGAGATTGAAGCGAGCCGGCAAGAGGTCTGCGAGGGGTCTGAAACTATTTTTTATTGGTTTTTCGCAGGCCCGCTTTGATTCATATCTCAAAGTTTCTCGCGGGTAAAGAGACACTCTTTCCACGGCGCTAATAATAAAGGCCTGCTCGTAAGCTAGCTTACAGTTGCCTACCCCATCTTATCCTATTTGTGTCTTGATTGATTTGTCCTCTTGAACCAACAGTCCAGTGAAGGGTATTTTAAGACATCAGTTCGTCCCCAGGGATTCCCCCCCGAGTGTCTCCTGTGCGCGGTAGAGGTCGGCAACGAGAAGTACAACGACGTGCCAAAGAGTGAGTTTACGAACAGAAGTACAGAAAGTATGACCTGCGCTTCAAGCAGGAATATACGAGGACCAGAGTTTGGCACATGGGTTTTTTCGTTTTTTTTGTTTTTTTTTGTTTTTTTGTTTGTACATAGAAGCTAGAAGATGGGGAAGCGAAAAGACACAGCTTCAAACACACGAAATTTCAAGGACAAATTCGTCAAAGTAAACTAAAGGAAACAGTCATATGTAAGATTTAAAGGAGTGACCACCCCATTATTTCTCCTTACCTCATCACTTTTGAAACAAACATTAATGTCACGAGTGTTAAGGAGCGTGACTAAAAATAAGTATTTAGAAATTTAGAGAATGCTTTGAGCTTCCTATGAAACTTTCTGGAACCTTTTTTTGGATTTTGTTGTTGTGATGTGGTGATATCAGGGTGGTCGTGTTGTGGGCTTCTGGAATGTTCCGGAATGCTTTGTGGATGTATGTGGAGACTTGGTCCACTATTGTTATCGGGAGTAAGCTCTACCAAGAGAGAAAACTGTTGTAGAAGATGGTCAATTTAAAGGAACTTTGGAGAAAACTGTGGGTTTCTACAGTGATGAGCGAAAATGTAGTTTGTAGAGGGCTTATAAGTAAGTTATTGAAGATAACTACTTTATCGTCTATCGGAGTCGTTCATAAGGAAAAATATTGCACATAAGTAGCTGAGTTTATAGGATTATAGTGTTTTTCTGTCGGTTGAATTATACCGTAACATGAGAATAAAGAAGCTCCGCACCATTTAAAAAAATTCTTACTTTCATTATAGTTCTCTTTAAGGACGCGAAATTCCAAGGCCGACGCATGATACGTCCTAGTGTTCTTGCGGTTGATAAGATGTTAAATTGAACTTTTAATGATGATTTCTCAGTGTCCAAACAATGCTTCAATAAACGCAGGAATTTCTCGTACCCAGTACATCCCATGGATAAGCTAGGCAATATTACAAGACGAGCGGGTATTTTAGTGTTTAAAAACATCTCATATAATTATTGTGTAGTAGCATGCGATCTGTCGTTTCAAGAATTTTTGTTTTTGCATTTGGTAAAAAAGCGCATATGTTTGATAGTTGAGGGAGATTCGGACCCAGTCCCTGGATCCGCCACCGCTCTTTACTAATTTTCTTTATTTACGTATGGATCAAAGATAATCCTTCCATTGCCCTTAAAACATTGATCACCTCCCGGGAGGAGGAAGAAGAGAGACAAGAAATACAACTGATGTTCGGACAGTCAACCTACTGTCACCATAGAGCCGTTCGGGAGATCTGGAGGAACCTAGAAGACTCTAAAAAAAGAGAGTTTGTTGTGTGTAAGACTACGGTTCATCCGGTGTTCAGCACATCTTTTGGTCTCCATGTTGCTGTGCTAACTGCGGACAAACCTCAGAAATTCATCTTTGGTAGAAGGGCCAATAGAGGTACCTATTCAGTTCACGCACCCTTTTGGCCTTTGTCAAGATTTTTTATAATTATTCACGAGTTTAGAATTTGAGTTAAAGGATCATGAAATCTCAGCTAAATTTAAGAATGCCGCACATTTTAGTGCCATCTTACCCTGATACTTCCCCATTAAAATCCCCATAATATTTTTTATGCCACTACATGACTGGGTCAGAAGGAGGTAGTTTATCAAGGCCAATAACAACGCTGATCTTTGCCAAATCCCTTCATAACTATGATTAGGCGTCGATCAATTCGAAGCTTCGACATCCCCCACCCGGGGGCAAAAATTGTGTTCAAATCCCCCGCTCCATTTTTTTGTTAAGGCAAAATCAGCGACGGCGTCTTTCTACACATGGACCAAGCTTTAAAGCCCTAGACCTTGCGGACCTTTTCTTTTGAGCCATTCGCTCGCGAAAGTGAACTATGACCTCACATATGAAAGTCACGCTTAACAAAAGGCTCTATCGGATATCGCGTGACACCCGCTGTAACGCGACCGACTAAAGAATCAGCGAATTTTGGAAGATTTTGCTCTCTCTCTTTCGCTTAAAGAACGTTGTCGTTCTGTTACCTCCAGATTATAAAAGCAAAATTGTTAAGCTTTACGTAGAGGTGCAAATTATACCGTTAAACAATAATCTTGTACTGGCAAATAAATATTTTGTGTTGCTGACTCGCGCTATTTTAAGAGGTTTTGATTTCATTTTTTCGAGACAAGGCAAAGACTCTGGGGCGAGGTTTGTACAACGCATGCTCAAATGTGTGCGTTACCGCCAAATTCGAAAAGAATAATAAATTCCGCGTATTTTGATGTATAATTCATAAGGGTGCGGTAAAGTTTCGGCCTGGCAAATGGGCCTTGAAATCAACGCTTTGGTTCTATTTCTGCTGCTAACCTTTATAAACAGCGCGAGTGCGATAGAACAGGAATTCGATGGAGCGGAATCCGGAGATGTCCCTTCATTTACGTACGAAATAAACAAGTAAGTATAGATTCAAGTTTCGTGTATTTCTTCGAAGATTCATTGTGTTAAAGATCCTTTTCTATCTTGTTTGGTAGCTACCTCATCTATACAGTCTGTAAAGAATTAGAGGGGAAAATCGACGACTTAAGTACTGAGTCTGCTTGGTCGGCGAGAATAAGAAGAATTTTTGAAGAGTCTGCGCTGAAAGGTTTAATCTTAAACAATCGTATCGTAAATGTCTTCAAGAAGAAAATTTCGCTTCTTCTCTCGGCGTTGAGGAAAGCTGGTCAAAAAGGTGGTCGCCATGTTAAGAAGCTTAAAGAAAAGTGGCAGAAAGAGACGTACTCATTCAAGATATTCTATAATGAAATTGAAGCGTGTCAGCTACAAGAGGAGAACAGAGGTTTGCGCGGACAAAAGAGAAAGCTGGAAGCATCCCTTGCAGATGAACAGGCGAAAAGGCTAAAGGTAGAAGAGAAACTCGAACAAGTGCTTAACAAAGCAGAAAAGGACGAAAAAAAATACGAAAAAAAATTTAAGATTCTAGCGCGTAAAATTGCGAAACTGCAGAGAGACGGAAAGAGAGGGCCGGCCAAAAAGAAAAAATTTACCGATTATACGAAACAGCATCAGTCACGTCTTCGACAACAGATGAAGGAAAACTGTTAGGCAACATTATCCTTCCTTGGATTGTACGATTTTATTGCCACAAAAGTAGAAGTTTTCAATGGCGAAACTCAACAGTACGAGACATTTTCCTTAATTGATGAAAACGAGCTGCCACTAAAGGACAAGGACTCAACGGAGCTGACAGATGAAAATTTGGATGAAATTAATATGTGGATCTACATTAAAGATAAATTTAACATTTCTAATGAGGCTTGGCATGAGCTGGCTATGAAAACCAAACAGATGCCAAACAGCTATAAGCTGGAGAAGAAATTGAAAGAACTTAATGCAAAATGGAATCTTCAACCTACACCTGGCCAAGCCGAGGGAGTCCAGTTAAGTTTTAAAGAAAGTTTAGAGGAACAAGTAATCAGGCTTCAGGGGAAAGGAGTTTTGAACATTAACACTAAAATCAAAGTTAAAATTAGTGGGGATGGGACCAACATTGGGAAAAGGCTCAAAATTGTTAATTTAACTTACACAATATTAAATGAAAGAGATATTGCAATGAGTGAAAAAGGCAACTATATTCTTGCCATAATCAAAACTACTGAAAGCTATGATAATTTAAAGGCAACCCTTGCAGATCTTAATGATGAAATGCAGAATCTAAAGCAAATATGTGTGGGTGATTATAAATGTGACATTGAATACTTTTTGGGAGGGGACTGGAAGTTCTTAGCTTGTGTGTGTGGTTTGGGTGCAGCAAATCAGGACTATGCCTGTATTTGGTGCAAATGTCCTAGGAATGAAAGGTTTGACTGCAGCAAGAAGTGGTCCCTCACAGACAGGTCCCTTGGTGCAAGATCATGTGAAGAAATAACTGCCAATGCAAAATCTAAAAAGTTCAATTGTAAATCAGTGCCTTTATTTTCTTTTATTCCCATTGATCATGTCATAATTGACACACTTCACTTATTTTTGAGGATTTCTGACAACTTGATTGAGCTTCTCATACAGCAACTTCGCAGGGAAGATGCAATAGATAAAGTGAAAACTTTCCCTAGTGGGTTTACAAGGGAGAAATATAAACATATGGCTGGATATGAAAAGTTTCTGAAGGACATTGGAATTTCCTTTGACTGGAGAGTAAATAAAGACTCTAAAAAATTAGAATATAGAGACCTTACCGGACCAGAAAAGTTGCTTGTTATGCAAAGCATAAATTTCCAATCACTCCTTCCCAACTTTAAGGAAACTAAAGAAATGGAAAAACTATGGGCCAGTTTTATGGAAATTATTGGAGACCTGAAGCTTGAGTTTACAACTGATGATGCTATTACTCAGTTAACAAATAAGATCAACTCATGGTTTGATAAGTTTCTATGTTTGTATCAAGCCAAAGATGTTACCCCTTACATGCATGCACTATATGCTCATGTGCCTGAATTCTTAAGACTCTATGAAAATATATCCTATTTTACACAACAAGGAATGGAAAAATATAATGATATATCATCCAAACATTATTTTAGATCCTCAAATCATAGGGGAATTTCTGCTTTAAAACAGATTCTTCTGAAGAAAAATAGAATACAGCTCCTAGAAGCAGCAGGCATGGAAAGAATAAAGAAAAGTTATAAGTGTGGAAATTGTGAAGGTCTTGGTCACACCATAAAGACATGCTCAGCTAACTGTAAAGAATGCCAGACTGCAGTTTGTTGTGCACATCTTATCAAAGTTGATGGAAGATGGACACAGAGATGTACTTTGTAAATTCCTTTCAAGTGACTGTAACTTTGAGGGCTAGGCTTCCTAGTTGACATGTTAAAAATTTATCTTATAACAGCCTTGATTACAGTAAATATAAATAAATGTAATATCCATGTGTAGTTAAGATATTCAAAAACTCTTTTAGAATTTAGTATGAACAAATATTTTCATTCCCTCAATCTCAATAATTAACTGACAATGATTATAAACTGATAATAAAATATATCAAAACAATAACTGTAGTTGTGTGATTGCATTTAACTCAGTCTTTAATTTAGCAGTCATCCCTTGTTAGGTACTGGTGTCTATTTCCATCTCCACAAACAAAAGTAAAAACAAGTTGACGGTCATCTTCAATTTCTGACCTCACATACTTGCCCCCTATGAGCTTGTATTCTATTATAGGGTTCCTTTCTGTAATCCAAAATCTCACTGCCCCTTCTGTCACAAAAGCATAATCACTATTTTCGTTTAAAATCCGTTCATCCCATTTGACTCCCAAAAAGCTGTCTAGGTCGTGATTACAAATCCGATAGACTTGCTTGTTTCTTTCCCTTTTTGCACGAGCAGCAGTGGCAATACTCACTTCAAAGACCTCCTCCACAGAAATTTCAATCCTGATTTCTGGATCGTCCTTCCTTCCAGAGTATAGCTTTCGCTTCACTTCCCGATACAAGCGGTCTTGGAAGAGATGCAAACGATCGTCTATGGATTCCATGGATGGTTTACATTTATGTTCCAACCGCATAATAGGAAATTTATCACCATCATATGGCCTCCATTCGTCAAACTTATCACTAAATCCGTTACAATGTATTTTTACTCGCTTGCCTTCTTTGTCGACCTCTTTCGACTCGATTTCGTAAAGGCGATTGTCCTTTTGACGCTTTGGTATTCTGCCCTCGTCAGCTACAGCTTTTAACGGGTTTACTTCGTTGATTAATCGCTTCGGCGCTTTGATTTCTCTTTTTACTCTGGCCGCCATGTTTGTTTTTATCGTTTGCGCATAAAACTTTTGGTCATTCGCGCATGCGAAATATGTCCGCGAGAGTCTGGATGCAAGTCAAAGCAAATGTTAACCCTTCTATGAAATGACTTTGATATGAGTGAGCTCAACGAACGAGTGAGTCTTTAATGCATTACAACGAGTGAATAAAAATCGTCCGTGCGCACTTTCTATGGTATGATGTTTTTATTTCATGCATACTGAGATTTTTTCACACAGACAGTCACATTTCAAAGACTGGAAGCAAACGACTATGAAATTACATCTTTCTTTCAATTAAGTGACACGAACGATAGTACTTCCCAGTGTGAATCTCAATATGTATGAAACAAAATTTGGTTTTATCAACTGTGTTGATGATGTGAAGTGAGTTAGCCCCCGTAAAGAGATTCTAAAGCTTACGTTTCGAGCGCCAATTCGCTCTGGCCAGTTCGCATTACATGTGTCAACTTGTGTATAAACCAAAATTGTCTTGTAGCCAAAGGAAGGCCTTCATATTTTGTCTCGCATTGCCCGGCATTTTTTCACCTAAGACCCGTTCTTCTATTCTTTATTTTACAAAAACAGATAAATCCTCAAACTTTTATCAGGTAATTACAAGACTGTAGACACAACAATAAGCGATTAGGTGTTCATAAAATATTGTTTATTTTTTTTCTTTTCATGTTACTTTTCAGAGGGAATGCCAACCCCAGGCAAGCTTACCTGCGGGGCTGTGGAAAGTGTCTTAGTCAAGGACTACATTTATAAAAACGAGAAGCCTTACGTGGATCTGATCCATACTGCTGTGCGAGGACTGGAAGAAAAGCTGCGAGTGGAGTTGAAAGATAGTGACATCGAGGCTCTTTGCCTCTCAACAGGTTACCTCAAGTTCTACACGCATGAGTGGGGTTGCTGTGGTTAGGTGGACCTGTCGGATGAACGAGTGGCTGCCGAGCGACGACTGACATTCGAACAGCCCGGCTCTCGGTTCACGACAGGTCCTAAAGATAAGTTTGAGCACGAAGAAGTAGTGGCTGTTGACTTCGAACTGTCGCGGATGGTGGAGTTCGTGCGAGGGAACTACGAAGATTTTGCTAGCTCGGCCAAGCTAGTAGTGGTGAAGGTTTTGCAGTCGTTTTTCGGAATCGCTGCTATTGAAAGAGCTTTTCGCGTTTATCTAGAAGATGGAGACAATACTTTACCTAAGCAGATTCCATCTTGAACAAATTTAGAGTTTAATGCTCTCCTTTTTTTGTCTTCTCAGTAAGAGCCTTACTTAAAATTACCGCTGTCTCCATTTGAGGAGAATAGCCCTGCAAGAGTAGATTTATTAAGCGTATTAAGCGCTTGGGACTCGGTTGGGTCCCCAACGAGTGTCTTTCAGTGCTAACTCTGCCTTTATTGACTCAAGACTGAAGTTCATAGTATGTACCATGCTAGTCATGCGAGTGCAACAACCGTGTAAACTTGTCTTTTTGTTGTTTTCATTTTATTTTTCTCCTTGATTGCTATGCTAAACAAATCCCCCTTGCTACCACCTTGAGAAATATTTAAAGAACAGTATGGAAAGTATGCATACTGATGTTAGGGTGTAAATTGTCAAAGAAATGAAATGTCGATCCGTTGCCCGTTTGCGTTCGCTATATTTTTCCGTCGGTGAGCGAAGCGAGTAATGGTAAGCTAGCCCCTTATGTTCGCGTTGTGCTCGCTCTCTCCCAGATGACTAAACGATCTGTTAGACGCTAAATACGTGTAATTTGAAAAATTACAAATGAAATTGCTGTATTTTATCCCACAGAAGAAATATTTTGGTTCCCCTTGATTTTGAAAGGCGAAAAAAATCGCTCAAAATATATTAGCGAAACTACTTTCTATCTCGTTATGCTAATTTTGCTCGAAAATGATGACATTTGCTCTCAGTTATTTTTATCCTAAACGTATATTGATATTTATCATGAAGTTAATTTGTTTACACTGTTGAATGAATTTCTTCTATGTTGCTCTTGGTTTCCTGTGTCATGACATCTCGAGCGAATCTAGATAAATAAAATTTAATTTTCAATGCCATTTCAAAAAATGCAGCTATTTCTTATCGCACTTGGCAGTAGCAAATCTTCCGAACAACTGCTTCAAAGCACTTCACTCACTTGAAATTTTATCTATATAAACCTAACTCCACCAATTGAAAATGACACCTGCCTTTGAGATGGCGATCAATTATTGATCATTTTAATATGAACTCATGAGAACTCCATGCAGCCAACTTGCGGCTTCTAATAACAGTTTCGGTATAACACATGTTGAATTCATTTATCGGTGAATGGGTCCCTAATGTTCTCATGACTTCGTTACTGACCCGCCCGAGATTTGCACAACAGTGTGAAGATCACGTGAAACCAGTAAGTGCTACTTAAAACAGCGTGCGATTGTGAAGACCTCAGTCGCGCGGTTTTCCGGCCAACTCGAAAGGCACTGTTTTGTTTACATCACCATCTCTTCGAGTGGGATAAAAAACCAGACAGTAAATCGAAGAAACGCAACTTCCATAGTTTATTTAGCGTCACATTTTCGAAAAAAACTACAGATATAAGCTTGTTGTGGATTTCAAGACCGGCGGACAACAGCACAGTGATTGATTTATTCCAAGTCATTATCGCTTGAAAACAGACAGACTTTGGGTTAAGTAATTATGGAATAAATTCTTTTTTTAAGGGGCCTTTGAGCCACGCTGCCAAAAAATAAACCAGATGCTTTGCTAACAGGTAGAAAAGATGTCTAAAGGTCCAGAAGGAGGAGAAGAAAAAATTAAAGTTGGTAAATGATATTTGAGGTTGGTATATAATTTGGTTTAAAAATGCTCAGTTGTCTTTATGCATTGTATGAAATAAAATTGTCCTTAAGGGGCTTAGAAAAGTTTGTTTAGTGTAAAAACAAATTGAATTTTCAGTCTTCTGTCAAGGCCCATTAGGATCTGTGTTTAATATTTTGTCGTGTGTCCGAGGAGGGACAAATTGACTCGCCTAGCTTCCAGCTGAGGTATTGTTTCGTTGACATTGCGTTGTAGACACAATTTGTAACGCTCACGGAATATGTTACTGGGAAAGAATGGAAGAGATGGTCGTGCGTAATGTTCAGATCATCTCTCGAAAATAGCATGCATGCAATCGGGCGGGAGATCAGATTTCCTTGTCCGACAAATGGGTCATAATCCTTCCCTTTGAAGTCTGAATTACCCAATCATATCTTGTCTGTTCCAACCACCAGGGACTGACTGAGTGTGAAAATCAGTCAACACTATATTTTTCTTTGGAGTCTTAGCGAAGAAACATTTTGTGAAAATTGCCGCTTCAATGTTAGAAGAAGTTACATTCGAGCAGTAATAATTTTGACCCTTGACACGCACAGTTCTTGCCAATTCGTGCCCTTCTCTTGTTGTGAAGGAAAGCTTATTAGTCCGTCCGACCTTGGCATTGACTTCTCAAGAAATTGTACTTCTAGTAACTTTATATGTGGGCTTCATACGACTGAAGTGGAGTGTCGACTGAAGAAAATACTTCATTCGGGTAAAGAGTCACGAATTAGCTTGAACCATCTGGAAAAACGATGATGCCTTTCTAAACAGATTCAAGAGAAAACACTGCAAATACTGACCGCCGCTTGGAATAATGTACAGTGTATTTTGAAGGTTCGTGAACGGGCCGGAGAAATGAATTTAAAGAAACTTGAACGTATTTCGCCACCAGTGGATCGATTCTGGAGGCGAAAGAGAACCCAAACGTGGCCGAATGTTCCGTTATCGGAACTGAGTAAATTAAATGGATGGAATCTGCTAGCGACGATTCCCGAAAGCGATGCAGTAAAATCTTCGGAAAAGAGTTCGGGCCGACGAGCTCGCGCCAAAACTGTTTCAGACCTCCGAGTGCGTATTCAAGATGAGCAACTGAGAAAGATTATCTTGGAAGTGCTTACGTCGTATTTGTCACAATTTTCAGAATATAATCATATTCTTTTCGGACGGCTTGGCCCCTTGCTAAGTGAATTGATAAAAGTTCGTGTCGAGGAGTGCATTGAGGAACGATGTAAAATAGTCTCACAGGTTTATATCGGAGCTGTTGTTGGTGAAGGAATAGACGCGGCAACACAATGTCTATGGACGCCACATTGTGATAAATATGCCACGGCTAGTTATGGTACTCAGTTTTTATTTGCTGTGGGAATCGTTTTCGTTGTACAATTATAAAGTAACGTAGACATCCCCAACAGGGTGCTGCGTATCAATTACGTGTGTCTGACACCCTTAGTTTGGTGAGACAACACGGCAGCTCACGTGCGCGTTCCCAGCAGACGGGGACATTTATCTGATGGGCTTGTTGATGTCAAATGGAAATCCTCTAAGTACGGGAGAATTTTTTAACATTTTGAAATTCCAATAAATCGATTCTTTGCCGGCTAGAAATAGGTTAAAGCCTGTCAGAAATTTATTTTCTCCTCGACTGATACAACCCAAAAAATTAATTTCAGAAAGGTTATCGAAGGGATTTAAATAAACTGCGAACTAAGGACGATTAGTATAAATCATAGTTAACATGGTACTTTCCATCTGACTCTTGGTCTTAAGTTGCATCTTTAATCCACTCATGGGTTCAGCCTTATGAGCCGAGCTTAATACCTTGTTAGAAAATCAATGAACGTTCTTTTTCGATTGAGATCTGCTCAGCAATATAAGAGTTCCTTTTGCGCACGCGCGGGGAGAGGGGGTTGACTCTTGTGTCGTTCGCGTTCCTCGCGAGAACTTCAAACCTGGAAATCATTGATATTTCTCTGGGTTGCGCCACAGTTATTACGAACTAAGACCAAAAAAGGGCAATGCATAGTGAAATTTTAACATTAACTTTGACTTACCCTCTCAAGGATGACTACTGGGTAAAGTATCTGCTTACAGCATCATGAACACATGTTCAAGCAGAAAGGTGATGGGAAAAAATATGCGAAGGTGACGTTCAATTTCACAGAGTCCAAATGAAAAGAAAACTGATAGCAGGCTAGACTTGACTGTGGCAAAAACTGATTATGAGGCCTTAAAGAGTGAAAAGGTATCTGGGGGCTGGTGGTATTATTAAGATCTTTTACCTCTTGGAGTCTAATTAGTGTGATACGAGCTTCCAAAGCCTTGGAAAATTATGTTTTCATAAACATATGAACGTGTGCTTTCGTTGCACTTCTTACCTACGAGGGAAGAACTTTGCAAAGCGTGCTTCACGGGTGAACTGTAGATGCGCGTCACCAATGTCTTTGTCGGTATTGAGTTGCAACGCGTTTCTATGTAAATCACTAACGTTTTCCTTGTACAACCCTGCATAGCCAGTCATACAAGTTCTGCCGGGAAGGAGAGTTTAGGCCTCTCTAGATTGTGCTTGTAAAAGTAGGTTGTTATACCACTAGCATTGCCCATTCTTTTTCCAAATTATACTCAAAATTATGCCCTTTTTTAACTTTATGCTTCTTTTGTGCTTTCCGAAAAAAATTTTCAAATCATGAATTTATTGTTGCTCAGATAAAACACAACTACTACCATTTTGTTGCATGTGAAAGCGTGAACAATCACCCATCCCCCAATGCAAAGTTCAATGATCAAGAGCAATCAACACTTCCGGCGTGTACCCAGTCTTCTAAACGAGGAGCAACGCGAGTGTTGTGTAAATCTTCTTCCCCCAAAACTGCAAAATTGAAAATAGGCTGAGCCGTGGACCGCACTTGCAATGGCTCATTAATGTTCCCCTCAGAAAAAAATATATTATCATCTGGTCTCAAACCTGACCATAACCATCCCTCTCGTTTAACTCTTTTATACGCCGACCCTTTAATTAACGTCCAATAAATAGCAACTCTCATGTGATGAGCTAGAGTTTTAGGCGTTCATCGATCATTTGAGATAGCTGAACTGATATAATCGAAGTGAGGAAACAGCTAGAATTAGAACCGTGGCTTTTAAGTGACCGTAATGGCAGTAGCCCTGATAATCTTTACTTCTATCGCCTAGAGCAACAATCGTTTGAATTGAAAGCGCCTGGCAAACTGTCTGTGAGATAACAATTGTGAAATACTCCACGATTTTCAAAGAAAGAAAAAAAAGAACGATACAAAGTGCTAGGAGTCAAGACTACTTTCTATAATTTTCAATTCTTCGGACAAAGTGTGCTTGCGAATTTCTCTCCCTTCTCCCACCATGATATCGACACCAGCGATTATTATTCTTTTACTCTACATCCTATTTTTTTTTTAATCTGACGGGGATAAGATAAGAAGTCGCAATAAACTTAACCTTGTAGTGTAAATACCTCAAACGAAGCCAATTCAAGTCATTCTTGTGCAAACGGCAGATACCATATGGCGCTCAACAAGGCTCATTTCTTGTTTGCATAAGAAGCCATAGGAAATTTATTATCTCATGATTTGAAACTTTTTGATGATGTGCCGTAACTTCAAAGTAAGGCATTTTTTTTTCCTCTTGTTTCTCTTGCGTAAAATAATCTGTGTTTTGAAAACTAATTATACCGTACATACTTGAAAAAAAAAAATGATAAAATAGAATACTGAGCTGCGGTTGTTCCTACGAAAACAGTTTTAGTTGGGACAGCGGTTGCGCAAACGGGATGGCACCATTGACATCAGCCCAGACAGATCGGATTCCGTCTCCATTCTAACCAGCAGCATGCAGCATGGAAATCATGATATCGGTTATGCTAACGTAAATTTTTAATTTTCGGCCATCATGTCATCTTTCTTATTTTAAAAGACGAATGAGAAATCTTGGGCATTTTGATATTAATAAGTTTTTATTTTCAACAAGCTCTCAGTTTCCAGAACGAAATTCTTGTTTATATCACAGGTACCGCCGCCTGGTTAGCTCAATTGGGAGAGCGCCGGACTGCTGTGCGGGAGGTCGAGAGTTCAATACCGGCCGGACCAACACTCAGGGTCTTAAAATTAACTGAGAAGAATATGCTTCCTTTCTTTAACATCTAGAAATGGTTAGATATTCTAGTCTTCTCGGATAGGGACGAATAAATGGAGGTCCCGTCACCTGCAGGGTTAGGGGCAGGAGACGTTAATTTCCCACGCACGAGATTACTGTGTGATGGATGTCCTCCCCTGGGGTGGGATGGGTGGGTAACAGGACCCCCGTTGATACCAGTGTTTACTACACTGAAGGGGCTATCCTGTATAAATATAGATGTCTGTCTGTCTATCAGCTGACGCATTGGCGGTGCAGCGGCCTAACCATACTTGATTCATGCGCGATTCACGCGCGATTCACACGCGATTCACGCGCGATTCACGCACGACCATGCTCGACTCGCCAGCCTTCGATAAAGGCCTAAAACGCGGCCCAAGCAAGCCGGGAAGAAATGTGGTTGTTCTTTTAGACGCACGAAAAGACTTGCTTCGTCCGGGATGCGCTCTGATTGGGTTGATCACGCGCTCCATTACAGGTCGGGAGAAAGATTGTGTAACGCAACTTCATGTGTGGCCAGTCGGCTTGGCGAAGGGAACATTGCACCTTGACGAAACGAAATGCTCCTTGGAAAGTCGAAAATGAGCAAGAGAGAAATAATAAGATTGATTTTAGCCAACTAAATGTGGAATCTTACACGATAGACTGCAGAAGGGATTGGTTTTCATCATCTCCCTTTTTTTTTGTGGGGGGGGGGGGGTACTACGTAGTTCTTTTTTATATCCTTGCGTGACAATGCCTATTTTCGACCATTATCGAAAACCTGAGAAAATACACGCGCATTAACTAGTCAAAAATCTATTGTTTATTACTCTAATTAATTAAGAAAACTATTTGAATTAGACAGATGAATAACGAAAGCTCATTTCCTTTCGGGTTTTCAAGATGATTATAATTCTTCTGAGATTCTTGAGGGAAAACTTATAAACTATGATGGCACGTGATTTACAAACTATGTGCGCGCGACGTTGCGTCAGCAACCTCATGTGACTCCGATTCACGGGAACGAAGTAGACCAAGATAGTGATTCTGGAAAGCTGTTTACAAAGGCCAATGGGTTAGAAAAATGTTAAAAGTTTTCGTGTTTAGTTTTAAAGAAATGGTTTCGGTTTGTGTGTTTACGCGAGACAATTTCCATAAAAGGGATTAGGGAGATGTGAGGCGGTAGATTCGACACTATGACACACGAATAAAAGCTTACCAAAACAGCTGTAATTAAAATAACACGCACTCTTCAGTGTTCTTCATGAAAAGAAAGAAATACTCTCTTAGTGCATTATTTAAGCCGGTGCAGTACTCGATTTTAAGTTTTCTCAAGAACCAAACATTTACATGGGCAATTAACATCGTTTATCTATGAGAGAACAGGAAATTCACGCGTTTCCTCGCATAACGTAGTGTTTGTCAATCGGAGGACTGTTTAAGGAAGTGTAGCACGTAGTACCCTTTTGTGCATTATATCGATTTTATAAGTGGCTAGACGGTAGATATGAATCAGGTTTTATTGTCCGTGCGAATTCTCCCAGATGAGCGGTGTTTGCCAAGTCGCTTTTGTTATGATAGGTGTGAAAAAGTTAAAATCCCTTTACTAATTATAGTTCTTTACTATGATTTGTCGAAAACTCGAGATCCAGATCAACATAGATTGATACCTATCAAGAACAAAGCGTACTAAATTGACACCTAACTTGGTAAGTCCCGCCTTCTAATCGCGACAAACGGACTTGTGACCAAAGAATTTCCGATGTCATCGATTAGAGAACTTACGAGCCAATCAAGAAACGCGGTTTTGATTTGTAACAATCTTCTGTGGCATAATCGCACATTTAGCTGTTCAGCCACTCTCACTTGAAAAAGTAAAGGGACAATGCATTACCCTTAGCCCTGTGAGGCCAGAGAAATTTGATGTTCTCGAAAGGGAAGATATGGAAGCTTTTGACAACGTCACGCCAGCGAAAGCGGAGGCTGCTACTCTAACATTTTCCACCGATCAAGTAGCTTGTGTTTGCGATGCGTTGAGGCAGTCGGGAGACATCGAGAGGTTGGCTCGATTTCTATGGTCACTCCCACCAAACGAGCTTCTAAGCGGAACGGAGAGTGTGCTGAAAGCGAGAGCTTTCGTTGCTTTTCACCGTGGAAGGTTCCGCGAAGTGTACACGATACTCGAAAGTCATGAATTTGATCCGTCTTCGCATGAAATGCTGCAGAACATGTGGTATAAAGCTCATTACTGCGAGGCCGAGAAGTTGCGTGGACGAGAGCTTGGAGCTGTGGATAAATACAGGATAAGACGAAAGTATCCACTCCCACGGACTATTTGGGACGGCGAGGAAACAGTTTACTGTTTTAAGGAAAAATCACGGCAGCTGCTGAAGCAATGTTACGAGCAAAATCGCTATCCTACCCCGCACGAGAAGCGACTCATCGCTAAACAGACCGGATTAACTTTGAAGCAAGTGAGCAATTGGTTCAAAAATAGAAGACAACGCGACAGAATTCCCTCGAACAAAAGGTACGATCACACGAGAATTAGCTCTTTATGTAAAAAGGAAATTATTCCACGCAGTTGTTTACTTATGTGTTTTTACTTTAAGATATGTCGTTTAGTGCAGTTGGTATTATTTATTCGTGATACGTAAGTAATTGTTCAGTCGATTACCTGGTTTCGTTTCTTTTTTGTGAAAAGAATACTTTTCAAAATTACATCAATCCCTCCATTAAGTAACTGAATATATTTTGACGAGAACTCTTTAATCAGCTGAGATTGAAAGCTACGCTATCTTTGTAAAGTTAACTGCTTTCTAAAGTCTCCTAATGGCCCACATCACAGGCTTAATTCGTATCAAACCGAGCAGTAATTTTGAGTTGCGTATTTGAGAGCGTGCCTTGTTAAGAACAGGATTTGGTATTTATGAAGTTTCCTTCGACTATCAAATCTGAACAGCTGGGTTGAAAATGACCCTTGTCACAACAATGCGATTTATTTACCTTTTTATATTTCAATATACGTTCTCATGTTGCACAAAGGTAAACTAAACATGACTTCCCTGGTGTTTATTTCATAGCGACGAATCACTAAGGAAGAGCATAGAAACAATGGCCCCAGATTCTCCGAATGGAGGTGTGGATGAAACACTATTGAGTGGAAATGTCGAGTCTGAAGACGATGATATTCCTCCGCCATTGACGAAAACTGAACAAGAATTATTAAACAACTGTCTGTATCCTTCAGCGAATCTCAACGGACCGGGCGAGGCGGTTCAACTCGTGTGCGTAGAAATGCCGAGCGAAGAAGTAATTGTTGTGAAGAAGGAGCAATTTTAACGTTAGAAAATTGAGAAACTCGTGCATGCTGTGAACTTCAAACTTTGAAAATGGCAGAGAACGTGTCCTCGATGATTTCGGGAGACAATGAAATTTGGATTGAACTGAAAATGAGTTTTGTATAATTAATTTCTTATGAAGGAATGTCAGTCTCTAAAGTTGTATCAGAAGCAAGCCAAGGACAATAACTTCAATTGCGCCAAAGTGAGTTTTCTTTCGTGTTATTATTGTACAAAATGCGACTTGTTATTTTAGTAACTCGAATGACAGGAGACAGATATATGTCTATCGCGTTGTTATCCGATCTTCAGGTGGGAAAGATCGAAAGAAAAAATGAACAGTTCCACTATTCCAGTCGTGTGTGAAGCCACTCAGGTGGCGAGAGAGCTAGAGGCTAGTATGATTTTCATTTTCGCACACTGATTTTGGATTCCCCTGATTCGACTTTTTAAGAAGCTGGAAAAGAAGGACTGCTCATTTCTGTGATAGATGGGTGGCGGGCGACACAGAGACATATCATAACAGAACGCCTTTCATCAGATTCTAAGTGCATATCAGTCATCTGTTTATCTTCGTTTCGAAACACTATACGGTTTGAAGGTGATTAGTGGTAAAGACCTTTCGCGAAGTAATGTAAAACGTGATCGGTCATTCTCGGTTTTATTAAATCGATTTCCGTTGCCTGCGACAGCGACATTCCATGGGCATTACAGCGTCCTCAAACGATATCTACAACACGTTGATGAAATTTTAATGTAATAATCCTTTCATGAGAAAATAATGTACACAATGAAATGTTCGCTCCAGTTAAATAAAAATACGGAACTTGCAAATGACCCCACACGGGGCTTGGAGGAGCGATTGACAAATGTTGTTATCCTTTGGTTAAAAGCAGGGCGAAAAAAAAAAAAAAAATCAGCGGTGAGGCTCTTAAGCTTATTAGTCTTCTCAGGTTTATTTCTCAGAACACGGAAGCCACGCGCGATGGTGGAGAAATCCGAACTCGTGCGTATTTGACGCGTGACTGTGGTAACGCTATGCTGGCAAAAGCTCTTCTTTTGATTTCTCCCCCATCCCAGCCTCGTAGCCCTTTTCACGCTGTGGTTATATCAACTGGATTAAACACGTAGAGTTCAGAAATTGCACACAATCCTCTCCGAAATGTTCGAAATTCTTGGGAGTGTTGGATGTTTCTTCGAGAAGTGTCAATGGAAGACAGTATATTTGTCCTTTAGTTAATGTAATATCCGAACTTATGCAAATCAATCAATCTCTCCTTTCGTAACACATGAGAACTTGAATTTCGAAAATTTTGATCGAATGCCTGCAGAAGACCTTTTTTGCGAACGTGACGAGAGTATTTTCCATTAGTTGACTAATTTTCAATACCCGTGTTAACAGCCGCGCTCAGTCTCAAACCGAACGAATGCCCGACAGTTAAAAAGTTCGGTGTAACCTCTGTTTTCTCTCTGTTTTAAAGTTTGTTTGGTCTGTCTTGTCATAATCGCGTTATCAAGATGCTCCTTCGCAGCTAGCTCGCAATGAATCTGATATGACTGAGAAAGCCTGGGTTGAATATCCGGGAATTTTAGAAAATCGGCGGGAAATTACAGAAAGAGTTCGAAATGTTGGCTTACGAAAATGAAGCTTTTAAGCTCGAAATTTTACGGCTGCAGCGCCATTTAAAGGTATGTTTTGGTTATTTTGTCATTCAGGGCCCAGTTGTTCGAAGACCGATTAGCGCTAACCCAGGGTTAAATTTTAATCCAGGTTTCTATATTTCTCTGTTCAAAAGCCGTTTTAAGATAATTTCCCCAGTTCTTCTTAGAGCATGCAATCATCAAATTGTAAACAAATGGAGTTAAAGTGAACTTAATTTTAAAGCTTTCCGATCTGCAATTAAATTTCACGGTAACCCTGGGTTATCGTAACCCACCTTTGAACAACCCGGCCCAGTTCACTAATAGTCATTTTTTTTTGCGGACCCAATCGGCTGCGCCTCATTTTGACCACTATGATGACGAATATCTTCGATAAGAGTGCAGAGCACGCGTCAAACTACTGTCGATTTGTTAACTCGAGATCTTATCTACAACCTCCAAGAAACTTCTCTACGGGCAGCCCACGACTACTGAATGAAATGGTCGATATTTAGTTGAAGTCAAAGCAAAATTTTGTCACAATGCAAATGTAGAGCATTTATTATTTTGCCCAAACCCAACGTAACGCCGTATTTATTCTTTTCACAATACCCCAATACCTAGCTAAACAAGACTAGTCTTTCATGTTTAGAAGTTACACTGAAAAACTTCGTCAAATACTGAGTTAGGACAATACCTCTGGGGAAAAAAATAACTAACTTGAAAAAAGTTTTTGGGTTGAGTTGAATTCTGTTGCTTTTATTTTTTTGTTCAAGTGGAAATTTCGGCTCTGTGGAGGCAAGAATGAAATGTCGTATACTTAACATAGTTTTTTGGGTTGCATCTAAGCGTAACAAATGTGGGCTGTTCCCATTCCTTAGGTTCTTCAAAAAAAATGTGAAAGGGGGAATCATCTGGGCAGAAAATAGCACAGAGCATAAAAATTTTGTTGTATAATTCCACATGTTAGCAAACGAGTTCTCTGATAGTTAAATGTACACAATGTTCCTCAAGTGAGCCAAAACGAGAGGGTCAAGTAAACAAGGCTAAAGCTTCCCAACCATTATTTAAGACAGATTTTACATTTTATTATATGGCAGTATATACATCTGGATGCCCAGAATAAAAACAAAACTGTAGCTGTGGCTGGGCAAGGAGGGGGGCTTGGGGTCTATTAGAAACTGCAAAGAAATTTGATCAAAACTGAAAACCACCTGCAAAACCGTCTAAACCAATAAATTTGCACATCTCAGTTGTCAAAATCCAAATAGACCTGCTACTGTGGTTACAAGAGGAACAACATAGATTTTGTGGCTATTCGAGATCAGTAGAGGCATATAACTGCTGCTCATATCAAAGAGAAACCGGAACCCCAATATGAAAAACCGAAAAGCATATCGGATACTAAATCCAAGCACCCATCAAAATTTTTGACAAAAACTGAAAACCAGATGCTGAAAACAGAAAATCCACAAAATGCGATGAACAACAAAACTGAAAAACCGCAGTATTTTGGTACAAAAACCAAAAAACCGATCTGAAAAATAGCCAAAACCGCTAACCCCAATGCCCCCCTCAATAAGCTGTAGCCAGCCAGTGTTGACCAGCATCTATATTTAACAATTATTTGCCGAAGGCGAGTTGAATATCGTCGAATAATCCCCGATACAAAGTCGAGGGGATTATTCGACAATATTCACCGAACCTGAGGCGAATAATTGTTTTAGTATAATTTCAGAGCTGAGCAACAGAAAAATTTCTAAAATCATAACATTTTAGTAACATTTATTAACATTTTATTTTAACATTTTATATAAGCCGCGTGGAGCGGTTTATATAGCATCATATAAGGAACCGCTCGACCAATCAGATTGCTGGAAACTCTTCGCTCAGCTCTGTAATTATACTAAATACAATTAGAAACATAAATGAGTAAAAGTGATTAAAAGAATTTATAAATACTCTGAATGTCTTAATGTTCAATAATGTTATATGGAAATCAATTCCACTGTTCATATGCTTAAATGTTCTTGCAATATGAAGTGAAATTACCAGGATGGCCTTCTGCATTCTTGGTCCACCTCTCTTGAGCAACCGCCAAGGACATTTATGATTAATATATTATATTGAATGATCTTGTACCCAGGGTATCTGTTTGTGAGCTCTAATCATAGTTGACGATACTTTGGTCTTTTCAATGTCTCTCACCTCTCTGTTTTCCAGCCAGGGCAGCTCATCTCGCTGGCTGCAACTTTCTTGTTTCATTTGTCAATAATTGGGACATCGATTCTGTTGGCTTTCACCAATGTCGTGTCTGCATATAAGGCAATGCCCTGGTAGGTGGTAACATGTTCATTCTTGTACATTGGCTTTGGTACAGCTGTTGAGAACATGGCTCCACTTTTACTGATGAGGTTCAAGGATCTCAGGACTTCGAAGAATAGGATTTTAAGGTCATTATTATGTCTCCATAAGTACTTGGTTTGCGCCAAGTGCTGCAGCCAGATAGAATGTACCGTACATTCTCTCTGAACCAGTATTTCTAGTCATGTATAGCATCTTTTGAATATTCACCCGTAGCAAGTCTACCTCAATGTGTGCTCCATCCTTCTTACTGTTTTCTGAAAATGACCATTAACTGAAAATTTAGCTGAAGTTACGGTAAGTTAGTTGTGATTTTTAAATTGTGATGAAGAATCACCTACAACAGCTTAATTATTACTGAAAATATGAATTAAAATTGTTTAATTCTCCATCATTTCACCATGGATGTCAAATTCCTATACCTTTTAACAAGGATCAATTTGTCAGACATTATTAAGCCTATTATTTCTACTTGATTTCAAGGCTAGAAGAAGCTGGGAATGGGTTTCTATCCACACTTTTAGCATTTGTTAAACTATGAAGTTACCTTTGCCAGTTCAAGTTTGTGCATCGTTTCTTTTTGAGTTAACATTGAAATTGATAGGCCTTTTCTGAGTTACCATTGGCCTCTTTTTCAAAATGAGGCCTGTTGTTATTAAACCATTTGTATGAAAATGAGTTTAGTTTGCATGTGAAAGAAAGTCTGTAACCATATGAAAGGATAAGCACCAGGACTTGTTTTGAAAGAGGCAGGGCTCAACACTCACTTTTCAACTTACTGGCCAAGTGGCTAGTGACATCTTAGATGTTAAGACAATTTCAGGTTGTTTACAAGTCAAACTGGCTAGTGGAAATTGAAAATCACTAGCCAAAACTGAATTTCTACTAATCTGTGGCTAGTGGGCTACTCTTAGTGTTGAGCCCTGAGAGGCCAAAAGCAGTTTGGAAATGGGCTATTAATTCCTAGGCTATCCGCAGTATGTAAAAGATTCTTTTAGATGTTAATTAATGTAACTATAGAATTTAGAATTCAGTTCCTTTTCAGTCACATGAATTATGCAGTGTGTAATCAGTATTTATAATTATTATGGTGAAAATTTCTTGCAAACTCCCTCCCAATCCCCTCCATCTGTGATTCAGGTGGCTCCAACAAATGTTTTATGTGACTTCTCAATTATTGCTGTAATCCTGGTATTTTCTAATCAATCATGAATATTTAGTGCAGTATCGTTGGCTCCAAAACACTAAAAGGTAAGAAGACAAAGAGATGACTTCCCAAGTTAAAAATAAGACTGGGGCAAGTTTAAAGGTGACAAATTACTGCAAAGTTTAGAAATGACAACATCCAATGCTAACTTCTCATTTTGAGCCAGACTGAAAAGAACTATTTGTTTTATGTACACAGTTGAACCTTGATTATTTGCATTTTTCAATTAACCACACCCACGTCTCTGGTCCCCTTTTTTTGTGAGTATCTCTATAACAACTTTTTCTCATCAAACAAAGCAGATGCACTGAAACATTGTTGACAATATTTCAAAGAATGATAGAATTGGCAACTCGCGCACATTTTTTCAAGAAAGCTTTAATAACCTTTTGCAAATAGTTTTGGCAAATGTTAACAATGAAGCACAATGATTTGAGAATGTCCATTATTGATTAAATGATATATATTGAGTTTTATTGTTGGCTCATTTTTGTGAACAATTCAGCTGTCTCCAAGAGTCTGGATAATTAGGGTTTGACCATACTTTATTACAGCTTAACATGTACATGTCAAGTCCTCTATTAGGTTACAGGATCTGGCTCCTCTTTAGGTCAGGAACTATCTTTCTGGTATCAGTAGAATCCAAGGAGAGGCTGGACTTGTGCTCTTTCATCACAAGATAACTTAACAATTAGGATGGTGATGACAAAAACAAGGATATGATAGTACCAGTAATAATGATAATGATATCAATTATAATGAAACAGTGATAATCATTATGGTAGGAATAATAACGATGTGAATTATGCACATGTTTTGTAACCAATAGATGCTTAAACTGTATAAAGCAATTCTTATTAATGAAAGTATAAATAGTAAAACCTTTTATTGTTATGTGAACTATCAAAATGAATCAATAGTTTGAATAAATTGGTCTTGACTTTAATTTTTGCTGTTTTCAATATTAAACTCAGTTGACTTTTCAAGGAATTTCTAATGCTTCAGCTAGATACAACAAAGTTTAAGTTCTCAACACTGTAATATAAAATTAACCAGGTTTTTTACATGTTCCCCTGCAATAGCATTTTAATAATGAAGAAGTTTAATTCGGGTTTACAGCGATTCTAAAAAGGCCTCAAAAATCCAGGCTTCTTTTCAGTTTAGCTTTAACTTGCACTCAGACTTCAAAATTCCATCACATTTTTTTTCAAACAGTTGACCTTGCAGAAATTATAAGATTTGTAAAAAAGACAGGTTCTTGTTCATCTTGCTCACGGGTATTTTAGTACAGTGATTGTGCTAATATTTTAGTTTTAACACTTGTATACCTTACTTTGGGTTGACAGGACCATCACAATCTCTCCAGAGGACGTTTAGGGATTTTCAGCTCATATCAACGTACGTAAAGAGATGGTAAGTCTGCGAGCTTGTCATCAAATTTTCTTTACATCTAGTATGTTTTCATATTCCTTTATGTATGTCTAAAAAACGTTTAACAAGTTTCGGTTGAATCCTAAATAACCATAATCGCCGTAATATGTTTCAGTCGTTTCATTCCGTGAATCAGAATGAAACACAGTTGCCCAGCTTCTGCTTCTTGGCTATTCCTCTGAGACAGAGGTAAACAAGACTAATAGTCATTCAGAACAACTCATGAGAGTTGTTTTAGAGAATGGTATTTATACTGAGCAAAGGATGGAAGTTAGCAGAAATTTCTTACGGAGCCTATGCATATCCCGGCTTCAAAAGCATAATGCGACCAGGAATATTGACTAACACTCCCGCAAGAGATGTCTGTTACCAAACTCAAGGTCAGAGGCATTTGCAGAAACAAGATATGAGCAGAAAGGTAAGGTATTACTTTCTCAGTATTTCACGGTACCACTTGTGTTACCACACATGCAATATTCTTCATGATCTTACTTTAGAAGTGAATCATGTTTAATTATATAAAAGAAATGTTTGAATCCATTACAAAAGAGCAAATGTGCCTGTTTATAGTTCTAGTTTGGAGAGAGATATTGCCACCCTAAGCGCCCCAGCCTGGCCTACCTTGGCCTCGCGATCTCTGGAGTCAAGGGTGCAAACCATAAAATACCAATGTCTCCAACATGAAAGAAGTGTTGGTGAAATTCAGGTTTTCCAAATAAAATGTTGACTGCAATGCGTCGTTGAAATGCATAGTCCCGAGTAACGTATGCCCACATTTAATAGTTGCGGGAAAGTTATTTGCATGTCCATCATATCATTTGCCTTCGCTTTCTTTGCTGTCCTCGAAGATAGTATCTCATCAAATAATCTTTTCCTGTCTCTGAGGGCTACACATACGTAACGGTAGTTGGTTTCAGTTATGAGCCTTAAGATTAGCGTTTTAGTTAATATATATTTGATCCAACCTAGACCGAAAAAAAAGTCCTAAAAACTCCTGCTTTTCTTATAGATACCATGGCCTTCCACACAATGTGTTGGTGGTGTATGAAAAGTCCGTTGGTCCCTCTTTCCCACTTTTTATGTCATGCCATGCGAAACATACGCTTTACTCTCTGGTTTCAACGGCATTACATAAAGACACTCTTGGCGGACAATTCACTGCTTTTCTTTCAAGGAAAAAATCAAACAAAAACGGCTCCTTTAGGAGCCATCAATTATTTTATCGAGTTTTATAGCAATGACTAACGTACATATTTTGTAATACGATGTTCGCACTCATGTGTCGTTGGGCCCAGCGTTTTGCGGCATCAAAGAAGTAATGATAATAGTAATGATAATCAGTAACAATGATAAAAAAGGGTTGAATGATTAAGGAGTCAACTGATGAAGGTGGGGGAAGAACTCGTTTTTCTTAAGGGGGCGAAGTTACAATGGGGCGGGTTCACCGGGCTTCAAATACTGATTAGACACAGACCAGTTCCATCAATATATTTATCGCATTCGTGCACTAGTCAATTTTCTCGTTTTCAAAACCGGTAACAGGTAAATTGAATGTCCTTCTAAGACCTTCAGAAGGCTGACGGAAGCATTCAGTGTATCTTACTGAGCATGCTACACTATAAACCCAAATATCTGTCCTAATGACCTCTCGATGATTTTCAGAGAAGCAGTAGCTTTAGATTACCGTTTTTTTTTTTTTTACTTCTTAGAAGAAAATAATCAAATTTATTACACGACTCGGGCAGTCAGAGGGCCAATGACTAAAATCAACCAATCAAAATGCTCTATTGCCAGTCAATATTCTCTCAGTATTGGACCGGGCACTGTCCCGAATGGTCCCGAATGATACCGCACTTGTGTCCCTTTGAACTTCAGTCGTATAATAAATCTCTTATTAACCAAGCTTGCTCGGGACCGTACTGGAAGAATGTCGGCCCTCGGTCTTTTTTGTACGGACCGAGCTGGGCTCGGTCCGTACTGTCAAGACCTCGGGCCGATATTCTCCCAGTACGGCCCTCGCGCTTGGTTAATAAGATATATTTAAAACCTTGAGTAAAAGGAGTGCATTTCATGGCAAAATTAGAAAAAAATCTCATCTTTTAGTTAAAGGATGGCATGGTGGAGGCAGATTTTAAAATAGCATTGAGTATTAATCGCACAACTGAGAGGTCTCTTGGTATTCGAAACTACGAACGACGCTTGCCAAGCATGCTCGTCAACAGTCGTTAGTAGCCCATAATCAATTTGAGAATTATAACAAACAATAGCAGAACTTGAATAACTCTTGTTGTTTGGATATTTATCTTCTGTCTCACCCTAATGCCAAAAAAGAGAACCAAAGGAAAAGGGAAAGGAATGACTAAGGTAATATGACTGAAGCATGTTAAGAACTGGCGGATGTTATTTAGATTAAACATCAAATTCTAGCAAGTAGCTATTAGTTAAAAGAATCATCTTTCACATCTGAAAATCCTCCAAAATGGCGACCTACGTTATTTGTTTTAACAAAAAGTACTCCTTGTAAGTTGCTAGAAATAGCGTGCGCGTGAATCAAGTGGTAAACCCAATTTGAGTGATTTATTTCCGAAAAAACCGAAGATCCCAAATTTTTCTTATTATTCGAATTTCTAGCATACTTATCCTTTGTTCATCAAGTCCTGACCCATCCTCATTCCCACTCAGTCTTTTCCCCACACGGGGAATGACGATTATGGTACAGTCACTGCTAAGAATGTCACTGAGTCTGCTGAAACAAGCATGATAACCCTATCTTGTTTAGATTGATCCGACTACAGCTGCCATCTTCTCCTATTGTACTCTTGACTTTGAATGAAATTGAAAGGACGCGAGTGATAATGTTTTGCCCAGTGTCTTATCCTTCTTCTATCGTTTGCCATTCCTAGAATTTTGCAAGACACTAGTCACAGGCGAACACCGTATATGTCCTCTCTACCGGAGTTTCCATGTTGTTCAGTCGTATGTTCGCTTCCTCCTTCGAAAAGACTCCTTATATTTATTGATAAGACGTATTCTGGTCAGGAACAGACACGTTTTATTTGTGACGTATCAAATGAGGTTTTTATTGTGGACCATACAAACGAGTGGTTAGTCCTGAGACACTATATACCTTCTAAAGTATTCTTCTGTACAACTCAATTTAGTAATAGTTGAGGAATCAGTCCAATACATTCTCCACAACTAGTCATTTTATTTTTCAACGAAGGCATTCGAAACTTGTAAATCTTAGTATTGTTATGTTAATTTTTACAGGTTTGATTTTTTAATTATGGACTGAAGTGTCATCTTGAGTGCATCAAGTTAATTGTGATGAATAATGCTCCCGTGATCTTCTTACTGACGGAAGATTTGAGTTGACGAGCCTATAACTGTTGGTGATGTCATGACCAAGTGTTATTTACAGAGCATTTGTTTGCTTAGTTTTTTCCTTCAGCATTTCATAGCTGGTCATACGGTGCACTGTAAACCTGTTACATTTTTTCCAAGTACTTTTAATCTTATTGTTGTTTTAGCAATAAAAGGTACTTTCTTATTTACAGGTTATTCTTATAAATCATTTTCTTATTTCACGTTTTCGGCCTTTTCGCATGATTGGGAACTTTCTTTTCTTAGTTTGTGATTTTCATTTAAAGTTCATGTTATTACTTTTTGGAAAATGGCTGTAACCGTTGTTTGCCATCCCGGTGGAAACTTTACTTTATAATTGTTTAACCCAGTTGTTGATGAAGGACAGTTTTGACCATTACACCGAGTTTTTTGTTTTGCTTTTTTTTACTGCGGTTTTCAAGGGGCAGATGGCATAGTGAAACCTTCCAGTGGTGAAGCAAATTAAAACTGCTGCGCATAATGATACTTATTCCATGTTTTCTCATCTAGAATATAATCGTGATACCTCATGTATCATAATAGTATTATCTATTTGTTATGGTTTGTACTTGGCAACGACCATGTGTCATAGTTTTGTGAGGGAATCAATTTTTTATAGATAACAGGCTCCGTGTGTGAGGACTTAATCTTTGTCATTTGTGGGGGGTTTTGCGCAACACATGGAATGTTCCGGAAAAGGTTCATATGAGACCTTGAATCACGCAAGTATTTCCTTGGTACTTCCTTTAGCATTTATCACTTACAACCTTTTGAAATGGGTTACTCGTAACTATTTTTGGAAGGTTACTGGCTTGTATGTAGCTGGGACTTTATATTATCTACTTTGAAAGATGAATCGGCTTGCGTGTATCGCATTTTCACTTAAACAGACTCGAAACATTTAGACACCTGTATGACTGGAATATTCTCACGCCATCGCGTGACTTAGTCTCATTATCTCAATGTAGGCTACCTCTTTTTGACCTCTGATTACACCTTAAATGGTTTCCTCGATTTTACGGCCATTAAAGCTGTCTATTTCGGGAAGTATAATTACCCCCTCCTGGTCTTTAACTCGGTCTCTCGTCTGTAACTAACGATCAGCAATCAGCTAGTCACGAAATGGATACGGCAAAGTTATGTAAACATTGTAAGTTAAAGCTGGTTATGTATCATTTGTTGTCTTTGGAGAACTTTTCCATGTGTTAAGATGATTGTAACGGAGTCATCTCTCCTCCTCAATGTTGATCAACTGTACAATTAGCTCTGTATTCCTCGGGCATTGCGTAGACACCCATAAGTGAATGACACAGATGATTGACTCAACACGCGATGATAAACTGTTTTGGTTTCTCTTACTTCAGCTTTTCCTTTGTCCTCCCATTAGTTTCTTTGTTCTCTTCACACTTCGTTGTACACTGAAGTGTTTTTCGTCTATTCCGGATACTTGATTCCTACAGTTGCCCTTGTGCCACTACACGACTAACGTAAAAGCACTTCTGTTCTCTCACGAAATGTTTGTGTCGCGCTTCGGAGACTACGTGTCATAACTTGATTTTATGCCAGTTGCGGTCCATTCTGTTGTGCTTCACGAGGCTACACTCTAAGATATCGTTGCGTTTTCTTTCTGCTGAGCTGACATACAGAGATCTGCTCTCTCGCTAATCCGTATTGCTAAGGTAAGATAAGCACTATTTAATGGAGGGTATAAGTCCGCATCCTGTCACATTATTTCTCCCTTATGAACTTTTCCGGTGGCTATAATGAGCAAATACTTAAAAACAGCTCTCAGTTGTGCCTGAAATACTAGAGATTCCCTTTATGCCACAGTTTGTTTTTCGTTTCGTTTCTTTTTTTTTCGGAATGGACGTCAATTTGTTCTGATTCCACGCCCTATGCCTTTGTACAGGTATGTTTCACTCCCACTGGACATTGCACTCTAAGAACTTTCACAGTACAGGCATGCTGGTATTACTTCACTTGACCAAATCTCCGCCCTTAAAGTCAGTACATTATAGAGATTACTCTTATAACTTGCGTACGGGAAGTGATATTGGCTAATTCCAATTTCATCTCTTCTGAGTTACTATTTCCCCGATGGTTTTAAAATAAGGCAACTGAAATTTATTTTGCTATTTGCGAACGCTAGCTTTGAATATTAATGAAAAAAATAAGTTCAGTTGTTTCTCAAGCCTCCGGGTAGTTGGTTGGGAAGTGCTTGTACACACTCTACCCTCTATAATTGAATTCTTTAACGGTTGTAATGTAATCCGTTAGTCAATCTGGTGATGAAGGACAAATTGCCTTCCGTTATTGTTAGCCTGACTGGCCATGGGCTGTTTGATAGAAATAGAACATCTCTATTATAAGTAAGTGTACTGTCCGCTGGCGATAGGTATTCGTTGCTAATATGGTATTTCACAAGATATAGTTTCATTAGTACTCAGTTCTTTAAGCTGAAAACAAGCTTAAGACACTGCCCTTGATGGCTGTTTTGCTGTACAGTATTGCTGGTCTTTGGTGGCACAGTGGAAAGATGACAGTCTAAAATACACTCTGCCAGAATCACATCTAGCTGTTGAATGTGAACGTTCTTAAAAGTCTTTGAAAAGTCGGTCGTCATCTTCAAACGATTAAATTCTTGTATGGTCTCAAAATAAAGTTAGCGTGTCTAAGCGTAGATGAAAGCTATGGGCTAAACGTTGACATTTTTCCATGGGTCAGGGAACAACCCTGCGCAAGACGGTTTTGCAGCTCTTCAGCGATGAGTTTGAGTCAAGTTGTTTAATATGTTAAATCAAGCGGGTTCGCGTTATCTCTGGAAAAAGAAGCATAAAATTCAATTGCAAGATTTTCCAATCGTGACGCGATTTTCTCTGGGGTTTTTGTATTCATCAATGAAACGTCACTGACAAAGAAGAGATGGATAAAAAGTCAATTTAATTACGCAAAAAGCAAGTTAAAAAATCAATACGATTATATCAATATCACCTGAAAATTCCAGAAACATTTGCTATGTGTGTGATTTACTCGTATAAAATAAAAATGCTTGTTGCATTATTTGACAAATTAAGTGAAATTATTTGGAATGGAAGACTTAGACTTAAGATTCCCTTCTTAAACGGCTAAACAAATCATTACTCCCCTCAGAATGTTTGGTCATCGTTTTGTTGATATCACAGAATCATTTCTATGTATGTGAATTTCTCTGATGGAGAGTAATGTACAGATCACTCCAACCATATGGTGCCAAGGAGATCAAGGGCTCGATTCCTCTCAGGGACCGAAAGCGTTTTCTTTGTTCTGTACGCTTGAGAAAAAAAAAGATGTGGGGTATTTCATTATAAAAGAAAAACACTAGATGGGCAGATGGGGTGCGTGGGAACTATGCTGGAAGTTAACTTATCGCAAAAGAAGTGGTGAAATATAAGTTCATTTTCGCTTACAAATCAACTGGCTGGCATGATGTGGCGCATCATTATTCTTCCTCTGTCGTCGCCTGACAGACCTTAACAAAAGAGCTAAGGCTAAAATCAGTCTCAATGTCGTTGTGGGCTGTGTTGGATTGGTAAAACTATGTATTAGAATCTATTAGTGTGTATGTGTGGTAAATTTAGGCTGTGAAAATGCCATTAGGTTTAGTTTGTTTCAAATACTGTTTGCGGAGGGTCTAGGAGTCTTCAATATTCAGCTTCTCATTGTTTTCACGTGCAACAAAGGACTGATATTCGTTAGGGCGGGTACAGAAAGCGAACATGTCTTAAATATGTGCCCCGAAAATATCGCAGCAAATAAACTGGCTTACTGATTGTATGCGTCGGGATTTAAACGGCTTATACACTATTTCTCAAAACGTTTCTTTATTATAAATGAGATAATGATTAAGTCCTATACAACTTACAAATTAATTACACTTCTTACCATCTGGTCTTTATGGTAGACATAAGATTTGAAATCTAAAGTAGAGTTCCAAAAGTGACTTTATGTGAGTAAGCAAAGTGAAGTCATTGGCTTTGCCATGAGTATAATTTTGCGTTGCCTTGATCCTTCGATATTGTAAAACTGTTATGATTAGAAAGTTACTTCTTGTGTCCTAGTGTTGGTGGCGGCCTCGAGTTTCCAGCAAATTTGTCAGATTTTAATCTATATTGAGGGTAACAGGTTAATTTTTCTGAATTAATCACTCACAACAGTTAAACGTATGACAAGATTTTTATCTCGCATGTATTAGCCACTTAGATCCATATCAGAAATGCCTTCCAGTTATTATCATGTCTTTCTCTGACACACGCGTCCCACAGGTGTAGTTGAAAAAAAATTGCGCAATTTACGCGCTCTACAGGTGCAGTTTGGAAAAAATGTGTGCTATTCTTTGCCCTATTACTTTACTTACATGCTTGGGAAAGTTTTTCCAAAGAAAGTCACCTAAAAGGTTGTAATGCGGCTAAATCTCAGTAAGACTTTTAAACATTTATTAAGGGTTTATTAAGCACGTTATTTTCATCGTAACTTTTGTTATCTCTTCGCTAATTTTGTCTGTAAAGAAAATAAACGTGTCTAGCGGTAAAACTGATTTTCTTTTAAAAGGCGCGAAATTTTTTGAGATGACCGCTTTTGGCGCCAGATAAAAGATAAAAGACAACGTTATTAAATTTCAATTTGGTGGTACACTTTGAAATCTTTCGGCAGAACTTTCCGTTTTGAGTGGCTTCGAATCATAGTAAATGAGAATGCTTTTTAAAGCATTGAGCTTGAAGTTAAACCAAATTAGCAATTATGAATCATATTTTCTCTTGTAGGCACTGGAGTTGTTAGCTCCAACACGTGCTGTGCTTATAAAATTGTACACATGCATGGCTGATAATTGCCATGGAGGGTTATGTATTCCTCCCCGTGGTAGCAGATTTAAAAAATTGCGGGCTAAATCAAGTAGAATTTCGCAAAGATATTATGAATCTTAAAATTAAATAAGATTAGCATATTTTTTTCATATGGCTCTACCTATTTGTATTTTCGCTGATAGATGTACCTAACAGTTTACTGCTATTTTCCTTTGTCAAAAGCTACTTCAGAGACTTTTTCTGTTAGTCATTCACATTGATTCTTCAATTAGTTTTGAAAATGTTTAAGCGAATGAGGGCCCTTTATTAAGTTGGAATATTTGCCTTTATCTCATCATTAAATTGAATTATTTAAGAATGGACATAAAACTACGACCTTTAATAACCAATCAAAGTGTTCACCCAACCGCGTAGTTTTCATTCCAAGCTGACCATTTTTAAAATTGTTGGCCGAGTTGTCACGTAAAATGGTGGTTCAGGGTGTAACTACTTAAAAACCAGAATATCTGAAACTACTCGAAACCATGGACAACGTTGCGATATCAGTGTAACTAGGGTGCATTCGTTCAAGTCGATACCAATTCTTTTCATAGGGGGTTTTCTAAATACAATCCATCAATCTTGGTTGTAAATATGTTCATCAGTTATGTATTTTTGCCGCGCATCGTTTGTTTTAATGATCACAGTGATTCTTTTATTTCATACAACTTAAGTTCTAACCGAAGGCGTACTTAATGTTACTACTGTTTTATGTTTGAAAACGTCTATATTTGGAGGTAATGCTTCGAGAAAATGTTCAGAGGACATCTTTTCTCGAGCTTTTCCTTTAGTTTCATCCATTTCAAAAGTATTGATAATTAAGGAAATTGTTGACTTAAAAGAAAAAGATTGTATTCCAAAGATAAAAAAATATCAGTAGAATCTTCGCAAAACTTTGATATGACTGAGTCTTGTGCGATTGTATGCGGGTGGCTACAAATTATCGCCCTTTTGGTTACGCCTATTACTGGCATTCTATCTATGTATTCTCTACAATCTAGAACCATCCTGTGCATCTACTGAAGCGTCATGTTTGATTAATGATCTTGAATGCAATTCCGAGAAATTTAAAAACGCGAGACTCCTCCAGGGTTTTCAAACTTATAATTTGGAATTTTGTGTTACTTTTTTATCACGTGATATCATAGTATTGCCAGAATACAAAATGCACTGGTTAAATACGGAAATGCAACCGCTAAAAGGATTTTCAAGTATTGTCCTTGATGTAGTTGTGATCAAAACAAGTCCTAAGCGTTTTTTTTTTTTTTGCTTTTCTTTGCACCCGTGACAAATATATCAAGTGGAGTCTTTCGAACTTTAACAAAGAAGGAGCTATCAGTTGTTGGTTTATCCTACGTCAGTTTAAATAATTGTAAACATTGAAGATCAATTCATTCTCAAAACACCAGAATTATCACATTCCTGGATTCGTGATCATGCTCAGCAATAAGCGATACCAGCGTTTCATGACCTGACTTGAATGACATGTGATTGTGTTGTGGTCATCTAACTAAGACTTAATATCAGTTAGAAAGGGAGAACAAAATCAAAAATGAGATGCCATGATTTTTACAAAATATTTCCTGATAGTCGTGGCGTTTTACAGTGATTATGACTAATAGGTTCTCAAGCTTCTTTCTCTCAATTGGTTTCTTTAAGTTCTAAGGCGCACCGCTCTTAATAAGCTTGTAAAGAGGGTGATATCCACCCAACATATTTTCCACTTGCGCTGATTATTTTTGCCATCCAAGTTATATTGATATCAAAATCTAAATATACACATATGTTGTCAGTTTTGCTTACTCATTTTTGTTTACTGGTTTTGTTTTTAAATAGCAGCTTTCGTCAGGAGATAAATATCGGCTTTGAGCGATCGAGTGTCCTCGAGTAGACTTTTATCACTTGTACGTCATAGATACCCAGCGCGTGAGAACCGGCCCGCTTCCTCAACCTCTTACAGGAACTGTGGCGCTTTATTAAGTACCGCGGTGGGCTTAACATCACTTGACTGTTAATGAGTTCGTGATCCTAGCCTAGGCTTCGCCAAGCGCAAGCATAACTGTGCAAAAAGGGGAAGAGATCCAAATATTGTCAGTGTCGTAATTTTTATCTCTTGAAATTGGTTTAAGAAAAGCCCTCCCCTCCAAAAATCATAATTTTCAAAGCCTGATCTGTAACCCTATTAAGAAGGAACGGTGAGAATTAGAGATACACCCGACCGTGGGAAAAATCCCGCCTGCTCAATTATTTTGTAATTTGCAGAATTTAATTTTGAAACGAATCCAGGAAATTCTCTTATGAGCACTTTTAGAGATGACGTGGGTTCTTCTTCTCCTTGCGATCAAAATCTTTTTGTTTAAAACAAAAAGAACTAGATGACTTATTTGTCTATCTTCAATCGACTAGCCCATGGCAGAAATAGAAGCTGTCTTGGTGACTCCCCACTCAGGAGTTGATGTTTCCATAAGGTTCCAGTGTATTCCTCATAACAATGTCTGTAGGTGGAGAGGCCAGAAATCATACGCCAGAGTTGGTGATATTTAGCGTCAAAGAAACAAATAATATCATGTGCAGTTTATGAACTATTACTAAGCAATTTGTTGTTCACGTCAAGCTTTAATTTCTGGTCATAATATTTTTTGAAATATTGTTTCCCCTCTTTACTATAAATAAGGTTTTAGTGGTTCTGTGTATGCTTAGGTGGACCACTGATATCTTAAAGGCATCCCCGTCACATTTCAGTAGAAAACAAAAGTGGTCGAACTTTGAATTTTTTTAGGTATTAAAAAAAAAAAATGCCTTTTACTGCTCTCAACTTCACCTTTTTTATGCTACGGTTGAAGGTAGCCGTTCTTCTCTAGTTTACATTTTTTTTCCTTTTTTATTTTATTGCAGTTTTCACAGAATAGTTTTTTCACAGAAAGACAAAACTTATCTCCTCCCTACTGACGTCAGTTTTATGTAACATAAGATTTGTTAATACGCGATGTTTCATCCTGAAATACTCTAGTAGTCTCAGCAGTGATACAGCACCCATTTTATTCCCTTTATACTGAGAACTATAACAGTAAAGCTCTCAACTTTGAGAGAAAAACAACCGGGTTTGTGACGTCTATGATAGCGTGCGATATGTGTGATATTGACCGACTGTGCGCACCTTCCCACGCCAGCCATTCACTTGTACAACATCGTCGCATCAAGATACTGCCGAGACTGACTAAGTGATAGTATCGGGCATTCGATATTATCTTAAGAACTTGAAGCAATAGATCATCATAACCATCTTCGTAATCTCCAAACAATCAGTTCTTGAACAACAAGTGTAGCTTTTCCTCTTGAGCGTTTTCAGTGGTTTGCTTGGTTTAAAGGGAAGTCCATGTCGAATCAATATTAACCTATTGAAAACGACCCTCCAACGACTATTTCCGTTAATATAAAAGCCTCTCTTTATTTATCATAATCATATGTGTTTAAATCGACTGCGGGTTCACTAGTGCTGCGGCCCGAACATAACCATTTCAAAGCAACCTACTGTGGAGTTCCTTTACTTTATTCTTTTCATCTGTGGCAATCAACTGATTCCTTCATTTCTGTGTAAGTATAAACCTTAATTCATTGAAAATTCATTATTATTGTTTATCTACTCCATCGACCAACGATACTTTCAAATGATGCAAGGAATGAAAAAAAAAAAAAAGCTTGGGAAAAAAATGCTGCAGAAATATCTACAAACTGAGATCACTGTTTTGTAATCTTAAGTTTATAGTTCCAGAATGTTCGCGCTGCGCGTGCCTTGTGGAAAAATACTACCACTGCCCGACATGGCAACAATATATCCCGGCAGATATAGTACAAATATTCGATTCTTCGTCTTAGATTTCTATGCCTATCTTATTTGCTGTTCGTTTTTCTTATCACAATTATCTGCACTGTTTGCTTTTGTCGAATACTACAGCGTAGATCGTTCGATGAGCGCTTCCCTGAAGTTGGCGAGTTTGTGCGATTGCAATATACGCTTCTTTTTTAATGCACAGTATTGATTTATGAGAAGGAAAATCGCTTATTTTATTGATTAAGTGCAGTGTAGACGTCTTTGTGCCGGGAATCATTTCCACTATTGTTAACTATTTCTATTTATCACTGTTTTACTTCGATGAATATCTAAGAATAAACCATCGTGGTAGGAAAAACAAAATAAAGGAACTGTCTTCAATTAAAATGAAACAGCGATCAACGTCAGTGGGTTAGACCTTAAGGACTTTAATTTTCTTCCACAAAATCATAATCACCTGTGTTTTTGACTTAATTATTCAGGAATATTTTCCTTTTGAAGCACACGTGTGTTATCGTGTTTCCAAGGTTCAAAGAAGCCAATCTGGTTTTTGTAAAATAAACACTTCTTTTCTTAGTGCAAAGAAAATCAAGCCAAAAGTCAAAGGCGTGACACACTTCCTTGTTCCGATGTTTTGTTCTCACGATCTATGACTCACTGCAAACGAAGTGGAGATCATATATATTTAATAGCGTAGCTTTTAGTACAATAAGTATTAGCTTTTACGATACTGCCGACCTTGCTGGTTTTTAAGAAATCAAGTCTTGTGAACAAGTATATTAAACTCTAAACCGCAATTATGCAAATGTATCTCTATGACGAACACCAAAAACCGCGTTTGAAGTGTTTTCCTCCTCTGAGTCTTACACCCGCAGTGTTGTAATCATTTCTTTTTTTAACCTCTCAACTTGAATTTCCTTAGTTATAGTTCTGACTCGTTAATTTTGTTTTTGCTTTGGTGTGGCGCTGAGATTCCGTTATATTTACATAACGGCCCGTTATATATGTCTGGTTTTCAATTTCTCTTCGCTTTCATCGCCCTTTAATGTAATAATGCTACTTATTTTTTTTTTTCATTAAACTTTAGACTCTTTAATAATCGGCTGCCGAGGCCACTTTAATAATTACTTATTTTGCAGTGAACCCAAATGGGAAGATGGAAATTTATTGTCAAGTAATGAAACAAATTGTACAAGATTACTTCCAGTGGCATGGGGCAAAGAAATGGCTTGGCTTCTCAAAGCAATTTACCACCCATGTAGTCTAACTGAGAAATAATTCGAAACTTTCAGGATTGTGTACTGAGAAATTGCTGTCTCGATGTTGAAAATGCGCGTGTTCTTAAAGGTGAACAATTTGACGTTGTCAGGGACATTTTTAAACTTGCCCAGGGCGAGAAGACAAAATCGCACGTGTCTTTAAAAATAGAGAAGGGAAGCTGTAATTGGAAGGCCCGTGCTAAGCGCCAGCATAGTTTTGTCTAATCTTTCTCTCATTAAAGTGAAGTCTGCGGGAAGTCAATTTTGTAAAATCAAGGATACAAAAAGTATCACATTCATAGTATTATTTCTTGTATCATAATAAGACATCAAAATATAAATAGAGGAGAAGGAAATCACTTTCTTCATAATGTAATTAGTGGAGAGACTTCATGCGGCGATCACTAACGGGGCACAATTATCCGTGTTTTTCTCGTTATTAACGATTCTTGACCGAATTAATTGATGTAGCTGAATTTAGAACATGGATCTTCGATTTGGGATTCGGTCTTGATTTCAATTTGAAGCGATACTCTTCTTGATTTTATGATGTTCTAATCATGTAGTTAAATATATCTTCATGAATTAAATGTTATTATGGTGTTCTGTACGCCTCCCGCCGAGACACCACTGGAGCATGGAATCTTTGATATTAGTTTAATTAATGCTTAACAGGAAAACTTCGACATTTCACGAAACTTCTGTTTCTGTTACATTTTTCTGTTCTTCAGGGTGTGATGGTCACACATCTTGAGAATAGCAGTTACGACGGTGTATAAGGATGATGATTAAAGTTAAATGCAGAAACAAGATTTATTTTCGGCCGAGTTAATTACTGAACCGAAGGTCACTCAATCATTTGATCGAACGTTATGTTTTGTGGCCAAGCCACCTGTTTTCGGCCACCTTGCTTTCCTCTCTTCTTCTCATAGTTTTATCAAAATTTGCCTTAACTTAACGGCGTAAAGGCTGCTTGCTATGCCCGGTCGAATACTCTCGACGAGTCGCCAAAGCTGTATTTGTGCTCGCGTGCCACAACATCACGCTATTATACCCATCACTTAGTTTGCTTTGGATGAACTTTTGGTGTATAGTGGATACAGGTCAACGGAAAAATGTAAAACACATGTTTTCCGTCGCTATTGAATATGTTTTTCTTTTCAGTCTTATTTATAATTCTGCAAATAGCCTCTGATTCCTAATAGTTCCCAAGAAATGATATATTGTGAAAGGAATATTTTTGCGTGATCGTGCGCAGCGGTGATGATGCGTGAAACAAAAAAAATTCCAATTTGTTGCGGGAGAACTTTCTCTATTAGTATCATTAATAGACTAGAGTCATCGATGAGGCTATTTATCTTTCTAAGGATGTCCTCGCGTAAAGCAACCGTTTATACACTCACTATCATCACGGGTATGATAGCTCCAGATAAGTCGCCATCTTGTCAAATGGAAGAGAAATATATCTTTTTTTTGTCAAAACACGCTCGTTATTCGATCAATCTTAGACCATGCTGGGGAACTATTCGCCATACTTAAGAATAGTCTGAGGTTAATGAGATTCTCCACCACACTCTATAATTATCCAAAAATTTTCACGAGACGTTTTCACTACTGCCAAATTGAACCCTCACGCCGCAAGAGTTGAAACAGCGAATCGCACGCAACGGGCTAATTCTGCCGTGATTTGCTCAAGCGTCGCAATCTTGCATGTGTGCTCTTATCGTAGCGAGGTCTTCATGGCAATTTAGTTAATCCCGTTGAAATGCTCGTAACGGCTTAAAAGAAGACGAAATTTGGTTGATAATACGGTGGGCGTATCACTTCTTAAATGTTAATTCAAACAACTCTTTTGGTACGCCAGTGCGAGCCATTAGTACCAGCATTGACATTTGATTTAAAGGGGTTCCTTATTGTTCTTTATTGGAGTATATTACTGCTCCCAGTGGGATACGGCGTGCAAATAGGAAAGCTTCTAGATACGTTGGATGCTTAACAACATTAAACCTTTTGTTGTTTAACATTACGAGCCATTGTTGAGCACAAAGGGCTTGATAAGCTGAAGGGCTGATTGAATTGCATAATCCGCTCGATGAATAGTAAGCGGAGCTCTATTATGTCCTATCATTTACATATGACAGTAAAAGCAATTAGGAGCGTAACAAGTGGTAGTTAGTTGTAATAGAACGGCTTGATATTGTGTCCGATATTTTGTCTAATTCTCAGTCTGTTTGTATAGTCATTGTTTAGAAGCAAACCCCCCGAGCTGGGGCTTTTATCTCCCGGTAGCATAGCACGCCCAAAAAACATTCGCCCATTGTCAGCAACTGAGTGTAGTGAACGGTTCACAAGCTAATCATAAACGTTATCTGAAACGATTACTCTTACGGCTGCTGTTCAGATCTCTTGAGAGTGACATAGATCTCATAACGCAAGGTAAGAAAGCATGATCGCGTTAGGTCCTAATGAGTTTTTTTGTATTTGATTCTACTAAGGCAAGTACGCGCCGAAAGAAAACTGAACCGCGTGGTTGCTTGATCCGTTTTGAGTACAAACAAAGACTTTGATGAACCAGTTGGCCAAACATAAGTCGATTAGGTCAAGTAACTGGACGTACTTTTTCGATGCGCACGGGTCCTACTACAGCGTAAACGGTCTAGATTCTAATCAAAGCACACGGTGGGTTGGAGAGAAAACTTCACACCTGAAGCATGGTGGAATGAATCCACAGTGCTAAGTGAAATCGGAAGTCGACTAACTGAAAAGTATGTATACAAGAGAGATTTAGAGTTCATGAACAAACAACCAAACCACATTTCCTTACAAGATGGCGAAGGAATCGCATGCTCGAAAGATATTTTAACAGATGTCGCAAAGTTTTGCGTCGGGAAACGCTCAAAGTTGTCCTGATGAATTTAAGATTTTTGCGAACACTTTTGGACAAAGGTTCTCCGCCCCCAGCTGATTCTTGCTTTATTCCAATCGACAATTTTTGTTATAGATGTTACAGCGTATTTTTTTTTTTTTTTTTATTTATTGCCGCGTGTTTTAAGCCGGTCAAGCATAGTTAGAAAAGCAGACAATTGGCGGTTAAGCGCCTTGTCGAGGTCTTGATTCAAATGTCGCCATATCGCCAGGTTCACCTTGCTCAATATAATGCACTTTTTTCACTGGATTGTTCATGATTTACGTTTGTTATTTCCGATTTATTGTGGAAAGAATTTTCAGAACTTATTTTACCGTGTTAGCTCTCCTTGTAATCTCATCCTAAACTAGCAGTTACTGTATTTCGTTTTTTTATTGCCTCGTCTCCTTAGTTTCAAGAAATACCGTTGCGGCATGCTTGACGAGATTTATCCTTCGCGTTAAATCGTTATTTCAAATTTTCACCAGACATTTTCCGTACAACTCACTTCAACTGAACACCCTTCGTTGGCGCGAAACAAGATCTTTTTCATGTACTACATCATCTTTTAATTTGAACATTAAGTAATTGACTTTTGGCCTCAAATTTTCTCTTTCCGAGGCCAAACTGTAATTCGAAAACATTACCATGAATGATTTATGATAGAAGGCACAAGCACAATAGCATGCATTTTGAAAATTTGCGTATTAATTGTGACGTTGTACTAAGTGCTTTTTCTGTACACGGTTTGTCCATTCAATCTGCTGCGAGTTTCGATTTTCGTCGGTTGACTGTTTGAGTTATGTCGTCTCAATGTGTTCTTTAATTGCTTTGTGCTATTAAAGAGGAGGCAAGTTGCCAGATGAAGAAGCAATGTTTTATCAACTAAATCCTAGGAATTTTGATGAGCTCACTGAATGTGCTCTTAGTTTATATGATTATAATTGAAAAAAAAGTAAGGTTGTGATTCATTTAAACCATTTAAGTTTCACATTTGGTGTTGTAGGAAAAAAGGTACGGATTTTCATGAGAAGCAGAACCTATTTTATCTCAACACCAATACAATAGCTACTCCTACGAAGTTTAATTTTTTTTTTTGCCTGTTGCGATCAATTCTTACCACCAGTTTAAATTAATTCTAAGTGAATTCTAGTTCATTTCCTATACTAGTTTTGATAAAAAGCCATGCTTGTTCTTGCTACGATTTATGTGTGATTTTTTTCTTTCGTTTGGGATGCCTGAGTGCGTTTACCTGGAGTTTTGAGTCAATATTTTTTAAATGGTTTCAGTATCTAAAGCAGTATTGTGCCCGCTCAGAACACGCTTCTTCACTTGGTATTTCTAATTTAAACTACGACAACAAATGTACGACATAAGTGTAATCCTCGAGTCAGCCAAGCCATTCTTAGTACTCCCTCTAGGGGGAAAAAGGTCCGTAGTTGTATTTAAAGTCCTTAAGATCGATAAATTCAATCTAATAGACAAAAGTTGGCAGTATGGCTGTACCGGGAAATCAAACATCCAATCGAATATCATCAAAGGCCACGAAGAATCGTCTAAAAACAGTCACCTTTTGATGGCTGGATTGAGTTGGCATGCCAGTATGGCGCTAGTGTAGGTTCGTTGTCGTAATTAATTACTTTTCATTCGCAGATGACACATTTGGCAAATCATTAGGGACAATAATAAGGTGTTTATACATCTGAATCTGCTGTCTGGCGAACTAAGACTCCGCTATTTAAGTGACATTACTGCGACCCTGAATAGCAAAGTAATTATCTGTTGTTGAGCCAAGCGTACTATCCGCGGCGAGTTTCATTTCAGATTGTTTACATCGACATAAAATGGTTGTTTTGACAATCTGGGAAGGTACGTAGCGCGTAGTAAAAGGCACTGCGGGTTGCTAAACAGCTGAACAAGGGCCGATATTTCTTTCTCATCATGCAAACAATAAACTGCTTGTATTTGCTATTTTCTGCCTATATCGGGGAAGGTAAAAACTTTTTCTCTGACGTAGCTATTACACGATTTTGTAAAGTGATTCACAATAGAAACCAAGGACTGTGGCAACGCACAAAGAGAACTCACCAATGTTGATGCTAAGAGCGCTTGTTCGCTAATGAGCTTTCGCTTTTTTGTTTTATTTCTTTGCGTAAATATATCAGAAAGTTAAACTTCGCAAATAAACATAATAATGATAACATGTCTGCTAGATGGAAAAGGAAATAGTCCCGCCAACTGCGAAGTGATGTAAGTCCTGTAGATTTACTTTGTGTATTTTTTTAGTTTCTTTAGGCAATTTACTTTTAATTCCTTATTTTCTGTGATGTGTTTTTAATGTTTAGCCCTTTGCAGCTGCGCCCTTGCCCTCGGCGAATCCTGACGAATGCCAGGCTTTTGATTCCTCTCAGCGAGCCCAGCACGTTGCCAATTGACTAAATCACAAACTTGATTTTAGGGCGCATCTTAATTTTATGTTAATTGTGCAAATGACACATTTTTCTTTTTTTTTTTTTTAAAAAAAAAGCATTCATCTCTCGGAACTATCAATAAACGTGGCCATCTTAAACTGCTGTTCTCAATCATGAGGAGGCCATCTCATTCAAAGATTATATTCATAACGGTGGATGAGCATGACCTAAAGATAAGCTTCGATATCAATACTATATGTTTTTTTTACACGAAAAATAATTACTGGACGTAACGAGACGCCAGATTTAGTCATATTATGTCTTTGCTGATTGAGAAATGCCATGTTTGTGAAGCTGTACAAAGTCACCGAAAGAAAGAAAAAAATCAGTTTTCATAACAATCGTGCATTGTCGCGCCAGGGTCTCACGTTTTATACATAACCTTATTTTCTCGATGTGTGTGTGCTTGGGAAAAAGCAATTAGGAGTCACTCAATTAGTAAGAACATGGCTCGCGAGAAAACAGAAAGACAGTCGAAATACCGTCCAGGCACAGCGTGCAGATCACGACTTAAAGCTAAATCGACTTGTCCGGAAAGCCAGAGAATAATGGGAAATTCATATGTGGAGGCGTGCCATTTTACGTATTGTTCGCACAGTCTTGGGCTATAATCCATCGAACTCAATACGCTAGATAAACGATCATGTCACTCAAGGCTCATGGCGTTTAAATTTCAATCGGAGACAGCCGTGCATGCCTCTTACACTGTTTAACTTTTGATTATATCAACTATTGAAGGTGATGAGTATTGTTATTTTTTGTCGCGCTGAGGAAATGTTGTGTTGTTATCTGCTCGGGAATCTCTATTCGTCTAACGGTGTGGAATAAATCGCATTGAAGCCATCCCCCGGTACAGCTTTTTTACGACGATATGTGATTTTCTGTCTTGCATCTGTCAGTGAAAACGATAACGGGAGCATTCAAAGAAAGATCGATCGAGAGCTTCGTTCTTAGCGCCCACTTCAAGCAATTTTTGGCGGTGCAAATCCCCAAGTTTGGCCTGGAGGAAATATTTCTTCGTGGTTACTTTCACACTTTGGGCCGTAAACCCTGGAGTATCGTTACGCGATATCTATATTTTTCTGTCCCATCTGCCCTGAACATTTGTTTAGACCTAGTTAAGAACACCTTGCGTTGGTGATTGACACGGTTGCCATAACAGCCTTGTAATTAGAGCTTTGCACGCCAATCAGGTCGCTAGAGTTTAACAGACGTAATACTCGATCTTAGCGATAATATACCCCATGTTTCTAACCCTCTTGATAAATACTGACACTTTGCAGAGACGTTACCACACCCCTGCATTTAGCCTTAATAGTCGGAGACCAAGTAGGAGAATCCGTAGGCAGTCAGCGTGATGTTTGCCCCGCTTCCAGCTCTGAGCTTCACGCCACAACAGATCGCACAAGTCTGCGAAACTCTGGAAGAAAGCGGTGACATCGAGCGGTTGGCCAGATTTTTGTGGTCCTTGCCAGTGGCCCCTGGAACGTTAGAAGCCTTGAGTAAACACGAAAGCGTGCTCCGAGCGCGGTCTATAGTGGCATTTCACATGGGAAATTTCCGTGACTTATACCACATATTGGAAACTCATCGCTTCGGCAAAGATTCGCATGCCAAATTGCAAGCGATGTGGTTAGAAGCTCACTATCAAGAGGCTGAGAGGCTTCGAGGGAGACCGTTAGGACCTGTCGATAAGTACCGCGTTCGCAAGAAGTTTCCTCTTCCCAGGACAATTTGGGACGGAGAGCAGAAAACTCACTGTTTTAAAGAGAGGACAAGAAGCTTGCTTCGCGAGTGGTACCTTCAGGATCCTTACCCGAATCCAACGAAGAAGCGCGAACTAGCGCAAGCAACCGGTCTTACACCGACACAAGTTGGCAACTGGTTTAAAAACAGAAGGCAAAGAGATCGAGCCGCAGCAGCTAAAAACAGGTAATTGTAAATTTTATTCTTAAACCTAGCGAAGATGTCGCTTAACAGATTTTCTTTTTTGCGCTGTCTTCGACCTGTGTCGTTTGTGGATTTTTCTGTAGTACGCAAGCATAAACGCGAAAATCCTCTCAACGAGAATTCTCTTTTCGCCACCAAAAGCTCAAATCGCGGCTCAGCTCAGCTCGCTTGATACGGAAGCGGGCAAATAGGTATCGCATTCAATAGCGTAAATGCAACCGTTGCTAATATTTATGAGGTATTCCTGGCTAGTTCTGTTACACAGAAAGCTCCACACTTTACTTAAATTGGTTTCGGCGGTTTGCAGTGAAACAGATGGGCTGGAACGACGTTTAATCCTGAAACTTACACCACATGGATAAGACCATTGATAGTCAGTCTCGGTGACAGTGTGTATATCTTATTGAGGCATGTGGTCAGAAGATCGGAACAGCTATCGCTATTTGTTTCAAAGAATCGCATTTGTTTTCTTTTATTCCAAATCGTTCTTCTCTAAACGGGAGTTAGTATCCATCGCTTTGTTCTCAGTAGACCTGGAGCCAGAAAAAAGTGTGTACAATAACGCGAGTTTATCGGTTATAAATTGTACACATGGTTTTCATCCATATCATCACCGTGCTATATACACTCGTCTATTGAAGGAAATTGATTGGGATACCGTTTCCCCTGAGATCTTCCGGAATTGTGTAGCATCTCTTGAATTCCACTCTACTGTCATTTGTTTTCGCAAGGAATATTTGATAATTTTCTTAGGTACTTAGCAAGGATTATGAGCTGTATTTAGTTATTTGTTTACCGTATTTTCATCTAATAACTATTTTGGGGCATTAGGACAGCAAATGGATTGGGTTTTCTTTTCCATTCACGCGCGGGCACATTGCTCGTGGCTCGCCAAAAATTGTAATTCTATCTTTCTGAAATTGTTTTTAATCGTCCACGACGAAAGATGCAAAAAAGTTCTCAAAAGGGAACCAAAAAGAGTACGGAAAGAATATGAGAAGAGTTAAGAAATAAAGAAAAGGTGAAGGAAGAAGGTAATCTATTTAGCGTTCAAACAGTGATATTATGTGTGAAGTGGGAGGCTCTCACACTTTGATCAACTTTTACAACGTGAAAAGGCGATAACAAGGTTTCGCATTTAGCAAGCAAACATTAAAGCTAAATGACGTGAAAGCTTTAAATATTAATTAAACTCATTTGCCCGACGCAGACGGGGCGGATTGTGCGGTATTTAAAACGTTGGCTTCTAAATCCTAATATTATCTGTAAACAGAAAGCGAGAAAAGAAAAACATCCCTTTCTATTCCTAGACATTCCTTTACATTTTGAAGGATGATATTTTTTCTCCGTTCTTTTGGTAAGATTTAGGCCCAGATGGATACGTTTCGTTTTTACCGGTTTGCCTTTGTGGGTTTTCGTGCGAATAAATTTGAATGAATTTGATGTTACAATAATCTCCAAATCGTATGGTAGGACTATTTTGAGAACTAATGAAGTATTCATTTGAACGTTTTATTGATACAAGAATCGAAAATTCTTCTCCTCCCTGCAGATCAGTGTTTGTCAAGGTGTATTACCGCAGCACTCATGTTTACAAACTGGTCGCTGTTTTCTCTTTTATTTACAACTTGTTAGTTTGGTGGCAAACCAGCGTCTTAACACTTTCATATGCACAATGTAAATCCGGTGGGAAGCCATGTTGGCAGTTGGTTTTTAACAAATAGATCATCTGGTTATTTTCCACGGAAGCGTGCTGTTCTTGTCTTGTGTTATGAAAATCGCGAAATCTTTGTCGAGCGCAAATTGAAATCATTCACACCTAGTTTAGGAGTTCAGAATTGGCAAACTGAGTGCCTCAACAGTGATAAGTATCATTAAAGCCATTAGGCCTTTGAGGCCCAAATTTAAAAACTTACAAGTGAAAAGTGTGCCGAGATAATGGCCTCCGTTCAGTTGATTGACAAAACTTGACCATGATTACTACTCGCTAGGCTAAGCTGTATGTCCCAATGCAGGGTGCAACTCTTGTAGATTTAGCATACTTCGAACTTAGACTTTGACTTAGACCATCTAGACTTTTTCAAACTTATTTTTTTTCAAGCATTTTCTCGTGTTTGCAAAATTTGTTTTGAAACTGTTTCCCCAATCACCAAAAAGAAACACATCAATCTACTTTTTTCTCGAGTCGGAGATTCAACAATTCTGCTTTCCTAAAGTCACTTTATCGAAAATAACTGATTATGGTAAACAAAAAGCCGATTTCTGTTTCATCGAATAGTGTGATTTGCTAGTATAACATAAAAAATTTGTAATGTCAGTGGACTTTTCTTTTATATTTCATTCTGCTATCCGAACGGAATTATATTTATTGTAACAAAAAGGATAATTCTGCGTTGTTTGGGAAACGTGCACTTCTTGCGAACACTGTTTTCTCGACGCGATTTCCTTTGTTCATTATTGGCTTTATGAAATCAGTTATGGTTATTTATTAACGAGGTGATTCTTTAAAAAAAGAAAACCGTTTCAGTCAGGTTTTTCTATCGCTTGATTAAAGTTCTGCAAAGGATAGCTTTTCTGAAAGTATGTCTGTGCGTTTTTTTGACACCGGCTGCCTTCGATCCAACCAAAATTTCTTCTGGTCCGCTCTTTGGTTTCTTCCCCCGATTGTAGAAATTCAGGATTCAAACTCATGAAGCCGTATACGGAGTTGCTTATCGCTAACTTTTTCTCCCGTTCATAAGAGAAGTAACTGTTGTTTGGCTTGACGTGAGAAAATTTTCTTTTGTTTTACCCCATCCGCGATGTGAAAACCTGCAAGCCACCAATGTAGTGCAATCAAACCATTATAAATTATTTTTATTGCTTACCACATGTCTTGTTTTGCTCTTCAAACAACAGGAACGCCTGGAAAAAACGCTAATCGAGCAACTGAGCAAGATGAATTTGTTTCTTTTGAATTCAAGAACCTATTCAAACAGGCGACAGCCAAATCACAGATGTATACTCCCTGTAGCGATCCTATAATAATTCGAATTATCCTTTGATTTCTTTCAATTTTCTTCATAGTGAAAGCAATCTAATCCTTTTGGTTTTTCGATAATCGTTAACGATTTATTTTATTATTTTCCTCCACAGAATGAACCAACAACAAGGTCAACACATCTCACAATGCAAAGGCAGCTTTTCCCCAGAGGGAAAAGCTATGGAAGACTTTCGCGGGCTAAAAAATTCACCGATTTCAAAATCAACAGACGATCTACGCAAAGGCGAGTGATTCTCAGGAAAAATGTAGAAATCAACGCTTTTGAACAATTAAAGAGAAGCAGAGAGAGATTATTTAGAAAATAAATTGACGCTATGGATGACGACTATTTAATATCGACTTTTTGAAGTCAAGAGACTAAAGCGCCCGGCCTTCTCTCTCAAAAACTGGACAAATGTAAGGGAAACTAGAAGAGCACTTCGAAAAAAAGCTACTCTAAGTTTATTGTCAAATTTTGAATAGTTGTACAGAGATATAACGTTGTAAATGTTTAAATATATAAATATAATCTGCATAGGGCGCAGAACTTGTAACATAAGATATCTTCGTACAGGGCTGCCCTGTTTGTCTTTATGTGGCGAACGAAAAAAAATACAACACGTTGCGGCTGACATCTTTCTGTTTTATTGTGCGATCTTCTTCGGTCGCCATTAGTTTAAAGAGAAGGAGTGAAAAATGAATATAGTAAAGTTGTTCTGACACAATAAGCATTTACTGTCCTCTTGTAATCTACCCGACAATAATACGCACCAGTTTACTGGATGTTAGGTTTGGGGTTTCTGCCTGAGGTTGTTAGCTTTTTTTTTCTTCTTTCAACTGTCGCTAAGTGAGCTGTTTAGCGTTGGTGTCATGTCCTATTCAGCTGTTGCAGCTTTACTTTAATGGAAAATCCTTTGTTCGTATCCATTGACACTATTTCTTACTTACTCGTTGTCTTTTCGAACTCTTTTCGACTACGTGATTAGCATTTGAAAAAAGAAATTGAAGAAAAAGAAAGTCGCTAATAGATCCTTTTTGTAGAAACAGCCTGGAAGTGACAGCGTGTCATAACGATTAGCACTTTGCCCTAGGGTTTATGAAAGGCGCGTTAATTGCTTACTATTTCTATTTTTCTTCGCTAAAAATTGCGTCCAAACACTGCTTTCAAAGGATGGGAATACCGTTTTGCGTTACACAGAGGTGAGGGTGCTTATCGATGAAAGATGTCAAACTCAGGTCAAATACACTCTTAATGAGTGCCACCCAACAATAGTTAATTACCATTATGTCTCTGTGTAATACACCTCAACTGTAAACATGGTGGTCATCTCGAAAGAGCGTTCAGATGTGGGGGTCTCTAAAGGCCCCGATGGTCTCAGTTATACCTATTAATGGTGAAAGCTTTCACGCGCTGTCGTTCACTTTTAGTGAAGTTTCTTTCAGCAAAGCGCGCGTTTAATCTGTCTCGCCAAACTTCAGATCGAAAAAAAGCTATTTCCTCGATTACATACTTGAAAACGTAGTTTACGGATAAGGGCACTTAGCAGATGTTTTAAATCTCGCTTCAAAGGTTCATTTAAGAGATAACAACTAAGTGAAGGTTTCATTGAGGAAGATATGCTATCAACGCTGGGGAAAATATCGGGTCAGATTTGGTCAGGTGCGGTTAAACTCAATGACTCCAAAGAATGGTGACACATTCTCGACATAGGCTTTATTAAAAAAGCACTTTAAGTAAGCTTATCGGCGATCTGTCAGTCACGTGCAAATATTTGCCAAACAGCCCTAGATAACGCAAGAAGCTATCTTAGGTTATCGATGTTCAAATCCTACAAATTCTCTCACTTCTTCTACCAAAGAAATCGTACAAATAAAACTAGTGAACTACGACAAACTCTGCGCGATGTTTCCCTTATTTAATCGTCTCAAGTCAAGGGTATGAAAATGTCTCGCCTCGTGCTTTGATGGTCTGTCGTATCATTAGATTATCGCTTTCTCAAAGCTTTTATGACACCTAAAAGCGCCGGAAAAGAGGTATTTACAGTAATACATCCGAAACCAAACAAAACCGATATGTACATAAAGCGCTTTAAATATTAGAAATAAACAATTTTATTTTCGGAAATTCGCACCATTTCAGACAAGGGCAGTGGCTATAATGAATTTAGAAAATCGCCTTCAGCCTTCGTCGGAGAAGTGTTTTGTAGCCATCCTCACGCAACATTTACATACTGAGTTATATTTCATCGCCGCATAACAGATGCGACGCATTTGGCTGAAATCTCAGTAATTACCGTCCGTCACATATTGTCTTCAATTCAAAGCAAGACCAGGTCTTTTACCGATGTTATCTCGAAGTAAGATACCAAAAGCAAACAAGAAAAGCTCTTAATATGTGTAGTTTTCAGTTAACTTTTGCTTCAGATATTGTTTCGGTTCTTTATCATGTCGACTTTTTGCATTGCAATTAGCAGTTCTTTAATGCAACATTAGTACATTCAAGCTTGCGTGCGGTCTGTTAATGGTGAATTGAAAAGAAAGAAAAAAACAATAAAATGATAAATACATAGAAATCAGCCTGAGAAATGAAAATGTTTGAAATTGTCTTGCGTTGACGAAGGTCTAGCCTAGCTGTACAAACTGTCATGCTTGAGAAATTAATCTGTCCCTTTATGTGAGCAACACTTAAAATCGGAACAGAATTGGATGTGATTTACAGATTTATTTGTCCTGCGGAAATTAAAGGCCCTTTTTTAAATGTATTAAGATCCAATAAGGTTGTGAAAAGTAAAACAAATTTATGTACGTATGTCGGGTCACAACTGACAGACAGTTGGAAAAAAAATAAAAGTCCGACATGTACTTAAAATCGGTTGAAGTTAAATCTGCTATATTGTAAGTTGGAATGTCATTCCTCAAAGGATAGTAATAAAATTGAAAAGTAATATAGGTTCGATTCATTCCGTGAAGATTGAGTAAATACTGTTTGAAAAACTGATAGTAATCTCTCTTTTTAGTCCTTTCAATCCCATTTGAACCTGCGAACCTGTTGAAAGAAATACAATAGATTTGCGAAAACCGTAAATATGTCATACTTAGATTTTTCACTGCATCATATGAACATTGCTTCTACATGCAACGAGCCAAACGGCCTACAAGACTCGTCCTGAAAAGTACCAATCATGTCGGGGAAGGAATTTTTGTTCTAATAACTCGTAAAAACCTGCCCTTACGTTGAATGTAGATGACCACCTCAAAGGGACTTCACGATGTTTGTGGAACTTGTGAAAAAGATATTCAATACTTTCATTACGTATAAGTGGCATTGAGTGAATTGATAGAGTAGTACTGAATTAACAAGAAACTTTTACGTATGATGCACGATCCTCGCAGTAGATAGCGCTATTTGAAACTTTTGTTGCACGGATTGGAACCTTAGCGTGCTTCTATGGCACAGTGCGTTATCAGCTTAGACTCTAAGACGCAAAGAGATGATTTCAGAGTGTTGTGGTTATGTAATCCACTTTTTTTTATGAAGTACTTAGCTACCAATGCTACACATGCAAATACTCTGAAATATACAGTCCTTAACTAAACCGTCGCATTATAGTGGTAAAGTTCTCGAAAAGCCTAGATCCAAAAACAGCATTTAGGGAAAAACAACATCAGGAGTCACTGCACCTGCAGAAAAAGAAAAACAACACTCAGAATTTAAAATTACGTGCAACTTTTGAACTAAACGCGAATTCTCGGATTTTCCGAAACTAAACATATGCACGTGTTCTGCTAAGAATAGCAGGTACACAGTAAAACATTTTCGGATTGTTTGAACACTTGTTAAATAAGTATTTGTAGCACATGGCCAGTAAATGACAACTGACAGCCTTGGCTGTACACTAGTTGAATGATTCTTTGTAATGAGTAAGTTTGGCACAGATTCTGAAAACAAATCTTTTTGTCAAAGTTACTCTTCGGTGATACAGTATAAGAAAGAATTTGCGATATCTATTTGTTTTTGTATGTTTTTACTGTTTATTGTCCCTGGAATGGCGAGGAGGATACCAGCTGGTATTGCTCATCAGCACCAGTACCAGTAAAGTGATGAATTGGGACGCTTATTGTTATAAGATAAAGTGTCTTAGAAAAGGACAACTAGTAAGAAGTTACAGTAATATCTCAAATCTTAAGCGATAGGATGAAACGGTGCCTTAGTTGAGGAGAGATTCGGGGCAGTTTGACAAAATAAAGGGATCAGGTTTTGCGGTTTAAGTTCATTCTTCAAACACTCTGCTTCCTGTCCTTTTAATTTTCTCATTCGAGACAAGAAACAAACTGATACCCTTAATGACATCTTTAAGAGATGATGTATATTACGTTGCAACGTTACAAAATTCATTCGCGACTTAAAGACAGTGTCTTGTTCACGGATGTGAAAGGACGTGTTTTGCCAGCGGTAAAATGAAAGTGCTCAACATTTTTTCTACTCCGAGATAAAAAATAATGACGACGACTGAATCTTTCCTGAAAGCTATGTTGGTATTGTTAGGAATAAAATCAAATGACAACAAATGATGGCAACATCTTGCTTGAAAACCGTGAATGTATATGCATTATTGCCCTATGCCGGCTTTTTGAGTTTGGGTAGTTTTCACCCTTCAGTGTCGCTTGAATTCCTGAATATTTGCCTCACTCCGAGCTTTCACTTACACACAAACAAGAACAATCTAGTCATAGGATCGCATGGTATGCATTTATTGGAATAAGTTCGAGACTGAATGGTTGGAGTTCTCCTTTTCCAGAATCATCAAAATCACAGAGCTCATTACATCAATTTGGACTAATTTCTTAATAGCTAAACGTCTTTCGGATTTTAATTTCGCGAAAACCATTTCCTACAGCACTAACATAGCGGATCAATAGGATATTCTAGGGATCATTTCCTTTGGTTCCATTGTCTAAAATGTACGAACGTTTTTGACACCCCTCGACGTTCCTCGAACAGCACGCTATCGACTTGCTTGGGCGATCATATTGGTGAATATAGCTAACCGAGGTATCCAGACATTGATAATCCTGACAATAAAATTGTCTGATAGTTTATTGATGGCCGTAAGATGATCATTGCAGGACCCCTAACGGGCTCCGTAGAAGTGTAGACTGACTAGAAAGCGGTTGTTGTCTTTAACTAAACCAAATGCATACAGGGCATTTGACAGTTTTCAGTTTACTTTCTGAGCTTCTCAGTGAATATATGTTCTTTACAGATCTCGGTCTGGGAATTTCAAAGCCAGCAAATGAAAGCAGAAATGTAGTGGGCTGTAAGAGATCTTTCACTTCTGCCATTTGTAGGTCTCTTGTGGTCACCAGCAATCAGTGGAAGACATTATATTTTATCACATCATTTCCTTTATTTCTTGTTCGAGATGATTCCCTGTATATTCTTGTATATAAGCTCGAAGATTTTTTTCCCTAAGAAATGAACTATTCACCCTTGCATCAAGGTTAATGTGTTACCGGCATGACGAATTAATGCATGACAACTCCTTTGCTAATGGGAATGAACGACCCATAAACCAGAACAAACTAAACGTTGAACCTTTTAATTTTGCCCAGTGAATGAAAAACAAGTTGACGGCTCTATATACCGATGCACTTTATTGAAATCAATCAGCACTGATGGCCTTCGCTAGATCGTAAACTTGTAATTTCCTCAGAAACCAATTTTCTTTCCTAATAGACCTAGCCCAAGTGAGAGTTAAATAATACTGGGTTTTCAGGTATGATGATGCCACTCCAAGAACATGGAGTTGTTTAATGAAATCTTGAAACTGCGACTTTTTTTCCTGTAGTCTTCTTTCAATTGTCTTCTCTTTATTATTTTCATTTGAGTAATACCAGTAATTCCATCAGTTGTAATCGACGATAAGAATCAAAACTTAATATCTTCTGCTTTTCTCTACCTCAAAACGCCCTTCGTGTACCAGGTTTGATCAGAAATTAGATCAGAATAAGTAAATAACAAAAAGTAGTATTATGAAGGAGATATTTCGCCTACCGCGTTGATGTTGCTGTTTCAGTGTGGTTAATGGGCTTGACGAAGACGCCTATTGAGAAACAAAGCACGAACTATGTAATAGAAACTCGGGCTCAATTTCATTTGGCAATGAAACTCGGTGGTATTTGCTACTACTTGACCTTCCAAAGGCTCGTAAGTTATGCCTGAAGCATGCTTTTCTGAATGTTGCTGTGATCTAACACTTGCCTATCACGTCGAAAATAAGAATTGCCGATGCAGGGTAATTCACTCTCGTCAAGCTTGATAAAGAGTCAAAAGTGTTAGGGGAAAGTCAATTCAAACATTTGGTTGTGTTCTGTGAGTTTTCTTCTGCGGTCACGTCTGTGTGTGGACAAAATGTGTTTGACATTTCTCAAGACATCGTCTTTAGTGTTTCACTTATTTGTGGACCCTTAAAATGACACTGTTATCTTATACGAGCTATGGGATCTGTATCGGTCGATAAGTTTAGTTATCTGTCTGAAACATGGTGCAGCTACACAACTGTCAGTAGTCGATTGTTAAGGATGTCATTTTTTAATCAGTCAGGGATACGTTTCATTCTGAAAAAAAAAACAACAACATGCAATCGGTATCAATTTCTAAAAAAGTTGTACTCGATGGAGACCTTGATGTACGCGCAGTAACATTTCTCTTCCTCGAAAAATCATGCATATGTACGAACAGAAGAAAGAATTGAAACGCCGTCTGGTAGAAGTTGCAATAAATGAAACTAAAGATTGCTTTTGATTATCACTAATGATTAGAAATCGTGAAGCCTGAAGCATACCAATTAAGCCTTTTTCTTGAAATTACATGTTATATGTGGACAAGTGCTTTCGATTTCGATCATTTAACATTTCTATACATTTGTGGAAAGTAATTATGAAAGCGAAATTTTTATTAGATTTTTTACCGCTTCTTTAGAATCAACATAACACTAGTACAATAAAACAAGTCAAGGAAAATTGGAGATTTGTCGTAGTTAATTGTAAATCTGGCAAGCTTTTGATCCAATGTAATGGGTCGCCGTCGCATCAGAGATCGAAATCGCTTTATTCGAATTGACTTTGGAGAACGAACGGACATGGCACACATCTTTCTTGTTTGTTTTAGAAAGTGGAATCTTTTTACGGTATATTTTTCTTGAATAATAGCGCAAATGTTGTGCCACCGAATGGTTTTTAAAATGATTTACAAGGAAAAATTAACAAACATCTAAGTCGATTTAAATTTGGGAGGCCGTTAAAAGCTTTTTTTGGGTCGTTTAAATTTTATGGTTTGGATTTGACACCTTGCTGTGTGGAGTAAATAGCGAAGACGTTTTTTGTGTCATTTACAGTTTGCGACGAGCAAAAGAATTTCAGCTCGACTTGAATTCATTTGGGCTTTAACTTTTCGGAAAGGTACTTTATATTAAATCTAGTGTAAACAGGAAAATGGAAAAAAAAAAACTTTTGTCACCGAAAGTAGTCCGTGCCGTAACCAGCTGTGTATCCATTCAAAGCCAGAGCTTATGGTCCTATTAAATGTTTAATTGTAAATTTTCTGCAGTGAGAATTAATGGAGAAGAAACGTTAGCGGCGTCAGAGTTCTCTTAGTAGGTAAGGTAAATTAATAGATTAAGAGAAATACCGTTTGAAAAGAACCGAGGGAAATTTATAACACACCGATAAAAACAGATTATTAACTTTGTTCAGTTTCATTAATAGCCTCGAAAATGTTAAATTTGCTTATATTGATTATGTTAATGGAAATCCACAATTATCGACAAGAAAATTATACAAGGATGTTGATTAAAAGATTAAAACTGAGACTTTAGATAACCTGGTTTCTGAAGCTTTTTCCTTTTATTTGATTGCTTTAAAACTTATTTATTGGCGCCATAGTATTTGGTCAAATACATATAAACTTTCACCGTTTGCATATTTGTTTGAAAGCAATAGGAAACCTTATATTTAGGCTATCTATTTAGGCTGATTGAGATTTTCATTGTATACTGAGCATCTGCACCTGTTCCGCAAAATCCTTTGAAGTCCCAAAATAAAAGACTTATTTGTTTGCCGACGGGGTTTTCAGGGAATGTTTGATGTGCTTTTTTAGAGCGAAAATTGATCTCTCGTTTCGTGTATATTTTGATCGTTCGAATTTGAATTAAAATGTTCACCGTTTATTGTTAAAGTGGATTTCAATAGTATCTATGTTCAAGGATTGCTCGAGAGCTTTCTTAGAATCAGGTGATGGACAATGAAACGTCGCGGAAACTTCTTGTACATCCGCTGTAAAAGGCAAATTTGCCATAGCATGGTTTGTTATCATCATATTTCTTTTGAATGGCATACACATCCGTTAAATTTATGCTCTGCGAATATGATTTTATGACGGCTCTCAACTTGAGAGTTGAGTGAACTTATAACTGTAAGAGACACCAAGTTACCTGTACTCGCGTTATGTTGCTACGTGTCACCACTTCGATTCTTTATCAAGGTGTACCTGTGATCAGTCCACTCAATACATCTCTTTTGTTCTCTTGTCTTGTGCATCATATAACATGCTGTACCTAAGTACTTGAAATTTTTCTTAGGCTTTTGGAGAAGTCTGATACAAATATAAGATGTCCAGCTTATATTTTTAAACGACAGATGGTGGGACATTAGCTGGCGTTATATTAAAACCTTTAATGCCACTATCGGAATAGACGTACAACTTCTTTAATTGCTCGTGTAGCTTAGTACTTAGTGAGCGTTAAATTTGACCATAATTTTCTCGAAGAGTTGTAATAAAAAAGAAGCTTGCTTATTCCTCTTCATGAAGTTAATTACTTGTAAAGTTCACATTGCCGAGTCATTGACTTGGTGTGAAAATTTGGTTTTTGTGATAGGCAGGTTCTTGTATTATAATAGAAAAAAGGGAAGAAGTCCCTACCATGATGGTACACAGCTAATTACACTTTGGCAGTTTTTTTTTGCTATTATCACTCTTTTGCAACGTTTATTGTCCCGTTTGTTAGCCGTTTTGGCTTGATTGTGTGAAGGATGTCGATCTGACTTAAAATCCAGATGCATGTGGGACCTATAGCGTATTCAAGGAAGAGTTCTTAGTTGCGCGTTCAGTGTGCGAATGAAAGACTCTTGTTTGATCATTCAGACGACTAGTTTAAAAAGATTTACGTAAGTTTTTTTTTTTGTGTGTGAAACTAATGAACAGAACAGTGCTTATGGTTTCTTGGGAACTGTGCGAATGAGGGTATTGTGCGTACGTAAATGAACAGAGAGTATAGTCATGGCTCCTTTTGTAACTCTATCTCGTAGGCGAAGGAGAACAGGTTGAATTATCGACTTAGCAGTGAACACATTAATAATTCTAGCGACGTTAATTTATATTAATTAAGTACGAGCTTAAAAAAATATGTTTTTACAGGTGTTTTTCGTTAGCGTTATTAGGAGCTGAGACTTCGCTTATATTTTTGAACCAGCAGGTAAACATAAACATTCTTAACGATCAATATCACTTGTCTTTTCAAGCCTGAGACAGCAGAGCTGCTCTCTGCTGATGTAATCCTAATCTTAGAGTCTAATGCTTCTTAAGCTTTTTTGATATTAAAATGTGTTTTGTTTCTTTTAATTTCGTCCTTTTATAACAGGGTAGCCTTGAAACATTATGTTAGCGGTGGTGAAATTGGTTGTATGAAGTGGTGTCCTCCGCCCTCTACCAAAAGCTAACAGTTAGTCTACCGAGCGTTCGTTTACGTAACTGCGAGCAAAATGTTTGCGTTTTCCCACCAATTTACGACTGAGCAATTTAACGGACACAGGCGCCGTCTGGCCAATGTGAATTTGACATAATAAAGTACGTACCTATAAGTTTAAATTAATCACGACCCTATTAAGCCTATTTGCCAAAAGCAAAGAAAGTTTTCCAATACCAATGGGAAAATAACATTTTAAGATTATTTAATTCGCCTCGATTCCCTTGTTTTCTATCGGTGACTTTATTTAACACTTAGTTTTCCTCAAACCGACTTGTTTTTATAGTGCTTGTGTTTACTAGAAGTCATGCAAGCGTTTCTTGTTAATGAACGTTTATATTTAGGATGAACGATGAATTTTTACGGTTTCCTCAAACGAAAAACTAATATGTCGCTATGCCACGAACTAAACAGAAGTTTTGCAATTTGAGATGAGATGAGGCAAGTATGCTGACAGACCTGAGTCACTATAAGCAGTGGTGCGTTTTGGCAACAGTAAACAACTCTCAACGCTTAGCACTTAGGTGTAAACATCTCTTTCGAACAAATGTTGCTCCAAGAATATAACAACCATAAGTATGATGCACGATCCTCGCAGTAGATAGCGCTATTTAAGCAATAGCGAAAATCAGACCTGAAAAAAATCAGGCCTGTACGGGATTCGAACCACTGACCTCTGCGATACTAGTGTAGCGCTCTACCAATTGAGCTAACAAGCCAACTGAGAGCAGGCCGTTAAGTTGATTCGTAATAAACCCGTGAAAGTGATAAATCAGATACAATGAAATATATGAAGTTCATATATTTCATTATCAACTTAAATCAACTTATCGGCCTGCTCCCAGTTGGCTTGTTAGCTCAATTGGTAGAGCGCTACACTAGTATCGCAGAGGTCAGTGGTTCGAATCCCGTACAGGCCTGATTGTTTTCAGGTCTGATTTTCGCTATTGCTTAAATATCGCTATCTACTGCGAGGATGGTGCATCATACGTATCTAAAACCGCAGTTCAAAATATATGAACTTCATATATTTCATTGTATCTAATATAACAACCAGTTGAAATTAACATCTGAATTAAGAGTCACTTAACCCAAAACGCTAATTGCTTGCTTAATTTAGGCCTCGAATACTAATGCTTGTTTCCGATTCATTTGGTTCCAGGCAATTCTGAGTACAAAATGAAGTCCTGTAGTCTCATGCTGAAATGGTTTGCCGTAAAGGTGAATAATGAACATGGTTTTTTACCTACTTCTGGGGTCATTCTCTTTTTTTTTTTTTCGCGACTCAAAGGCGTCATATCTTTTCATTTTTCTATACAAAGGATTAAAAGCTTCCACTCGTACCTTTTTAGCTCATTCAAATCCGAACCTACTGTTACTAAATAACTATGGCTCCATCTCTTGGTCTCTAGTTAAAACGAAAGGAAGAATACTGTCAACTTTTGTGAGGCCCTTTCCTTTTTTTTTTACTTTTAAAGGTTTTCTGCGAATTCCTTCTTTATTTCAGGCTACACTTGAGTTGATATTTTGCTTCCTTTCCACAGCCCCACCATTCTCCGCCCAAATGCCCTCAACAAAGACATGTAATACGTTAATTAGCAGCTAGGTATAAGCTGGGGTCTCTTAGCTAAACCCTTACACATCAAATCTCTTAAGGGATTTAAAATATGTTAAAAGCGTGGCGCAAGTAAACATAGAAGAGAATTTCAAGAAGATTACTTTCAACAGTGTTTATTTGATATTCCTGTTGATGTGTCATTTGCTTTGGCTAGAGATACGTAAAGTTATACACGTAGTATAGATGGCTAATTCACTTTAATCCGAAGGCTATGGTAGCTGATCCTTTCAAGACTGAAAAAACAAATTCTATCTTCAACTACAATAGCGATCTAAATTAAGAATTGTACGTTAGGATTTCAAAAGAAGAGCAAAGTAAGTTTAATGAACCAAATTTCCCACCCGCGGAAGTCCATATAAGCTCAAGACGATAGCATTGCTTTTTCTTTTGTCTTTTTCGCACAATGATCTTTTCTTTGTGCTAATTACGGATTGTGAATGCCTTCAGAAATGCAGCTTAACTCGGGGGCTCGATATCTGCTTTAGTATCTCTTGACGATAATACCTCGGGCCAGTATAACCGGTATTATTTAAGAAGGTAAAGTTATTTTACCAATGATACAGAGCACAACCTTTTTAAGTCCGGAACTGACCATCTGAAATAGATCACAATAGATAACAATATTGAATTCCAAGCTGAAGATTTGATTCTATTCTCGTGGTATCATCCGTATTAGACACTAAAGGAGACACGTGCTGAACAACGTTTGTTTAGTGACATCACTGACCAGGCATTAAATGATATGCGCCATTTGGTGTTCGAGTTTTTTGTTGCAGCTTTAATAAGAGTCTCAGAAATATCAAGTTTTCAAACCAGAAATTTAAAGGTTATAGGGCGTTATTTTAAATTTGATTTTATTGGCGTGTTGACCTTGCGTTTTAAGAATAAGTGGTTGGGCGTCGATCTGGCGAAGGGTCTGTAGTTTAATCACTTTAGAGACAGATTTTACATTCTAGATTAGTCTGCGAATAAAGCCTTCTTTCGCCCGCCATTTTCACTGCCGCAGGTCGCACGACTTCCCCTACATCTTCAGCGAGGAACGTTTTCAGTTAAACTTGTTCAATTGGTTAACTTATTCATGTTGGTAACAACATAAATATATGTTTTTTTCTTAGAGAAGTATGGTGTGTTGTAAGTTGGAAAGCGAAAGGCGTAAACATTTCTGTGTGGTCTGTTTATTGCATTCCCTTGGTCTGCCGCGTGTCTTCTCGAATCAAAGGAGTGCCCGTTTGGATTATTGTCATCCTTTGTGCTTTGTTATTATTTTGTCTAAGTAGAATTTTCTACGTTCTTTGGTTATGAGAAAACCCTACATAATAGCTAATATTAACTCTACCAAGTACCCGTTGGTGAGTGGGTCACTCAAAACAAATAATTCATTGTTTCCGATGCCATGGTTTTCCATTATTTTTCTTAAAGTTTTGTTTATTAAAATTTTCAATTCATTTGGCGTTTTTTTGCATTCTCAAACATTTTCATTTCATATTCTGACTCTTTCAGAACTTAAGAAAGTATGACCCGCTTCTAAACAAACCAAGTTTTATTGGCGTTTGAAGTTTTTTAGTCTTGCTTAGTTAGGCGCCCTCAAAAACATTTCAGGATACTGACAGGGGGAAAAACGGGAGCTGTCGCTTGTTCAATGCAAGAAGTAAACTTGTTTAATTTGATTTAAGCACCCATGTCACTCTGATCCGAAAAACATTTGATTTCATGATGCCTAAATCGAGATAGGCGTCAAATTGTGAGTGCCATGGTGAAGCTTACAGGAAATAGCTCAGAACAAATCCAATGTGCATTGGCCAGGGCCAAACAGAAAATTGAAGCCTTTCGGTTGAATAGATAAAAATAGATGAATAATCAAGATGAAAGGATAGAATAATTGTACCAATGTACACTGAGTCCACTGTTTAGTTCATTTCTTGGTTGAATTATATCTCAAGTGCTTGAACAGGGATCTGCTATCCCGTAAAGGATCATTTTTAGTTTTAGTTTATGTCGTGTAAAGTGAATAAGTGAATTTATTACACGACTCGGGCAGTCAGAGGGCCAATAACTAAAATCAACCAGTCAAAATGCTCTATTGCCGGTCAATATTCTCTCAGTATTGGACCGGGCACTGTCCCGAATGGTCCCGAATGATACCGCACTTGTGTCCCTTTGAACTTCAGTCGTATAATAAATCTCTTAGTAACCAAGCTTGCTCGGGACCGTACTGGAAGAATATCGGCCCTCGGTCTTTTTTCTACGGACCTCGCTGCGCTGGGGCCGTACTGTCAAGACCTCGGGCCGATATTCTCCCAGTACGGCCCTCGCGCTTGGTTAATAAGATATATATATCTTTTCTGATAACAACAAGGGCAGGAATGCCCGAACGGAAACGTACTTTTCAAATTTACTTTTTAAAAACAACCACTCGACCTCTGGTCATTGAAATTAAAAGCAGGTCCTAGAAATGGCCATGACTGGTAAGTCGTTGAGTTTCGTAAAACCGATGCGTAAGTGAATCCCGTTCGTGGGAGACTTGTCGAGATTACCAATTTAGAGTATCGACAAAAGTTTTGTGTTCAGGATGAGTGATCAAGCCATAGACTGACCACTCATTCAAATTTTTTTTTCGTTCTTGTCTGGAAAATTATTAAGCAAAATGTAATTCTAACCACCTGTGCATCTCTTTTAGTTCACTGGGACCTTTTTTCAAGGGTAACTTAATTTTGCTGGTTAAACACATGTTAATCGTTACAGGCCGATTGTCACTTCTTTGTTGAGTTACCATAAGCAAAAACTTTCTTCTATTTTGTTTGATTAATTGGTTTGGCCGTTTGGTAGCTTTATTTTATTTTCAAAAGCTAGCTGTAAGGAAAACGTAAGGCAATTCACGCCTCTAGCGTCTCTTTTTGCTTATTACTTATCGCCTCAGTCCATTCGACAAAATTGTCAGTTAAAAGGCAAAGAAAAAGAATATAGATGTAGTGCAGTCCACTGTAGATAGTTGACACTGCACAGAATGGTTCTCTCCACGTGCCCAAGCTCACTCATTCATATAAACAGCAGGAATTTTCTGTTTGAAAAACATGTTGGTCCTTGATACCTGTCGGCAGCTGTATGAAGGGGCAACCGCATCGAAATAACTTCTTACCAGCACGTTATTTTACCGCTTTGCTTCAAACATCAAAGCTCGTGCCTCTATATATAGAATTTGTTTCCAAATACTTCAAAATGTTGTTCTTTACGGATAATTTTCGTCTAGCGATTCGTTTTTTACGTTAGGTAGACGAATCTGTTTAACCCTGATTTTCACTTTGATATAGTTCTTGGAAATGTGCAAAAATTCAGTTTGTCAACTGAATTGCTGAATTTTTTAAAGTGAGTTCTTAGTGATCTTAATATTCACCGGGTGCCTTAATAAATAAATAAATACCTTTTAACTCTCTGGGAATTAAGTTAAAAGGGTTTAATTCAGAGAGAAATTGCTATAAGAAGTGGGTTGGGTACGTGTTTCACTGTGCGCCTAAATTTTAATTTATGGCGACACCTAACATTCTTTCCCAACGAGCCCATATTATCCCATTTCGAATCTTTTGCTTGTTAAGTACAATTTTTGTTTTTTGGAAACTTCAGGACCATTCTGAACTGAAAAAAAGAAAGATTTGTTTAAATTTCATGTTCGCGCATTCCAATTTTATCTAAATACTCTACCAATAGGAATTGTTTATTGAGCTGGCGTCGTCGATATTTTTCAGCAGCTGAATATCAATTCAAATAATAAACGGAGACCGTGTAAAATAATTGTGTTTTAAGTACCTCGTACCCAGGAGCCCGCTTTCAACTTAAAGCAGATCGAGGTCCCATGGTTGCCGGGAGCGGGATAAGAGGGACTTTTAACAAAAAAACTTTATAGGACGGCAACGGCGCCCGGAAGTGAATTTTTTTTCCGTTTGAGGTCGTACATTTAGCGCGAATTCGTTTAGGCTCGGCGCCGACCTCAAAAGGCTTGTTCTCACGGTGAGTAGAAAACGTGAGTAGATACGAGGCTTTTGTCCGCCTATAATCGTTTTTTTTCCCTGGCCTTTTAGTTTTCATAAATTAAGGGCCTCGTAATTTACTTGAATAGCTTTTGGCATAAAACGTATTTTATTCACTGTATTTTAAAAGGACAGCTGTAGACTCAGACTGAATATGACGGCATCTGATGATCAAGTGCAAAAATCCAAGTGAGCAAAATTACTTGACCAAGGTTTTAGCTGCTTTGATTCTACATTCTTATCTAAATTATGCTTTATGTTTTACCTCTCGTTTCCCGTTGTTTCACTGTAGGCTGATGGAGTGGAGCGAGGAACATGATGTACTTTTTCTGAGAGAAATGCCAGCAAGAAGTGTTTTTGGAGCAAAGAAAGAAGTCCCGCTCGTGGACTGACCATTTAGTATTATGTTAACTGTTTTTAACATTAAATGAACGTGAGGTGATTATAACTTAAAAGGAGCCAGAATTTGCGGCTCGAGAGCCTTTTTAGCATCACAAGAAAATGAAATACGACCATGAAATAATCGTTCATCATTTATTATTCATTGATTTATTAATTCATCACACTCCAAAGGAACGGGGATGGTTGAACATATCGAGGGGTTAAGAAAGATTGCAAACGACTCACTTGTTAGCTTAAAACATTGATGTAATGCTATGTTTTCAAGTTGCACAAACTACGACCTTGCTCCGAAATGGTTCAGTTTGCTCCGACGGAAGTACATTGCATATGGCAGTCGTTGTCTGACGAAGTAATTCTCTCGCTTGTCATCCAGACGGAGTTATGGATATTTTTGATATCCAATCAACTCTGCTCAGCTGTTCACTCCACAAGGAGTATTTCATCTCTTCTTTTGGATGCTACTAGTAAAGATCGACCCTCTAACTCCCTCTGACTCTTGGAAGTGTTTAGCATTAGAATTCACCTCACAACATAACTGAATCAAGCCAATTTATCATTGAGAACTGAAGTTGGTGTCCATCGTTCGCTTGCGAATTCTACTTTTAAAAAAATGTTGAAAAAATAACAACAAACAAATACCTGGACAAACAAACAAACGAGATCCATCTTCTATCACTTGGAGAAGCCAACTTTTCTTTTCTTTTTCTGTGATCAGTGGTGGTATATTTCTCTTTTTATAATTTACACTTCGGTTTAAGAGGAAAAAATGAGGTTGGACCAAAAGAAACGACCACGAAGGGACTCGAACCCCCAATCTTCCGATCCGAAGTCGGACGCCTTATCCATTAGGCCACGCGGCCAACCATTAAACTTACGGTTAGTTGTAAATAGTTGACCAAAGTTTCATCCAAAAACTATAAATCATCCAAGTTTGTTATCGTTTTAGGCCAAAATATTTAGGTAGTACAAGTTAAATTGTTTCTAATTTTTGCGGGGAAAAGCAGGTGTCAACTCTTATAGACCTCCAATGTCTGAAATTTCTTTCCATGATCAATCTTAAGGATGAAGAACTCATCGCGGTGTAATAGTGAGATGGTATTGAATTAGATATTTTATTTCAACTAAAAAATACCAACAGGACAATGCAACAAGTCTTCACTAAGAGAAGCATGTAACCTTCATTTTTACTTGTTATAGTTTCGTAGTGCTTTAATGACCTGATGTGTCAATGGCATATATGTTGTCGTTATATCCATACAATATTATGACAGTTTTCTATCGCTGTCTAATGAGCAGAAAGGTCAAGGTTTTATCGTTACAGAACGCAGTACTCATCTGAACGGCCGCGTGGCCTAATGGATAAGGAGTTCGAATCCCTTCGTGGTCGGTTACCTTTGTACATCAGTTAACCTTTTTAGTTCGACTAGGATTTCCTTATTGATTATCACTATGATTTAATGGAATTAGAACGAAAAAAACAAAAAGGAAAAGGAGAGAGGGAAAATAAAATTAACAGAGAATTAACGGTTAATTGTCTTAATATATTGAGGTACAAAGAGAAATTTTATACAATATAAAAAAAAAAAAATTTTTGCTCAAGTTCTCTTGGAAAGTATTCTGCTTATTCTCTTCCTCCCCGATAGGTATGATCGGGCACTTGTATGAAAAATTATCCTTTTTCGATCTATCTTCTCCAAAGTTGCGTGGACAAAACCAGTTTATACAATGTGGCCAAGTTACAAATACCTGTGATTATGCCTGAACAGCCAGTACTACGGAAAATAGCTGTAGTTTGATTAAAAAGAAAGTACTGAGGGAGCACCAAAGTTCTCGTGGAAAGCTTCCAAGTTAAAGCAATTTTGTTACTCTTTTTGGTAATTTGTTGCTATTGGCTTACCACTTTCCACAACCCCAAACCCAAAAGTTTCCGAAAAGTTCCCTAAGATACAAAAGTTCTCCTCACCCGTTATGAAAGTTCCCTGCCTCTACACCTTCAATTGGCCTTTGGGAACATCTAACCATGAACGTTAAAGGATACATTATGAAAGAGTAAGCTTTAGAAAAATGATCTTGAAGGACAAAAAGTCCTCGCCGAGAGTAACGTATTCTTATTATAGTTGCGCAATTTACGTTCTAATGAATCGATGTGTCAGGTGAAAGCGATTCACGGAACAAGGAGAGGCGTGTGGTCTAACGGATAAGGCGTCCCACTTCGGATCGGAAGATTGGGGATTCGAGTCCCTTTGTGGTCGTTAATATAATTTAATCAATCATGTTGTCCTTTAATTTCTTGAAAAGGAGCGTAGAATAACGATAGAAAAAGACAGATATACTTTGGAACCGTGATCACAAAAAAGGAAAATTCTACGAATCAAGTTGTCAGTAGCGAAAGTTAGGCAACGATCAAAGTACAAATAAATCCAGAGACCAACTGCATGGCTTTCGGAAACTTCGAGGTTTCGACAGAACATGCCTCCAGGGACAGCTAGCTGTCAGGTTCATATTCTATTCCATTCACCCATAGCCAATGCACTTTATCCGTGACAAAGTAAACGTGTTTGTGCTCAAGCTAATTTGAAATTGTAAAATTCCTAGAAAGCAATGAAGAATATGTTGTTCTCGTAAAGGATCCAGGGGGCTCTCAAAATTGTCTCGCTCAAAAATGTACAATTTTTGAAGAACTAAGCCTTAGGGCTCCAGGCGCCATTGCCAATCCTTGCGAAAGGGTGTTTGAAACGTGGAACGAAGAAGCGATGGAACTTCAGCCAAATCGGTAGAAGGCGGGTACGGAAGGAAGTCCAAGCACCCCGCCGTCGCCGTTATCCAAACTACACAATGTTAAGTGACCATTCATATTATTCACTCACTTCCTTCAGAAACATTTTTGACGCTGAATTTTACTTACAAATCAAAATCGTGGCCATAGCTGCCTTGGTGGACCACCCCTACATCAGTGCATTAACATCAAAGCGCGTCCATGCAAAGTTTAATCAATACTTTCGAAGCAATGCTAGCACGTCCCGTCTATTCCTAATAAAAATTTCTTTTCGAATAGCAAATCACTGATTTATCAAAACTGCGTAGATAAGTTACTATATTCCTTAGATATGGTGACTGAAACAATTTTTTTGCGTTTGCTTCAGAAGTTCTCAAAGGACTTTGAATAAATACAGTGTTAAATATAAGCTCGAGTGCGATTTATTGAGCTCGTAATCCTTGTTTCAGGAGGATGAGAAAAACAGCACCAGAGAACATGTGACACTCAACGTGCTTTGCAAATCTTTGCACTGTGGTATCGACTTACCAGTGTTCCTGGAAAATTACTTAGTACCCAGGATCTTTCCGCGTCGCATTTCAGCATGCCCTCGGGTGACACTAGCCGGCGCGTACGATACAACGAGTTGTATTCACAGCGGCAGGATATCTTGAGATAATCACTTGCTTCAAGAACAGGCACTTTCGAAGAAAACTTGTATTGATCTTAAATCCGCGACTTCGTAGCCGGAATGGTGCACATTTTATAACAGTTCGTGCGTGGTTGTTTATATTTTGAGCGCTTGTGTTTGTTTCTTTAATAACATGTAGTTGCTAGACACTCCAACTTTGTTCCAAAGGTCACTCTTTCTCTCGCCTCCCGGGGTGGGGAAATGAGGGTTTGATAAATAATTTCCACCAAAGTAAATGGTGTTTCGTATTTTTAGAAAAATTATCGAGTTCTTTACTGAAAATCGCCTATTTCAAAAGCTTTTTAATCGGGAGTTTCTTCAAGTGGAAAAATCACATGAAACAATCTTTAGGTTCAAAATCTGTGATAAGTTAGTTGAACGTGTTGTCCGAAATCTTTTTGGTCTACAGAGTGCACAAACTCCACCGGAATATGATTTTTGGAAAGCTCTCCTCGTTTCTTGGAAGTAAAGAGTTGACTTATTCCCCGGATATGCTGATGGGCAAAACTGTGCTTCAAGTAACAATGGCAGCTTTGACGCTTTAATTTTAAGTACTGGAAACTGAGTTGCTGCACAAACAGCAATTATCATGCTCTAGAGACCTTCCGTAAAGTAGGCATTTGCAACCTTGATCCTAACCAGCCTCATTGAACCTTACTTCGTTAGATGCAGCAAACCTTTAGATCAACGACGATGTAGATAAATATTCAACAAGAATAGCTGGTTCACTAAATTCCCGTTCAATCTTGCTCATCTGCTCATAAATTGTTTCAACTCATGGAAGTGTTTACCATTCGAATTCTCCTCATAATGTCAAATAGTAAACCCAGTTGATCACCGAGAAATTGTTGGCGGATTCTAGATATGAAGAATAATTGTAGAAAAACAAAACAAAAAAAACAAAAAAAAACAACTAATGAACAAACAAACAAACAGGATCCATGGTCTATCACATCGAAAGGCGAAGTCGTTCTTTTTCTTTTTTGTGATCAGCCTAAGTATTTTTGTCTTCTTTTTTTGTTATTTCTACACTCCGTTTCAAGAAAGGGCAACATGATTGCAAAATGACAAAAACGACCACGAAGGGACTCGAACCCCCAATCTTCCGATCCGAAGTCGGACGCCTTATCCATTAGGCCACGCGGCCAAGCACGTACGGAGTTGTCCAAACATTGATAGTTACCCAAAGTTTCATCAAAAGTATAAATCATCCAATTTTGTTATCGTTTTGCGCCAAAATATTTAAATAGTACAAGTTAAATTGTTTCTAGTTTTTACGGGGAAAAGCAGGTGTCCACTCCTATAGACCTCCAATGTCTGAAATTTCTTTCTATGATTGATCTTCAGGATGAAGAACTCATCGCGGTGTAATACTGACATGGTATTGAATTAGATATTTTATTTGAACTAAAAAATATTAACAGGACAACAAGTCCTGACTAAGAGAGACATGTAACCTTCATTTTTACTTGTTATAGTTTCACAATTAATGCTTTAATGACCTGATGTGTCAATGGCATATATATTGTCGTTATATCCATACAATATTACGACAGTATTCTATCCCTGTCCAATGAGCAGACAGGTCGACGTTTTATCGTTAGATCTATCCGAACGGCCGCGTGGCCTAACGGATAATTAGAACGAAAAAGACAAAAGGAAAAGGAGAGAGAGAAAATTAAAAAAATTAAAAGAGAATTAACGGTTAATTGCCTTAATAGAGGTAGAAAGAGAAACTTTATACAACATGAAATCAATTTTTTGCTCAAATTCTCTTGGAAAAGTATTCTTTTGCTTATTCTCTTCCTCCCCCGTAGGTATGATCGGGCACTTCTATAAAAAATTGTCCTTTTTCGATCTATCTTCTCCAAAGTTACTTGGACAAAACCAGTTTTTTTATACAATATGACCAAGTAACAAATACCTAAGCTTATGCCTGAACAGCCAATACTAAGGAAAATAGCTGGAGTTCGGTTAAAAAGAAAGTACTGAGGGAGCACCAAAGTTCTCGTGGAAAGCTTCCAAGTTAAAGCAATTTTGTTACTCTTTTTGGTAATTTGTTGCTATTAGCTTTCAACTCGTGGAAGTGCTTACCATTCGAATTGTCCTCATAATATCAAAAAGTAAAGCCAGTAGATCACCGAAAAATTGTATGCGGATTATAAATATGAAGAATAATTGTAGAAAAACAAAAAGAAAACAAAAAGAAAACAAAACAAAAATAAAAAATTAAAAATAACTAATAAACAAATAAACAAGCAGAATCCATCGTCTATCACGTCGAAAGGCGAAGCCTTTTTTTTTCCTTTTTTGTGATCAACCTAAGTACTTTTGTCTTTTTCTTTTGTTATTGTTATACTTCGTTTCAAGAAAGGTCAACGTGATTGCAAAATGACTAAAACGACCACGAAGGGACTCGAACCCCCAATCTTCCGATCCGAAGTCGGACGCCTTATCCATTAGGCCACGCGGCCAAGCACGAACAGAGTTGTCCAAACATTGATAGTTTACCAAAGTTTCGTCAAAAATATAAATCATTCAATTTTGTTATCGTTTTGCGCCAAAATAGTTAAGTAGTACAGGTTAAATTGTTTCAAATTTTTACGGGGAAAGCAGGTGTCCACTCCTATAGACCTCCAATGTCTGAAATTTCTTTCCATGATCAATCTTCAGGATGAAGAACTCATCGCGGTGTAATACTGAGATGGTATTGAATTCAGGATGTTTCTTTGAACTATAAAAAATTTCACAGGATAACAAGTCCTCACCAAGCGAGGTATGTAACTTTCATTCTAACTTGTTGTAGTTTCGCAATTAACGCTCTGATGACCAGATTTGTCAATGGAATATATCTTGCCGTTATATTCATATAATATTATGACAGTATCCTTTCGCTGACTAATGCGCAGGTAGGTCAAGGTTTAATTTTTACAGAACTCTGCACTCATCCAAACGGCCGCGTGGCCTAATGGATAAGGCGTCCGACGTCGGATCAGAAGATTGGGGGTTCGAATCCCTTCGTGGTCGGTTACCTTTGTACATCAGTTAACTTTTTAGTTCAACCAGGATTTCCTCATTGATTTTCGCCTCGATACAATGGAATTAGAACGAAAGGTTGACTTGTTTGGAATTTTTTCAAGGAAATGCAGGTGTCCACTCTAATAGCCCTCCATTGTTGGAACTTCTCTTTATCATCCTCTTCTGGAAGAAAAACTTGTCGCGATCTAATACAAAGATCGTTTTTTATCATGTAAAAATAAAGCATCGTAGCTCTCTGAAGCTATAACATACCTCGACAATAGAGGTTTTGCACAGAAGCCATGTTGGATGGCAGGAACAATGAAAATATTTTGCATAAGAGAGAAATTTTTTTCCCATGGGCAAAATAATCTACTGTTCCTGCCATCCAACATGGCTGCTGTGCAAAACCTCTATTCCGTAAGAAATTTTCGCAAATGTTTACCAATGTTTTCCACCCCTACAGCTTCTCTAAAGATAGCTTTGCGGCTTTTTTTTTTTTTTTTTTCCAGAATAGGATTGGAATGATCCCGCGTGAGGCACAGCCAATTGCTAATGGATTTATGTAAATTTACAAACTCTGTGAGTGGGGCAAGCTACGTCGTAAGTTTTTGGGAGGAGGGTAGCGATGTTTAGCCCCTCGGACGTACAAATGGATTTTTACCTCCACCGTGGAACAAGTTATGCTGGATGTAACTCCCTTCATGTGGTTTTCCTTGCGTTTCAATAATTTCAAAACATTACCCTAGCATTGTATAGGCTGATATAATTTGGATATATCAACAAAGTTGAAATGGTAAATTGGCCACCGTAACGATTACAGAAGCTGACGTTTCGAGCGTTAGCCCTTCGTCGGAGCGAATAGAAGAATTGTGGGTGGTGTGTGCTTTTAAAGGCAGAAAATGGAGTTACGTGATTGGTGGGAACATGGCAACGGTTGTATAGGCTGAGCCTCAGTATGAACTGATCTACAATGTTATAAAATATACATTTTTTTTCAACTGTAGAACGAGGACCTTTTTACCTTCCAAACCCCCTTTACTGCTAAATCACTCTTTCAACAACTGTCATCATGAAGATATCTTTTTGGATATGTTATGTGGGCAGTTTGTAATGTTATAGATTCCACAAAGTTCTTTTTTTAAAAAAAATATCTGAAACCCGCTAAACAATTCCCACTGAATTTTGAGCGAACATAGACCACTTTCATAAATGGCTGCCTTATAAATATTCTTTTGCTTAAATTTAAATTAGCCCTACTGGCCTCGCTTGAGATAATGTGTTCTTTTGAATTTTGTACTGGAGAACGAGGCCAGTAGGGCTAATTTAAATTTAAACAAAAGAATATTAATCCGGCAGCCATTTATGAAAGTGGTCTATTGCAAGACTGAAAATGAACGCTTCCGAGGATTGAGGAGAGGGCCTTGCAGATTCATAAAATACGGAGATTTTATTATTATCATTGTAAGATTTACTAGTCACAAATAATTATTTTCCTTCTCTATTCCCGCCTCAAACAAAATAAATGACAAGATGACTGACAAAGGAAGCAAGAGGGAAAAAGGGAAAAGGTAAAGAACCCTTTTGGTGTAATAGTTAAAGTGCCTCGGAAGTGACTTGAAATATAAGGAAAAGAAGCATCACAAGGAAGAAAAAGACGGAAGTGAGGACAAGTAAAGTGCTAATTGAAAAGGTACAGAGAGAGTGATAACAGAAATGAATGAAGGAAATGAAAGCTGAAAAATCCAAGGAAGTGGCTAAGGAAAATGATGGGGAAAATGAAGAGGAAAAGCATACAGGAGATCAATGGGAAGGAGGCAATAGGGAAGAAAAGAAAATGTTGGATATCATTTTCTTGTATAATTGACTTTGACGAATTTAATGACGTAGATACGATAAGGAAGCACAGCAGCAAGGATATCGCCAAGCCCGTTTGTAAGCATGTATGTACTGTGGTCATTCTCTTAAAGTGATTGTTTGTTCCTGGTTATATACCAGGTACATGCACCTAGTTATCTGTACACTTTTCCTCCGCCGAAGCAACACGCACGGAAGTGACGTGAAACATTTTGATGGTTCTTCTCTTTACTTAAGAATGCGGGAGGAATTTAATTTTTTCGATTTGAAGATTGCTATTAATCAATGCGCAGGTTTTTGTTGTGTTTGAGCTGCTATGTGTTAAGTTAAGCGCTGTTAAATTCCTGCTGTTTGTCTACACTGGTACGATATTGACCTGCGTACTAGCCAAAACTTATCACGGTCTGTGTACCATTCAGCGAATAGGAGTTCTTTTTCCCTCCAGGCCGGAAGGTGCTGACTCCAACCAATCAATTTCTAAGGTTTCCTCGACAAGTCGCTGGTATACTTTTATTCTTTTGCTTGGAGGCGTACTGTTAGAGTAAGTGACACTTTCGTGGGTAAAAGCCAATGACGCTGGCCAGGGCGGGAACCGGACCATACGGTTTATCCCACTGTCCGTTGGGGAACCGCTTGCCCCTCCTAGTGATTCTTGAAACTCAGAATCCAGGATTTTGTAAATCTGAGAAAAAGTATCCAAGTATTTAGTGATGTGGGTGGTATCTATCCATGCCCGCCGAGATTTGAGAGCGACAAGTCGGCGACTTCCGATCACAGAATATTAGACATCATTAGACATCATTAGACATCATTATATGTTAAGAAAAAAGAAAAAAGTCAAGCTGAGAGTTGATTCCAGTAAGCCTCTTATTTCATCTATTTGTACGTTCTAAGTTGCAAAGTCATGAATAGGCGGAAATGGAATTTTTTAACGTTACGTGATTCAAGCGTAATCCCATGTCACTGTTCGTTCTCGAATTGGGAGAAGTCTTCATGAGAGATAGATGTCGTATGTGAAAGGTTTTGATTGATGTGAAACAGATTCTACCTTGTTTGGTTTGAAGACCTCTTCTTTTTTAAACAACTTGTACTTTTTCCACGTAATCCTTTATCTTAAATCGATCCTAGTGCAATGAATTGCATTTTAATGTCTACAGCGTCTTATTCCGGCGCTCAAGTTACAGTTTTGTGAAACTGCATAAATATTGTCACGTTTTGCATGTTCTAAGTCGTTTTTAATCGTTGCCGTTACTCCCCTTATCCAATTTTCGTCTATGTTCTGTGGATTTTACTGAATCAGAATTAAAAAGGGTTTGTCATGGAATCTTAATTTTGCACCAACAATCCCAAATCCAATTAGGGTGATTCAATGGTGATATTTTCGCTTTCGCAGATGGTTGTCATTAAAAATTCTCCGAATGGGAATAATACTGTTGTGGATTTTTACTGAATTTGCGCAGTCACTCCAAGTCGAAACTTCATAACTATACCCTTGCTAAGTATAGTTGTGATGATGTTGGTGTTCCGATGGTTTAAGGTAGATCTTTGGTCGGTACTTATTCTTACCTTAATTGGATTTTAGATTAATTTTAATTGTTTACGCGTTCGAAAAATCTGGGCGACAATCTTTCCTCCAGCTGGCAACAATATCGCAAAGACATCTAGATCTTTCTAATTCTTAATCTCATTAGGTCGATCCACTTTAATTTCTAACTTAACATTACAGTCGATCAGACATGGTGTTAACGTACTATTCAAGTCGTCGGAGCAGCTGTTTTAATATTTTAAGTTAATTTTTATGATAAACGGTCTGTAATGGTGGTCTTTGCTGCTTGAGAATAATCTTTTGTCGGTAGGTAGCTTTTTCTTCTCTGGAAAAACCTTTTTTTCGTTAGGTGCCTGTTTAGGATACGTCTGATTCGTGTACATGAGACCAAAAGTCGCAGCCGTAACCTTTTGACAAGGCCTTTGAAATGAAAACTGTTGACCGGAGATCGTTTCCCAACAAAAGTTTATAGATATTACTTTGTTTAGGGTATTTTTGCTAGGATATTACGTTCACTTTATTTTTTGCTGAAGAGGTGTAGAAAAACAAGGAAAATACTTCAAAAGCAGAACAGGTTATGTGACTTCACAATGTAAACTATAATTGTCTCGAATCCAATTACGCATTGACATAATAGATAGTCAGAATAGAAGTTTCCTTGAAATAACATAATTGTGCACAGCGACAATCATAAGTCGTAAAGACACCAGGTGATTAATATTAAGAAAGATAACCTTACGGTGGATTACCCAGAGAAGAAATGTTCATTAGTGTTCCTATTAAAACTGTTTCAGTTTCACTATCTATGAACTCCTATGATCCAACGCACGCCTACCGTATGCTTAAAAGTTGTGGAAACCAAATTACGCTGGAAAAAACGCGCGTAGCTTGGAGTAGCTATTCCCAGCGAAATAAGTAGGAGAGGTAATGTTTGCGAAGTGAGGATAGGGAAAGATTTGTCTCATTTCATTATCTCGATTTCAAGGTTTTTCACTGAATGTAAGAAGTTAATACGGCGCTATATTGATTCATGACAGAAGAGGAAATACCCTTCGACTTTCAATGTCTAAAAATGGAATTGGAAGGTGGCAAATTATGTCGATTAGGAATTTTAAGCTGACTGCGATGCATATCGCTCATTTGATGGAGGCAGATTATTAGAAATCACCATCGTTGTATCACATAATCCTCATTGATTCTCGTTATTGTTGGCTGGTGCCATTTGGCAGTTTCCTTTTCTCGACCAGATCCTCTTAACACCCATCAGCTCCGAGACAAGTCGGTTAAAGATGTAGTAATTTTCTCTCTTCACTTGCTGTTACTTCTATACGACCAGAGCATAAGGCTCTTGGAGTCTAAGATGCTTCTGCATATGAGTTTAACGTCTTAAATGGATCAATTCGTTTGGCGCCATGAATATTTTTCTAAGCGTTAAGCTTGTATTTTTTAACCGTTGTTGTGATTTTTGAATGGATTAGCAGGGTTTATTGGAGTCGTGTGGCTTTCGCGTGGGTGATAATGCTTCGGAATCAGCCCATATTTTAGCCGAGCCGGAGATTAATGTAAGCGATAAAATAGTTCGTCCATGAACCAAGGTCAGTACTTCCGCGAATTGACTGTCATGAATTGCGAGTTCGATGTCGATATGTTGATGTCCGATAACATGCCATGATAGATGGATTATTTATTGGTTGTGGTTTGTTACATAGGTGTTGCAGGTCTGTCACCAAGTTGATGTTGTGGGGCTCTATATTGAAACCCGAAAAGTATGATATAAATTATAAGCCCTCCGGTTGTTGTCGAAATCTGTGTTAACGCCGCCCAAAAGGTATTCTTAGCTCCACAAGCATCCTCGCTCATTGGCCTCTTACATTGAACAGAACACAATGAGTACACGAAGAGGACACATCACGATTTTGTTTTTCACTGTCTAGTCAAATAGCAAGGGAAATGAAAAGCCTTGATTAACCCTGTGAACTGGAACTGGGATTTAACCATGATCTTGCATTTAAGTAAACCACGACAAAGTGAGACAAGCCCACCCAAAAGTCCTTTCGAATTCCTTTAATCCTGGAGCTTACGCCGATAACGTGATGCTACAAAATACTCTAATTGCTGAAAAAGCCAGGCCAACCTAACCCAAACTTATATGAAACTGTCACATTCCATACTCAAGTTTGTACGCTTCAAAAATGATCACAGTATTCAGAATGTGCCTTGAACAACAAATTTCAGGTTTTTTCTTTTTTTCATAAATCCACTTTTCGCCAATATTCTGTTCATTTGATTTAAAAGGGGGTCGTCAAGCACTTGTACACAGCAGCCTTTAGAAGATACGTTTTTCATTTATCTGTTCTAGAAGGTAGAGATCGTGCCTTGTGGAGCGGAATGGGGTAACCACAACCGTTTGAATGTGCTATTCAAGGAAACCATGAGAGTTCATAACCAAAATCGTCCAATTTTATGTAACGATCAAGAGAGCAAAAAGCCAAGAACGAGCTACAACAACGCAACGGTCTGCCGGATCTGAAATCAAGTGGTGATTTCAAAGACCCAACTTGAAAAACGGATACTGCATAAAGTAGTTAGGGTCAGGAATTGAAAACCGTCGAAACTGAGCCTTAAGTGATTTTTTTTCGGAGTACTGTCTTTAACCCTTAGGTTATGTATGAATTAAAATTAAGAAGCAGCGTAAGGGATAGGTCACACTATTCTAGATAACTGCCATTACTCTCCAACTGTGCGTTCTAAACGAAAGAGAAAATTTTAGAATGTAGGCGATCCTTAGAAGCAAATAAAGTTTACTTTGATGCGGTCGTTTTTTCCAGTTTTGATCCGTACTTCTTTTAGGTTTTTAGTGTTTACTTCGATGTTTTTTCGCTTTTCTTTAAGATGTTTCTGGTTATGCAGCTCCTGAAATATCGGATACTTTTGAAAACTGCATCACTAGTTGTCAGTGCTGAGTTGTCTGATATTTCTTGACTCAGTCCTAGCAAGTTGGTGAACACATTTAATCTTAAAAGCCGCCAGTGCTATTACATGTAACAGCTTAGAATATTAATTGAAAAAATACTGAAAAATTCCTTTAAAAAAATCCGAATGAGAGTTGATTATTTTAGCGTCAAAAGGCCCATTAAATATTTTGAGCTTAATATGAGTTCAGATTTAAGGTCGTAGTTTTGCCATACGTGCTGCTAAGTCTCGAACAAATAGTAGTAAAGGAAAACAATAAATTTCCTTTTACAAGTTCTATAAATAGCACATGATACTGCTTGTTAATCGAAATTTTTTGTTCAATGGAAGACAATATTCGCACAAAGCGGATTACCGAGAGAGTAGGCACGAACGTAAGTTCCCTGACCCTCAGTTGTTTGTCTAGAGTGTAAGAATTCATCTTAATGGATTATATGTCGGAAAACAGGCTACATACACGATAGTGTGTTAATTAACTGTTTACACTGGCGTAAGACCGCGAGTCTGATGAAAAGGTGAAAGTGATGTGTCACTTGTTAGTACTCACGCAAAGCACTTTTGGAATATTTCTTTGTAGGAGAGGTTTAATGACTTTAGTGCTTTTAGCCCGACACTTCCAACCCCCCACTACTACCAAACTTTGAAAGGATCTCTTGATTCATCATTCTCTGCGTCTGTTTTCTTTGCCGGTCATTTTGAGAGTTTCTTTGTTGACAGTATTCCTTCAGTTTCGCAGATAATGGCACTAGCGCACGAAGAGTTGATATGCGAAGAAAACTTAGAGCTTGTACATGCGATAGAATGTGTTATATTGGGAAAATGAGGGGGATTAAGGCTTGGGAAACGTTCCATGCACTTGATCAAAAACTTAGCTCACTATCACTGATGATAAGTAACACCGTAACCACTTGATAATAGTTATCGGTTTAACGCGAATGCGCATTACTCTAAAACTTGTACAGCAACGCATGGAGCTTTGTTTCATACGCGTTGTCCTAGTTTGGAAGAAAATTTTATCCTCGGCGTAACTATTGTTACGTTATTCAACAACCAGACAAACATGTTGGCGATACTTCAAAGTAAAAGCCCGATTCGGAAGGCTTCAAGAATTGTATTTACTTTTATGAGTACCCTGCTATCGTAATTGAATTCTAAAAATATCTACTATTAAATTTATCATTCGACGTTAGAGAGTGTTTACGTGAACTTAACAGAAACGAGTTAAAATAATTCACCAGGAGGTACATTTATTCTTGTGATTCATGCAATAATCAATGCAAATAGGTGTTCCGTGCAAAGCTGTGGCACTAGTTTGGTTTATGTTCTTGATTGCTATATTGTCTTGCAGTTAATTCAATTATAAAAAATACAATCCAAATCCGGATCTGTCGTATAATAGATCCCTCACGTCTTTAGTGCTGTCTATTTTTTCCTTTCTTATATTCGTTTGAAGCACAATGGTTTTTCGCCATTGCTTATAATGATCAATTTAGGGTCTATCTGGTTAGGGCTGTAGAGTGTTCTTCTTAACCCTTTCTGTATGATTCTAGTTGACCGAAGATTCTAGTAGCCGGTCAGTGATTTATGAGTGTTTTGCTACGAGAAAATAGCTCCTTTAAATGTTTATATAAGGGAGCGTAACGTCATTCAATATACTTGTCTCAGGCGAAGCAGTGATATCCTTTCTGACCATAAACGCTTGGTAGATTTCACAGGAACGAAACAGTTTCGACATCTTTGCTGTTTAAGGGTTTTGCCAGAACTTTCTAATTTTTGGATCAGATTCTATTCTGAGATTCTAAGTATAGAATAGATCCGTGAAGGGAGACTCGAGTCGATGTTGTTGTTTTTATGTTTTTTTTTTAATTCTACCTAGGAGAACTGAATTGAACGACGCACTTTATTTTCAAGTGTTAAAACATCTCCATTAGAAGTTACTGTTGGTATACAAGTGTTAATTGGGTATTGACAGTCTATTTTTGGCCTCAGCTTATCTTTGTGTATTAAAGGTATTAATATAATTTGGGTTCACTTTGGAGGCAATAATCACGCATGTCTGTGTTTCAGTGGCTCAAAGCTCTTTGGCAATCTTTCAACCCAAATAACCGGGATAAACCGGATTAACGCAGTCGGAAGACATGAAGCGTCTGTCTACACATCCGTCGAGTTGAGCTATTTTTAATTATGGAATTGCTTTACATTTGGCCCCTTTTTGTATCAGCCAACAAAAATGTGCGCAGAAATGGCTTCTTTTTTTTTCTTTTCAAAGACAGCTTTTAACACTGCCCATTCTTTATGATCGTCACGAGAAACGACTCCATTGCATTAAATTTATTAGTGATTTGACTCAAAGAAGAGATTAATAGCTGAAGTTTATTCCCCTTCCGGCCATTTTGTACAAATGTTTCATGTAGAATTGAACAGATTTATCCTCGTTAGTAAATTAAAATTTAAAAGACACATACATCGGCTCCGACTCTTTTGAAGTATGCCCCTCTAGGCTGTCTTTCTAGATCGACTGGTGGGTGAGGAGATAGCCTTCTTTTAAGGCAAGGCACCTCAAAGTTGGAGACTTGTTGAAAAGCTATTCCATTAGAGTCAATCAGAGAAATTCAGTTGGAAAACATGAACAACGACCTATTGACTGGTACCTGTGTAATTTATATACAAATTGCTTTTTTTAGTAGTTCTTCAATGTCTGAAGAATATCTTGTCATTATTAAAGAGCTGGGGACGATTTTCAATAGAAAAGAGAGTCATTTTGGAAACAAAAGAAGCATGTTGTCTGCGTAGATCTGCGTGAATGAGCCGAATGAGTCAACGGTTTAACTAATTGCTGCGGTAACTCGGTCATTTGTCCACGAAGACCTATTACCATTTTATAAATGATCATTCGTGTGGCTCGTTTGTTGTGATAGAGGCAAGCCTTGCCTAAGTAATTGATGTAAGTATAAAGTTCAGATCGATTTTTAAGTTAATTTTGTATGGTAGACATCAACTTGCTTTTACTTTAAGACAATGGACTTATGTGATAATAGTTAAAACTGAGTTTAAAAACCCTACGAATTGGTTCTTAATTCCAAGTGTTTTATTGTCATACTCCCAGGACAAAATTTATCGTGGAGAATATTCGAATTTAATGCCTTTTCAAACCTACTGGTATTACTGATGGAACTTTTATTTGTACGATTTCTTTTCATTATTTTTTTAATATTTCTTTTAGTTGGCTCGTGCTTACAAAGGCGACTGGGTATTTGCTCCTTTTGGTTTTATCTGCCTTCACAGCCCTTGAGGGATTTGCTTTCAACCTGAAACGTCACGCGCAATGGTTAGTGAGCAGAGCTTCTTGTATGAATTCGTAGCTCTTGGTCGTTTAACGTTTCATTGAGCGGAAATTTGAAATTAATGAATTTAAGTGAACGTTTTTAAAATCATTCCGATCCCGAAATGATCACAGCATAAAAGCACATCAATTAAAACGCATTTGTTTGCCGACAGAAATCATCAGACGTAGATTTAATCACTGCCATGCCACATTATACTTTACGAAACTCGACACTATTTAATACAAACTTCTCATTTGTTATTTCGTAGCTAGCAAAGAATTATTTTCTTCTAATAAATTTTTGTCCGCTGTTTTGCTGTTTATTTTTCTCCCCTGTCGTGCATGGCATTAGTATAAAATTTCATTTCATATCAGGTCGTCAGTATCAACTGTCTTTTAACAATATCCTTCCCAGTATTCTTTGTTTCCGATTTCGTCATCCAAGTCTTCTTAAACTTCTAAGGGAAATGGCACGTTTTCGCAATTATCAATTTTCCCTTTCGAAGTAGCTCTTTTTTCAGGTCAAACTGCCTCATCAAAGAAGAAAAAGAGCGAAAATTTTAGGTTTACAAATAAGACAACCTGTTCATCTGTAATTAGCGTACGTAAAAGTGTCAACATGCATTTAAAGATAGATGTGATTTTGAGACACAAGTCAAGTGAATAAAATATATTCTATACCAAGCGGTTCTATTTTCGCAAAATCGTCACGAAACACTGAAGTGGAAATAAATCTAAGCAAACCGACAATACCAACTGTACAGTCTCGATTTCATGGGCCAAAAGGCAAGAGTCAATTGAATTTTAGAAAACTCGTGACCATTCCCCGCTACGGTTTATGCCATTCTGTATCTCTTGATTTATAAAGCAAAAGACTACGGAAATCTTGCATGATCCTCGATTTGAACCCGAGAAGAGCTGATTCTCTTTAATCTATTTTTGGCTAATTATTTTTCAGCAAAGACGACCAACCTCGACAGGATCTGTTCCTGTGGGTAAATGAAAATTAATCACTGTAGACATTTCTGTCAGCTAAATGTAAAAATCCTCCAGCTACTTCTAGCCCATTTGTGTTTGTATTTTGGAAAGATGCCAGTATTTTGATAAATTCTAACTCTAAATTAAGTTAATTTTGCCACAAAGTGCCTCGTTTTTTCCTTGATTGGCACTATTTAACTTTGGTTCCTCTCGCCTTGTTAGTTTTATGGTTAATGATGCGTGCTTCAATTTGGAGTAACCTTCGTTATTTCGCATTTGAAAAAGCACATAGTCAACATTTTGCTCTCCTATTTAATTTTCTATCCAAAGCAGAACCTTAGGAAATTGATCATTACTTAAGTTGATTTTCTTCATCGATGCGAATCCTCTTTTCTCATTTAAAATTTTCTTGCCCGACTCATTAGTTGATGGGGCATCAATGCATGGAATCCGCCGATCTTGCATTAAGAATGATTGTTGTAAACGTTAAGGAGTAAGTATGCAATAAAAAGTATACCAGATGTACCGAAAAAGAAAAAATAAATTGAGACACTCACTTATTCTGCCTAGTTTAATTGACATTCAAGTAATCCCCTCTGCTGAACAGAAATCTTAATAGTTCTCGCACTAGAAGTTTGTAAAATCAAAGATTCATGCCATTTTCCGACTTAACTTAGAACTAAAGAAAGACCGAATCTTTTGATCTTTTACAGAGCTTGATAGGCATACTGTTTTGTTTTGTCAGTTTTTTTTTCTCCCGTTCTTTTCCTGGGAATTAAATCATGAAAATGAAAGACGTCTTTGATTTTGCCATCATTAGGATGGACATTCTTTTTATTTTTATTTTTTTTTCTGAAAGAATGCAGCTAGACACAAAATCAAAGCTGTAGCAGAAAGAGCAGAATGTAAAATATAAAACGCCTATCTTGTTTTATTAAGTGATCTTTACTGGTACTCTGCTCATTTACATTTTTTTTAAGATTCTACCAGTGACATTGACAGGCCTTTGATATAGAGAGTTATCTCCCGACGGACACGTGCTGTTCGATGATATCCAAAGAGGCATGGCAAATAGTGGGATGTCATAATTTCTCATGTCACGACCCTTGTAAACTGAAGATTGATTGTCCACAGAGACAAATCATGTCCTAATATCTTGTTTGAAAAGGAAAGGGTAGTGTGCTATTGAAAATGGTTTGCTGTCGTGGTAACCTGTCTTATTTTCGAGAATTTTGCGCGGGACAGACTGACAAGGATGACGAGTGTATCCTTTGCAGTTATTGTCATCTACGCCTGTGCTTGTTCGCCAAAGGTGAGCAAAGCTTACAGAAACTCTTAAGTACAACCTAACAAAAGGAAGCAGTGAGATATTGTGTTTTTGTACTTGATGAAAAAGAGGAGGGACACTGAGCAAATAACATCTTTTGCATTTTCAAAATTAAAGTTTGTTTTTCTTTGAAGCTTACTCACAAAAAATGACACCTTTTCGTTAAGCGTTATGTTGTAATTTCATCCTGGTTACCAATTTTTAAAAAGGGGAATGTTGTAGATTACATTTCGTTTCCCATTGTAAATATTTTACTATCGTAATAAAACTGTGAAGGGAAAAAGTCATTGATTAAGGTTATTTTACGGTCGCGATTGTCGTTCAATTGCCACGCAACAAAAAGTTCTTAAACATGCCGGATAACAGCTTTCAAGTTTTTTTAAACAAGGGTGGCGGATTTGTCCATGTTAACATTTTGGGTATTCTGTTTGAGTTTTCATAGATAAAAGAGGATTGTTAGCGGTTACTTTGAAAAGAAAACTTGCTCTATTTTTTTTTTTTCTTTTTGATAGCGGTGTAATGCTGCATTCGATTATGGCATAAATAGAATTAGTTGAAGAAAAATTCCCTCTTCGTTTCAAAAACGCACTAATAGTGAATAATTTATATTATTCAATACTTACCATCACAAATGTGAATTTAATGTTGATTGTACGACTAAAATCTCGTCCATTGTTTGTAGCAAACAAATCTCATGGTAACTCGTCTGCTTCTTATTATCTATTCGAGCCAAAATTCATTTTGCTCCCATGGCCATTATCCTATTCAATGTTTTGTGTTTTTTCTTGATATTAACGTTGTTAGGAAAAAAGCGGGTGTCCCCTACACAAATACGGGGCTAGTATTTTAAATCGCTAGTTAAACACCTATAAACTTACGTACCACAAGAAAACTCTGGGCTGCTTTGCAAAAATTTTTTTCAACTTTTATTAGGAAAAAATGAGCAGTCTTACAGTACACTGCAGTCTGTCCTATGAACGGTCTCTGAAAAGCAACACCTTTTTCACATGGATTTCAGGAGTTGTCATCAGAAACTTTACCTTCGCGGTTACTGGTCTAAAGGCGCTGTTTCATTGAGGTTGTAGGAAATGCTATAAACGTGCTGAAACCATAAAAAAAATGTAGATGCCAAAAAAAGAAAGAAATAAAAGGAAAAAATGGTCTTGCTTGAGCCAATGAACTCTGCTCTTGTTGTACTTGAATAAATCAATAATGGACTGAAAAACTATTTTAGTTATAGCAGAGTATGGTATATCTGTCCAACACTTACAATGTGGATTTATTGTTGTGCGTACATAACAGAAATGAAAGCTTTCTTGATTTCCTACTTGATATCGAATTATCTTGAACTTTTGCGCAATCATGTAGGCGTCAGTTTCTCGATTTTTTTCTTATCTATCAATGGTTGAGATGTTATTATTTTTTCCTTGTTTTCACCACCATCTATCGCTTATAAGAGAATCTTGGGTTCTTTCACGGCTATTTTTTCTTCTTACATATCAATAATGTTTATCAGGTTAACCGCAGACACGAGGGAAGAACACTGGATATAGATAAATATACCGGCTGGGGAATCGAAGTTAAGTCTATTGTCTGGCTCAGCAATGTTGGGTCTGATTGAACGAATCGCAGTAACTACATGAAACAAGTAATTTTTTCCCTCTTTCTTTTTCTGCATTGAGTGATTTCCAATGTGTTTACATGCTTAGTTGGAAAACACAATCACCAAAATCATTTATCTAAGTTTGAAATCTCGTGATTTTTTCAAAGCATTTCGCAAAGACTGCGCCTTAAAAGTTTAAGATTTTCCTTACTCTCAGTTGCAATCAAAATGTTTGTATGTAAATTTCTTTACTGTTTCTTTTAATCTGCCGCACTGTATCTCGTAAAATAAATTTATCGTAAGGGATTGGTGTTGAAGACACCGATGTAAGCAAACAGGATACTGTTCGAAAATCTGTTTGCCAAGGCGGCTACGGTAAAAGAAAATAACATAAGGAACGATTTCTCATTGAAGGAAGGTTTAGCAAATGTAAACATTTACAAAATCCGCTGAACGGGTGCATGAAGAAAAGAAGGTGAAATCAGCGCTTACTGTTACGTTCAGTTGCTGTGTTTTGTACCGGCCTATTAAGCCTTGACAGGCGCCGTCTGGAAACAATTCGTATGATTTAATATCACATTGTCTACTGGAATTTTGTATATGTAGAAGTAAAGTAAATACCCAGAGCGAATTAATCGAAGTTGATGAGAAAAATTCGTGTTTCAGTCTTACCGCATTCTTATTATTTATTTTGTATACCGGCATTAACTTCTTATTGTTTCAGGCGCGCTTATGTGAGTTCCGCTCCTTTGACATAAAACTTGAAAACACTTTCGAAAACAAGCTAGAGAACTTACATCTCTTGCCTTTCTTTTCAAAAAGTATGACATCAGTATTTTTGTAGTAGTGTAGGGCACATGTGCAGGGCTATCGTGAAGCCATGTAACCGCTCTAACTGCGTCAATAGAGGGAATGCAGCGAGCAAACTTACCAACTGTCTTCAAAAAACAAAAAAGCATTAGACGTTTAACGCGAATAAACAAATGACCAAGACAGATAAATGTGTTTTTCTTTCATTCTCTTAAGGTTTAATTTTTGTTATTGGTCTCGAAGGCCGGTTCCGCCGCGTTGGAGTTCGTGAATCGCAAGGGTGTATTACCTCTTCGCTTATCACTTCGGGACATTTGTTTGTTTGCGGGAATGGCGAAAAAGGATACTCGGATTACAGATATGATCATGTGGCTTCCTTAGGCTTCCGCTATTACCACTCAATTGAATACACAAAACCCGACTGGTTAAAAGCATCGTGTTACCGTAGCCTTAAAATCCAGACCTGAAGTCTCCCCTAAATATATTTTGTCGTTTGTTAGAAAACCAGCGAATTTTCTAGCCAATCCGTTCTCCGTGAAACACCCACTCATGCTCTTCCGTCGCAAATCCAGCTTTCTCGTGTGAATAATTTTATCTGCGTGGGCAAAGCGGAAAGCATAACTACTCCCTCTGAGCTTCAAAGTTCATTTTGCTTTTTCAATCAATCTCCCTTGATTATCTTTACTTATTTTTGAAGCTGGTTTTCTTCAACGTTGTAAAAACATGTCAATAGGTGCTCACACAGGTTCCAACTGTGTAAGCATCAATCGAATCGATCCATTTAATTCTTTTCACTCCATTTTGCGTGCTTCAAACCCCAAAATAGTAGCTGCTGTTAACATGTGTTTTGACATGTGCTTTCTTGATAAATGCTATTGAAAGCGCACAATGCTTCTTTTGTGCTTTAATTGCTTTATTTAAAGAGATGCGAGCGCGAAACAAAAGCCCAAGATACCTGTGAATTACGGTGCTTTTGTGTGAAAAATGGACGAGATAAATAAATACACTTCGGGAAAACGGCGCAAGATAAAGGAGTGTTGTGGTTTGAACCTCCTGGGGGACTGAACTGCATTTTCACTGGCTTAGCGCCCAACTTCTGTCGTCGCCGATGATTATGACGCTTGATAAAGCGAGCTCTTTCACGAGCCCCCACGCCCAAGTCACGAAACATAGCTCCTCGCACGGGACAGACGGGTGAAATATAGTTTTACAATGCGCGTGCTAATCATTTGAAAAGTTTCCCTCTTCTCTTCTAGTGTCAGCCTTTTGTTCAGACAATAAAACAATTACTTCTGTTGTTCCGTGATTCTTTCTTTTCTTCTTCGCTTGTTTAGTTTATAAAGAAAGGGCGAAAGGTTGAGCGATTTGCCTCTCAGCGGCGCCACTAGCGCGAGAACTTTGCGCTCGATCTTGAGACCTTGGACCCTGATAGAAATCATAACGCGTAAGCACGAGAAACCCAATCTTTTTATTGCCCAAATTTCCTTCTTAAGCACCGCTCATTGTGATTTATTGTAAAAATAACACAATAATGGAATATCCTTAACGCGGCGAATAGAGTCGCATTTTCGAAGTCAAACTTACAGTAACCTCTCAGTAGGCAAGCTAATCGGTGCGTATTTAGATGGAAGTCTGCATGCAGCCCTTACGATAAGTTACTCTCTTTTTGAAGGAACAGATTTCTTTGGTTTTTGGACGATCGACGCTAAGTGAACTTAGCGTACTTGAATATATTGTGGGTTCTCTTAAATGGTTTTCAATTTCCTCCAAGTGATATGGCGTTATTTGAGAAGATGTCCGCATGTAAAACGAGAAACCACTGAATATATTTAACGGAAAATAATAAAACTTATCGCTTGAAAGGTCGCGTTAGCTAAGCTAATGCACTACACGTCATGTTATTCTGAGGATTTTTATTCTCACTGCAAATCAAGGTGTACAGCGAAGTCGTCTGACATTGAACAAGGAGGCCGCAGTTGTTCTCAACCAACTGGTCGCTCGTGAAAGAAAAATGTACAAGATTAATATATGGAATAACACAAGGTGATAGTACTTTAAACATGACTGCAAGAAAACATTTGCTTTATACACCTCATTCTTTTGAAGATATATCGCATTTTTTTTATCACAATACCGACGTTTTTGGTTTTAATCTTGATACGTATGCAAGGTTATAAGCTTGCGTCGGTGTTTACCTTGTACACAACTGCGCGTATGAATGAAGCTATTATTTAATGGTACATTGTACCCCAAGTACGAAGCAGTTATTGTCGAAGTTCCCAATGGTTCAGCTTTAGCGTCTAATTGTAGTCTAACTATGCTTTTATAAGCTATGCTAAATATCTTAATAAATTGAAAATATGCTCTAGGCTGTGGCATTTGGAAAGATTTTCTCTGTGCAAGAGAAGGAGACGGGTTCTTTTCCGTTCAAACGATTTAACCAGTTGGAGAAAGCCTTAAGTCTCAACGGTAATTCCATAAGCGTGGTGCATTTAGAGTCCTACGAGAGAATTTGTTAACGTAGTTAGCATGTGGCTGTCATGAAGTCCGTGGGTGAATTCAGTCCCCGAAACGGGCGCCATAGAATCATGCGACATTGCAGCCATTAGAGCAGGGTCATCCACTTCTAGTTTGACAGGAACAGGAGTGTGAGTGCCGGGTATATGAGATCCATTCATGCATTGGGAGAAGTCGGGCATACCACACTTTTTCACGTCATTCAGCATCGCCTGCTTCTCAGGGTTTAACATCTGCTTGGTTCTTATGTCTACGGTTGATTCCCTGTTTGAAATCGCGTAAAAGCAACCATTACGATGACAAACAAGCACGAACACTTATTACATGAAAGCGCACTCTCTTCAACTGTATTTTGTTTTTTTTTTCTAACTAGGTATCACTAAGCTTCTTTAATATCGCAAATGATAAGTAGTCGCTGTAAGTATCCCGTCTCTATGTCGATTAGAAATAGCGACTTATTGAGGTGCTATCGACCGAAAGCCCTCTTGGAATCCCCGAGCAATGTGGAAAGTAAAGGCTGCCAACCATATCGCAAGTTGTCAATCGACTAGCGAGCAAGCTGGTTGTTTTGAATGTGTTATCAAAAGAGGAGGGCCAAATCAAATGACAATTTTTTCGTATCCGATTCTCTTTGGCAAGATTGTAAATCAACGAGCGTGAACGCGGAAATCTCATTGCGTGGTGTTGTGGTCACTTTCCTTCGGCACACGCGGTTATGTATACATTTATATTTGATGTATGATGAAAATGATCCTCCTTCTTAAAGAAAATTAAATTTGCATGAAATGAACAGCTAGTCGCAGTTTAAGTCGCTTTATCAACTTCCGACCCTCGAGTAGCTCAATAAATTCTCTGATGAAGGCGAAATTGAAAGTTAAAAAATATTGTCGAAAAATTTGGTGCCGGAGATGTTTAGCTTGCACGCAAGGGCGAGTTTATGCTCATATGGGCTGGCTAATTTCGTGTTGTATGACAAAATAAGCTATACAAAGTGACTGAGGTGAAGGTAAACGATCGTGAGTGCAGGCCATAAATAGATGGACATCACACTAGCGAGACACAAACCTTATTTTGGCTTCCGCTGCCCTATCCCGCTGCCTCCTGTTCTTAAACCAGTTGCTTACTTGTGTAGTGGTTAGACCTGTTGCCTCAGCTAGCTCGCGCTTCTCTCGAGGCGATGGGTATGGGTTGTGCGAGTACCACTCTCGCAATATGTTCCTTGATTTTTCCTTGAAACAGTAACTAGTCTCCTCACCATCCCAGATCGTTCTCGGCAGAGGAAATTTGCGTCGAACACGATATTTCCCCACGGCTCCTAACGGCCGACCGCGGAGTTTCTCAGCTTCGATGTAGTGCGCCTTTAACCAGAGTGACTGCAACTTGGGATGCGAACTTGGAGAAAACGTGTTGTTTTCCAGTATACGATACAGCTCTTGGAAGTTGCCCTGATGGAAGGAAACCATCGCCTTTGCTTTTAGCACGCTCTCGTTCTTCTGGATGGTTTCGCATTCGGGGAGAGACCAAAGAAATCTTCCGAGACGTTCTATGTCTCCGCTCTGCTGTAGTACCTCGCACACGCACGCTACCTGCTCCGGTGTAAAACTAAATGTTGGCAGCATACTCTGTTGCTTGGAAGGTGTTACTCTGCCGGTTACAGTTTATCCTTTCACTTCTTTGTATTGTCTATTTGTCTGAACTTAAGACGGTACTCGCTCTTTATAGCTAGTTGGAATCAAATTGCACACAGTTAAAAAGCCAATGTCACCCACTAACCATCAGACTAATTTTCATTCACTGGCGTGACAATGTCATTATTAAATTAAGATTAGAACTTGAACCCTGATCTGTGATTGGCCAACTCTCCCCATCCAGATGGTTTATATTTTTTCAGTAGATTTTTAATCAAACACCATAGAAACAATGTCAATCGCTTTCTTTGCGTCTTCGAAAATTGCCACTTCCGCTGGAACATGGGTCCTTGAGAAGAAAGGCTTACCGACAAGCCTTTAACGCAATTACCTTCGTCCTCGCGTTTTGGCTTATTATTTACCTTAAAAACGGCATACGATGGCGAGGCGGTCAATTCTGAACTCTGCAGCTTAACTGCCATGAATTGTTATGTTTGTAACCCTATAGGTGGATCGTATTTCTTTCTCGAGACTATTTGTTATGGCAACTTATAGAAAGCTAGACGTAAAGGAGTAGAACTGGATTGTTTACATCGCGCTATTACTCAAAAGATGCTAATTTAGAAGGCTAATAATGTTATGAGAGACGGGCACGAACAAAGGTAGTGTTTATTGATTTTGCAAATTTGTCGTTGCAGAAATGACAGCCAAACCAATCAACGAAATACGTGTTAAACAATAGCTTGTCTTCTTCTGCTAATCCAGGTGTTATCCAGATTGTTGCTTCATCTTTGCTATTTGAAATAAAAATATAAAGAGTTGTTCCATTTTTTTGGGAGCGATTTCCTATTTGCCCCGTCTACCTTTCTCCTTTGCCTTGAGACCATTGGCGAATCACGACCAAGGAATGGTTTGCAAAAGTTAAAAGAAACGATATTGTGGTTATTATACGTTTGGATACTATCTTTACGATTACTTTGTCTTAGGAGCCGAATAAAAGACCGTTTATCCAAAACTAACACAAAAATTAATGCGAACCACTTTGATTTCTTGAAATCTTTGCTGTATATTTCTAAAATAACCTATTCAATTTTATACGGTTAATTTATCTCTCAAAATTTACCACAACATACATTTTCCCAATATAATTAGCAACATGTTTGATAATGCTGCAAAAAGATGAAAGGTTTTATCACGAGTAGCTCGTAGACTTTCCTTAATTACAGACGTGATATTCTCGGAAAAAAATTCACCCGCATTTTAGTCGGAAGCTCAAAATTACCGGAGATCATTTTTTGCCTTTCAATTTGCATGAGGTTTTGAGCGGTGTTCGAAGTCAACCGTCAAATCGCGACGAATGCATAACCAATCTAAAGCTGTATTTCCAATTTTGCACGCTCCTCTACAGTGTTAATCTCATCACTTAATTTTTTGTTGAAGATCAGATAGGCTTATTAAAGCAATTTAGCAAAGATGCCTTTTCGGTCGTGGGAACAGTTCTCCTAACTGAATCGTTTTATTCATCTGGAGGATTACATGCGAAGATGAAGTTATGCGAAAGTACACAACTTATCTGTTTAATTCAACTTGCACATTTTCCTTGTCTTGAGAAAGCCATAAAACTGTGTAATTTGAGACGTTTTATTCTCACTCGCTAAGTGTGCCTTTCCATTAGAGAGAGAAAGAAATGAATAATTTATGAAATGTTTGACAGGCCATTAGGAGCAGGTTGCAATGACAGTTGAGGCGTGTGCTTCTAGGCTTTCCCTCTCCATTTTGAATTGATTTTTTGGTTTCATGCCGTTGAAATTGTGTCATCTTAAGGGATGTTTTGAAATTTTATATTTATTGCGTGGGTGATGGAACTTCAAAATTTCCTCTTCGTGTCGAATTTTGCTTCTATTTTTACGTATCAGTTCTCAAACATTTTCCATCACAATCCAGAACGCTGTCATACAGGAGCTTTGTTCTCCACATGGGAAGTGCAAACAGTTGATTTTAAGTTTTGTGTTTACAAGATCGCTATCATAATACGATTATTTTCGACTAAACACCGGCCTTGAAAAAAATTAAAACCACTGGCAGAAATGTTTAAATGGTGACAGCGCTTTTCCCAAGCCCACCCATGACATTGACTTATCTGTTTCGCTACAAACGAAATAAAACGCTTCCAATTCTAGTTGAAAATGCTTGAAACCTCTTGTTTTATCAAATATTTTTTTTTTATCGAAGATGTTACTTTACTTTACGCACACGCTATAAATTGTTATCACTTCTGGTATCTCAGTTTCACATCTCTGCTCCTAAAAGGTACCCTTGCTCAGAGGTCATCTCCTCAAAGCTCCCAAAGGAAATTCGTCGATAATATTTTTCTTCCTGCAGGATGTGAATCGATATTAGATAAGGACGTGAAGTACTACGTCAAAGGAATTATACCTTTTACTACTGAGTCCTAGTTAAATACTGTGGTTGGAAGATTTTTCCAAGATTTTCTTAGTGGAGTCTCTTCCATCGAGCCGAAGTGGAAACCGACACTAATCGTCGCGTGCGGGAAACGTGTCAGCTTCTCTTGGACCCGCTTTCGTCGATGTTATGGCTTAACGCTGATTATTACTTGCGATAAAACTATTATTTTATTTCCTGGTTTCAGACAGGCTTAGCGTTGGCTTATTGTCTTCTTTGACGTTTAACGTAAAGGAAAATTCTCGTCTTACATCCATTGCAAGAAGGTGAAACAATGTCTCCGTTGTGTCGTTTGATATATATAGATATATCTTCTTTTTTTCCTGATAAACCGGATGTTTGATCTGAAAAGCGTCAGGTTTAAGTTTTAGAAAAAGTTTCACTGTTTAGGCGTGGATCTTCAGCGGTTTTCTATTTGGGACTTAAAGACAAAATATATCATCCTTTCGGGGCCAAATGTGATCCAATCGATTGACGTATGCAACAGTTACAGAATAGTAGTTTATAAATTCCATCCTTTATTATGTGTGAACAGTTATGTTTATAGGCTACGAAAATTCGATAAATTTCCTATTTTCTAGCAAAGAAATAGATTTGATGTGATTTGTACTTCTGTAAAACTGTCCTAGCGCGTAGACCCCGCGCATGATAATACAGCGTCAATGTGTCTTGATTTCATACTGGAATAAAAGAAAGTCGAAACGAAAGCCAAGCATGGCTCTTCCAAATGGCGGGTGGCCAATTTCTCTTTACAGGTGAAAGTTAATTAACGTTCAAGACACTGAATGGGATGCAATATCACGACTAGATGTCCTTTTGGCAGCTTCTCAGCTATAAAAATGGAGCTAGGTAGTCTTCAAAAGGCTGCAATATTTGTAGGGAAGGCCTTTTGTCTCGCACAGCTGTAGAGTCTCAAATTGGAACTCCAAATATCCCTTCATATCCAAAATATTATGCTTCTGATCTATTTTAGATCAACACCCTGCTGTGTATTCTCGTAAGAGGGGCCAGGTTTACAATGAACAAAATTTGAAATATCGATAACGAAACGGTCCAACACAAGACAGAATTATTTCACAACGGTGGTGTCCGGAGGTTGACTATGACGAAGAATTCCTATGTTTTCTCGTAACTCTGGAACTATTCTGGTATTGAAAAAGGGCGCTCATTCTAAGTTTAAAAGGTTGCTTGTTGTTGTTATAAAAATTTTTCAATGCATTTTGATCGTTGTAGTGACCAATACTCCTCAGCTTTTCATTTTGGACTTTAGATTTTCTTAATTCGAGGATTTACAGAGGTAAAAGAGCCGGCGCGCCATGCTGTAAAGGGGGACCGTAGTGCTGATGCCGGAGACATGTATCAAAATGATGGTAATAGAACTGAGTGAGAGAAAATGAATGGATTATTCCAACACATTGTTGAGGATTTAATGCTAAAGTGCAAATTCAACCAACAGTGTCAAAAAAGATATTGTTAAAGCCCTGAAGCTAAAGGCGGACAATCCTAGCACCTGTTCTAGCATCATAAAATGCCCCGACGTATGAAAAATATTCCAATTTACTGCTAAAAGAACATGAAACGACATTTTTAATATTGATGATGAGAATGCACTTCAATTTCTCAATACCAAGTCTTTAATCTGTGCTTTAGCAGTTTTTCATTTAATCATAGGTGAAAATCTACCTTTTTTTTTTTTTTTGGGAAACAACACTTCGTTTGCCAGCTTTTACACCTGGAACTTTGGAGGTCTGACAGTACTCTTAATGCGACGTTATTTGATCAATAGCGCCACGAAGTCGCTCCTTTTGCCAGTGTACTAATAGACTAGCAGCCAAACAACTTTGTGTGAGGATGAAGTACAAACTGTGGGTCGATTCGGAAGTGAAATGCAACCTCTTTATCGACTTTGAAGTTTCTTTAACGACTCTCGTATCTTTTTACTTTTGTCAATCGATTTAGAATATCTGATAACCAAATTAGCCGATATTGAGAACTTGAGAGCTCACTCTATTTAAAACGATTTTAAAATCAGAAATAGGCAAAAGGCAGCCGGTCTGTTCGAATACCCGAAATTAAGGCAAAAGGACAATTACTATTTGCTTTGTCTCCCGAGTTGTTCTTATTCAAAAAACAAAACACGCAAAAAAAATCTCTGCACCCCTCATCAGACGCACTCTTTAAAAATGATATTCCTCGCTAATGAACAACAACAATTAGTTGCAACATGAGCGATACCTTCCGATGATATTTTAATAACCGCGCCACTTTATTAAGTGCCTTCCTTGCTCGTATCGATCGACATGACAAGGAGTGTATATCGAGTTAATGGCTTTCTTCTACAGCGCATACAATTCAGTTTCAAAATTTTCTTTCAATTAAACGCTACCGCAACCATATATTTACTCGTTATTTCAACTTTTAGCGGCCCGTATCAAAGGATGTCTTGCTATACTTCACGCTACAACAATATGTAAGTTGTAACAATTTGACACTGATTCTTATGGCAGCAATCATACAAGTTCATTTTCAAAAATTAAACACGTTTCAAGTAATTAGAGATATGTTCGTTTAGTCAGAGGATAAAGCTGGAAAATGATCAGACTTCAAAAAATATTAAAGGTAGAGCTATTTCCTCAATGGCTCTCCCAACACACATGTTAAACTTGGATATTTATTTTACGATTTGGTTTCACCAGATGGTTTGCCAAGCCGCCCTCATGTCTGTCAATGTAGCCTTCGTAATTTCCCAGTTGTGATATATCGATATAAAGTTACCTTGATATAAGCTCAGATGTTATCGCCAGTGTGGGCTATGTTGGCAATATTGACATTAAGAGGTTTTACCCACGGTAGAAAACTTGCGTTACTGAATTTCGCAGATCACGACCGATAGATTCATTGCTGAGAGTTTGTTGCGTATTTTCCTTCATATCTGGATGGTCCCGCCTCCAATTTCGCTGGTATCTCTAGATAAATCTCTCCACCGGGAAAATGTCAAGGATACAATTAGAGCCTAAATGTAAACCAGCCAGTGCTTTTGTCCACATTTGGTTTTACTCGCATTCATTTTCACTGAAAACCATCATTTCACTCTCCTTTGTGTTCCCTGGCGTTGAAAACGTGCTTTTAACACTGAGTATTAAGTTACCTAAAAAAAGGCCTCGTTTATCTTTTATTTTCTCTTTCGGGAGTCGGTTACTTTGTAAGATGGGAAAAACATTCTTTTCTGGATTTCATTTTCCCAAGATTTAATTTGAAAGCGTGTTAACGTTTTGATAATCTCCTTCGTTCGTCCTTCTGTTCTTTAGTCATTTATCCTATAATAAAATGCTTCCCGCTCAACAAGTTTACCCCATTGTTAATCCGTTTTCATTTCGATTTTTTTATTTTTTTGCCTTCTCTTAGCCATAAATCATGATTTCATTTGTGTCCTTGTAAAATTTACAAGGCCAAACTCTATCCAACAAATCTCAGAGAACAGTGTTCCTGCCTTCACAATGTAATCCACTTAACTTTGAAAGAACTGGGATAAAAGTGTGAAATTGCACACATATCTTAAAACCGAAAGCAGTTTTAAGAGATTTGCCACATTGGTGTTAATTAACCTAGTTCTAGTTTTTTTTCATCGTTCCTGATTAAAATGTGACAAAATTACATTCTTAGGGTATAAGTTCTCCCGTACATGAAATAGGTACAAAAAGGATCACAGAAGTAATTGGTAAAGCCGTTTATCTTAATATAAACTATCATGTATAAACTACTGAAAGAACTTGATTATTATTATTATTTAGAAAGTTCGAGCTCTCCCTTCAGGAATAGATAAAAATCACCTCTTTTTATTCCCTGGAAAGGAGTCGCGAGAAAATGCAACTCCCGCTAGTCTTAACACTGTGTTTGCGGATCATTCCAAGACAGTATATAGCAAAAGTACTTTTAAATCGATTCAACATATGCAGGACAATTTAAACTAATAGGTAAACAAGCTGGACATGTGTGTAGAAGTAAAATGTATTCTTGTTGTTGACTTATACGAGAATGTACTCTGCCATTTTCCCTCCATATTTGCAGTTGAATGCGTAATTGAAGCCAAGGGTGGCTGAACCAACATTGTTACCTCGTCTTACTTTGTTGAATTTCGGACCTGCAAGACGACTTAAATTCTCTCGATTCTTTTGCTCAAGTTCGACTAAAAATATTTAGTTTTGAAGTGAGCGTCCAACTACATTGTGGCAAATTTCGTTTAGGCTCTCTTGGTAGGTTGGCGAGAAACTACCACCAGTTGTGAACTAAACAAATACTTTGTACAAACTGACTACTGTGGTCGGGCGGCAACCGGCCTCTCACAGACCAGGTTTCTTCACATCCAAATTAAAAATATTTAACATATTGCCATTATTCAAAGACACCACCGGCCACACTTTGTAGCTCTGAACTACGACAAGTGCCTTAGGTGACTGCCACAATCATTCTCTTATAAACAGGATATTGAAAAAGGAAGACTGTGGGAGATGGTTTAAAAATGCGAGCAATTTCCTCCGAGTTATTTAATCTAACTTTCATTTTCCCTTGATGGCTCGATCAGTCGCTTGTCTCGCTTTTTTATTGCAAGAATTCGACTAGAGCAATAAGGACGTAGCTATATTTTTAATCATGTTTGAAGCGAAAGTTAGAACATCCCTTAATAAGAGCAGCCCTTGTCGGGAACACCTTTACAAGTGCGTGTTTGCCCAATCCAATTTCGTCTTGTCTCCCTTAAAGTACAAATGTTTAAATCAGACCCTCGCTTACAAAGTTGTGTTCTTGCGGTTCGGGATAAGTTTTGAATTTGCGTGATACGTGAGACCGATTTGCCACACGATATCGAGTCATAATTAACTGGTTCCCAGCTAACGAAAAATCAACCACGAGGCCTCAAACCCATAAAAAAACTATTTCTTAATTTTAAATTGATGATAACAAGGTTTAAAGAATACTAAGTTCTTACCGTTTGTGATTTTTCCGTTTTGGCAACTGATATGGTCGATCGCCCGCAGCTTCTAGCTCTTCGTCCTAGCGGGGCGGCTGGCCGAGTGCGTTAAGTCCCTTTGACACCTGACAGTAAAGAACACCCTTCAATCAGCGTACTGGGTTTTAAAGGATGACTCGTGGAATTAATTATGCCACGTAGTAAGAAATATAAATAAGAGAACATCTTTGAAACTTACGCAGCCTAACCATATGAAGAAAAACTAATAAAGTGGAAGTTTAGGGAACATTTTGGAAAGGTCATTTTTTTTTATTAGATTACAAATAATTTTCAACGAAAAGATCGCGTTTCAAGTCATTCGTAAAGCACTATCGGTTTTCATATCGGGTAGATCACACATTATAGGAAAACTGTGACCTAAAACGATCTACCCCTGTTCAACAATTGTTTTGGTTTCTTCGACATAATTCGAAAAAAAACACAGCTATGCTTTCAAGAAGCGTTAAAAATATCCTGAAGAGAAAATGAACCGCATTGGTGGTTTAATAATTGAGGTGAGAGGAGTGATTCTACCTAATATTCCATTTTGTAAGAGAGTTTTCCTTTCTTGTCAAATCAGTCGCTTCTTTTAAAGAAGTTTAAGTATGGGTCTTTAGTTGTATTTCAAAACAAGAGGGAAGCTCTGAGGTTAAGCATAATTTAAAGGATATAATGCCCAGTGCGAAGACACATTATGTGGGGTTATCAAATAGCTTTCTAGTATTTCAAGCGGGACATTGTGTCTCCAATAAAGAAGAAAGTCTGTCAGCAAGCCTTTGCAATAAACGTTTATGTCAGCTTATAAATGTCATACAAACCCTAAAGGGAAATACCACAAAATTTGATATCTTGAAGGATAGAGATAAGCTGGACGCATGTTTCCATGGTGGTCGATATTTTTAGATCTTGAATCGAAAAAAGGCACAGAGAATTATTGAATTGTCTTTCGAAAATTTACGTGCTTCTCTAGCAGATATGAATTTCTGAAATGTTTTCTTGACGAAAAGTTTGTAGGTAACGTTTTAAGTTTGGGGTAATCGGAGCACACACTTCTATATATGTTTGTTTATTTCTAAAGTTATGACGCACACCAGTGACAGTGGTCCCCCTAACATATCGAAAAATAACACAAACAAGGGTTTTCTCAGGTAGCTCTGAAACATGGTAGGGTTTTCGGTGTCACATCGACAAAATAGAAATACTGTCGAGAATCGAAACAAGAGGAGTCGAATTTTGTCCGAGTTTCGAAGGGAGTCCCAATGTGGTACAGTCGTAAATTCCTACATCATTCCATGATGAAAAGGTGTAATTTTTTACAATGGCGTAAAGAGAATCGCAAAATACATCCGACTTACTGAAAGTTCTGGCACGGTTTGGTTTATCTTCTTCTTGTTATTGGCTTTTCATTACCTACCTCAAAGAACAAAGAGGTTCACAGTTTCCCGTTGCTCCTTGATCCAATTGAACAGTTTTCCCGAGAGAGCGTAAATAAAATTAACACACGCATTGTTAAGATATTAAACAGGCATTTCGTGTATGCAATGAATATTTAACAAGCTAAACGGATTACCTAGCCGCTTTTTGAAGTGAAAAGCAATTTCCCAGTTATTTTGGACACCTTGTTAGCCTCCTTCTTTTTTCATATGACACGAGATGTTTTCAACTCTTGAGCCACACAGCTTGCTATACCTAGCAACAAGCATTTAGTAGTGATCATAATTTCGTAAAGGGTCGCGAGTTTGCTTTGACCCTGAACCGTCTGGATCCTGAGCGGGAAAGAAAGAAATAGACAGCTAAACCCCAGAATTACGAAAACTCTTTAACTGAATTATGTTTCAACGCGTGATTTCAAAACGTTTTGCCAAAGTACACTATACTGAACAGTATTAATCCGAGGGTCTCATCGAAAGATTTGCACGCTGCACCTACTCAACAGCTCGCAGTGTAATGAAACTAAACAACACATCAGCCCTAGCTTTAGACTCTAAAATATATATGTACAGAACTAAAAAAGTACCTCCACATTTAGTCATATTCTGATCAATAGCTTGTACTCAAAGTTTATACATGTCTTTCAAATAATAAGAGTATTGTAGCACGAGGAAGAATAGACTCGCTCGATTAGCGTAAATGATGGGGACAAAGAGCAGAACTTGGCGTGAAAGATGCACCCTAGCAAATGAAGATCTAATTGTTTTATATTAATTGCAAAACATGTGACCTAAAATCAATTGACAAGCTCTGTTCCAAAGCAGTGCTTGCAGCACAGATACGCATCTATAGCATGTCTTGATCCTAGTTTTTCCACTCCAGTTGTGACATTTTCCTAATCCGTCGTGTCAACAGATCCATTGAAAACAAATATAGTTTTTCAGCCTTAACTAGGCATTCAGCGCGAGCTTAGGTTTCAGAGACTAGATGAAACGTTTATACGGTAGCTGTTTTTTGGATATTCAACATATGCCTAAGTTGTATAATTTTTAACCTCCTCCACCGATGCGCCATGTAAGATGGTAGTAAAACGCGCTTTATTAGGACATCTTTGTAAAAGATGGTGTAGGTTTCACCTCATCTGACCTGGCTGTTGGCTTTTAAGTCTAGATCCCCCGATATTTTGCGTCTTTAAGTGCGAACAGTTTCCGCCGGGTGATGTTATTTTCCTACATAGATGTCCGCACACCAACCTGTTTTTTTCCTCAATAACATCAAAGTGATGCGTTTGTCCTGCTTGTATCAATTACCAATTGTTTTTATTTGGAACAAAAGCATAAACTAAGACATTTCCATTTTAAAATTTTCCGAACATCTGGCATAGCTTGGAGTTAAGTGCGTCATTTGATATTTGGCGCCAGGAAAGTGGTTCATTTATAATTAAGCCATTCTCTCTCCAAGGACGGCTAATATGGTTATAACAACCAGTTGATAATTTGAGAAGTTTCCTTTGTTCAGTAAGTTAGCAACTTTTTCAAAGACCCTCACCTTATTATCTAACATTTTCTTGTTCTCTTGGCGTTGCGTTTCTACTGAGAAGATATCTTAACTGACATTGATTCAGAATTCCATTCAATGAAACAATAAAGGCAATCATAAATAACCTCAAGTTATCAACGAATGGAAGAAATGCAAATTTCCCAATTATTTATCACTAAATTACCCCCCTTTTCACCCAATCGTCTCTGCGGATAAGTAAAACGGAAGTTTTCAAAAAGGCCCTAGTCTAACCTTTAAACTGAGCAATGATTACGACTATGATTTGATTTACTTAGGAAAATGTCAACGAGTCATCGAATTTAATTAGCACCTATATTGTAATCAATACCTGTGGATGATTTATACAAATTTTGGGGAGCGTTTCATCAGTTATCTCAAAGCTCTACTTATTTTTCATGCGGCCTTTCTCGGTTTAGCGGAAATACTTTCTTAGAACGATATTTCCTTGCTTCACCGATAGAGAACCATTTGATATCCACAAAGCCTCTAGTTGCGTAGTGACAATGAAAGGTTCAATTAAATTTGGGCGCCTACACAAATTTGTCGATCTATATATAACATCCTAGTTCACCAAGGTTAATTTGTGCTATCTTGCCGAAAAAGCAATATCGAGGAAATTCAACGAGTGTATTCGCACATTTGGTCATTGAGGAGTTAAAAAGGGTATCACCAGGGTTACCGCAATTTTAGTGAATCTTTAAGTAGCTAGTCGCGTTAACGTTTAATTGAGGCACTCTTGATTCTGACCATTCGCTATTACGAAAAGGAACAGAGCTAAGAACTTAGGAATTGCACCCAAATGGAAGAAAAACAGCCAAGAAAGCCTTGACACCACCAATCAGAAGATTGCCAAGCGGCATAGTGATGTTTTATATCAGGACTTTTTCAACTTATGTCAAAGGCCTCCACGACATGGCCTTTCCTGAGAATTTTATTTTTTTTCTCTACGGTCCGTCGAGTTATATCAGCTAGATAGCATTCAATTTGACGAGAGACCCGACGCTGAGCAAGTCGCAGTGGATGGATGTAAGGATTCCAAGGACGCGTAAGTATCATAAAACTAAGCTCCAAAGTTATCCACCGTTTTCCTTGCTATCGCTTTAATTGAATGACCCTAAGTCGTACACTTATGTGTTTCGTTTTTCTTTTAGCGTTAAGGAGTACTCTTTTTGAATTGCATTTCCGCTGGGAGATTTCTTCCACTGGAGGACTTGTGATGGACGTTCTTTTCACAAAATTTATAAACTAAGTGAACTTTTCAACTCTAAACAAGGAAATTTTATCGGAGTATAATTTCCTCTGATCTTTTTTCTTTTTAATTTATTACCTGATAAGTGTCTCTCACGAGCCTATTTTCATATCAATACGTTTTTCTGTTGCAAGAGTTCCTTGTTCGAAAACTGGCAGGTGGAGTTGGGAGTTGTCAAGGGAGAGATTATATTTTGTTCATCTACGGATGGTCTCTACCATTGAAATTTGCTAACTGGGGAGGACTTGTCGAAATAGAAATTTATCGTACAACAGCGGTTTTATATTCGTAGGTGCAGTCAAGATCTTGGACTCCTGGTTCGGTTGCAAAAGTATAAAAGTCAAGGGGCGCATGAAGTGCCCAAGGGGTTTTATGTAAACAAAGCAAAACACCAGTAAACAGTTAAGCTAACTTGATGTGCTTATCGATTAACGCATTTTTATCCTCACTATTTCTTGCTTCTCTTTCTTCCGCTTTCCTTTTTACCGGGTTAAGTTGCAGAAATAGTTGGAAGCAACCGATTCTGATCAATTTTAAAAGGAAGACTACAGATCATGGTTGATCGGTCAAAACAGTCAACGCAAGCATAAACGCAAACAAAACACATATATACAAAATAATGATAATAATTACAGCCTTTTGAGGGATAAAACTACGACCAAAGGCCTTTACAATGAACAGGTTATTATCTGAGTGTTGCTCCTGCGGTTATGCTTGCCTCGCATGCGTCAATCAGCCTTCTCTCTACAATACAAACTGGTAGCTGCCTTAAGAAATGCAGAGATTTCTTCTTTTTTTTTTTTTTTTTAATTAACTAAGAATCAGGGATTTGAACGTGATTGTCACTAATTGAACGGTGGGTTTTGAAAGCAATTAGAGGCGGTAGACAACAAAGATTAGCAGATTTTATCCAAGACATTCGTGAAACAGGTAAACCTGGAACCATGTGCGTTGAAGTGCACACTTGCAGGTAAATAGATTGAATGGCTCCAGTGATCTAAAAAACCAGTGCTAGCTATTTCCGCCTTAATTGATCAACGGTGTATCACGTATGGAGCCGTGTACTTCTGCCTTTGAATTGTTTTATAAATTGCTTAACTATATCAAGGACAATGCCGTTTTTCAAATATGCACTAATTACTCTTTTTGTAACAACCTATCATTTTGTCGTTTGGCATCTTTGCTTTCCTTTTGAAATAAGACCCTTTTTTTGTCTGTTTTACACTTGAAATAAAGGAACAAGAGGTATTTCTAAACTTCTGAACACTCAGATCTGAAACCTCTCTGTGATACCCTATTGCATCTTTGCAAATGCTCTATTCGCTTGGAATTCGCCCGGACTAAACCTTTGCAAAGAGACATAAGATCCGATTTGGAAGCGAAAAAAAATTTTTTTTTTTCAAAGCAGTGGCCACGTTTTGGCAACAAATAGACAATAGAAATTTCTGTGATGAAAGGAAAAGAAACAACTACACAGCTAAAATCGTTAAGTTGGAAGGTGTAAAGTTGCGAAGATTTACATGTTTACTGAGTTTTAGGGATATTCTGTTGACGTTTCATCCAAGTGATAAGAAAAAACCTATGCTCAAGAATCTTTTGCCTAGACTTCGCTCTCTTCAGTAGTGATTTGCAAGATAATGGAACGGAATTATAAAACCGTTAGACTGTGACAAAAGTACACTTGGTTGAAGAAAGAATTAGAGGATTTAGTGAGTGGTATAGTGCCATTCCCCTTCGAATAATGTTACGTCGCTTTTAGTAAGATGTGGATCATTTGCCGAGGTCGAGCGAAATGATTTGATTTCTCAGTGACGAGCAGATCAACTCAGATTACAATGGAAAGAGATAGGTGAGCAAGCGAGCTTAAAAAAGATCTCTTTCTCATTCACAAATGTGCGTTCAATCATAAGTTAAAATGTATTCACACTGAAAAACTTGCCTACAATTTGCAATTCTTTCCGGCCTAACTCCGTCGTGGGATTGCGGTGTATGTTGAAAGCTCTTTTTTTTCCCAACCTATGCCAGTATTAGTCAGTGGAAAACACCGAACGCTGTTTTCCGCAGTAGTGTGATGAAATTGTCCCAGAACACGTCTTATTTTACTGGAGCAACTTTGCACGATCGTCCGCAGGAGTCAGACCTTTAGCAGGTTGTGCAATAGTTAGCATACTGGTTTGAAAAAATAAAAAAAAGAAAAGAAAAAGAAAAAGGGGAAGGGAATAAAATAAGCCACGATTAAGCTAGTTAGGATCCATGATATTTAATTCTCCGTTTTAACTGACTCAAACAAGTTTTGATGACCTCTTTTGGAATATTTTGTTTTGGTATAATATCAGGAAATGTTGAACAAAAGCTATCGTTGTTTATGAGTTTGACACAGTCACACCTGTATTAGCGGTCACCCACGGGGAATGGCGTGGTGACCGCTTAATACGGGTTCTTCAAAAGAGGGGTATTAGAAAGGAATTATGAAAAAAAAACCCATTTTATGGCTGAATTGGCTATGGCTCCCACAAAAATACTACGAACATTGCTTTAGGAGGATAAATATGGATTGAATTTTTCTTTAAAATAAAAATTCTTAATGGACGTGAAAATCACATGAACGAAGGAATGAAAATTTCGGGGATTTGAAGACTGACTTCTGAGTTCATGGTGACCGCTTTAATACAGTGCTGCTTAAAACACGTTCGACCATGCCACCACTATTATAATCATCATCATCATTATTGTTATTAGTATATTATTTCTGATTTGTGTAAGCGATAGTTATTTTGAACCGCATCAGTTTGTTTTTGCGTTGAAATATTCTGTAATTCGAAGTGGTAGCTAATTCATAACCTTACCTATGTCCAACTTTCTGACCAATAATCTACGAAACCGAGGTAGCTGTAATAAACGTGTCTTTAGGTTAAAAACTTTTGAAATGCCTGTTGGAAAAAACTACCTGAGCCATGTTTAGCATAGCACCTTAAAATATTCCCGGAGACAACACCCCCTCTAATAGTTAACAATTATTAGCCGAAGGCGAGGTGAATATCGTCCAATAATCCCCGAGACGAAGTCGAGGGCATTATTCGACAATATTCACCGAACCTGTGGCGAATAATTGTTTTAGTATAATTTCAGAGATGACCAACAGAGAAATTTCTAAAATCATAACATTTTAGGAACATTTATTAACATTTTACATTAACATTTTATATAAACCGCGTGGAGCGGTATATATTTAGCTCTTATTAACTGAGCGGGAGGTCTGTATGGGAGAATCTTGACCGAGGTCGCCAATACAGACCGAACGCAGTGAGGTCTGTACCAGCGACCGAGGTCAAGATTCTCCCATAAAGACCGACCTAGCTCGGTTAAGAAGATTTTTATTATATGGCTGTGTCTTATATGCCAATTTTTTATATTCTTTGTACCTTTTTTTCTAGACCGGTCTAGATGCCGGTCTAGATGGGAAAATCTAGACCGCTTTCAATATTGATTTCAGCCAATCAAATTCGTGAATTCGGTAGTTCCTAGTCCTTGTGAGACACAGCCATATAATAAAGCGTCATATAAGGAACTGCTTGACCAATCAGATTGCTGGAAACTCTTTGCTCAGCTCTGAAATTATACTAATAATTATTATAGGAATCACAATATCAATAATAACATTACTAACATAACTAATATGAAGGAAAAAGAGGAAGAAAAAGAAACATGTTGAAGTGTTTCTGAAAAGTACTTGATGAATAGCTAGGTCTTTGCCAATCGGTGAAGTTATAGCGATATTTTTAAGGGCTACAGAAAGAGGTTCAAGGAATTAAATTGAAGAAGCGGATTATTTCAGCAGAAGAATGTCACTTTTAAATCGAAACATCGATGTCAAGAGACTTTCTTAAGTTACAGATGTTGTTTGGCCCTTTTTGCAATCAATCTTTGTGACTACAAAGTCATTTTAAAACTCTGTATCTTAGAAATAAGTTAAAAATCGTGCTCAAGCAAAAGCACTATACGTATTTTCTTTGCCACAAAAAGACAAAATCAATTGAACAGACACGTTATCTCTCATAAATTGGGCCCCTCAAGTTTCCAAGGAATGAGTTGTATTTCTTACCTTGAAAATGACTGATGACATTTAAGAAGATTATTGTTAGTTCATTCGCTTTTTCTTTCACTCGTCCCTCTGCGGTCTTAATGCTCAAAAATGTTTCAAGAGATCAAGCAAAGGAACACATCAGTTTGCTAATGGAAGATTTACGGCTCGTCCTGGCACTTTTGTTCCTTTAGAAAGAAGGTTAATTTTGATAACTCCTCATTGTGCACGTTATTGTAGGAAAAAGTTGTCAAATACTGGCAGCAATTTGCAGTTTATTTGTTTTTCCTAACAGACATAAATTGTCATTAATGGTCATTTCACTCGCCTTTCTCCTTTAGTACAATATTAAAGTGCTTCACTCTGACGAACTGCGAGATACTGTTTAAGACCCACTTAAATTTCCAACATTCTAAAGAGTTTTACCAGGTGAGGTAACATTGTATTTAAACAACCAGTCAGGGCTATAGAATTTCCCTGCTTTTAGTTGAAACTGAATCGGAATTACTTAACTGATTTACTGTTCATGACGGACGTTTTAAAGGTTTTATTCCACCATTATTCTTTAGGGCTCTTTCGAATTTTAATTCTTAACAAAGCATTCAGCGATTCAGTGAGATGGATATCCTGTTCTTTAACTGCAAATGGAGCATTTTAATTAATCTTGTTTTCAGTCTTTGTTTGAACTTCCTTGGCAAGAAGACTTCATTAAAACACAAAACACACTTGAAAAGAAATAATGAATTTAATAACTGCTTTACCAAAGCACACAATTTCGTTAACAATACTTAGAAAGAAAAATAGTCCAGAATATTTTTTTCTCCTCTTTAATGTTCATTGTGGATAGAATAGGATTTTAAAATGCATTTAACTTAGTATGAAATTTGAAGAGAAAATAAAGCTTTGAAGTGAAGGTGAATCGAGTGAATGAATGCCTCCTTATTCCTCAGGGTAGCTTTACTAATGGTTTCTGCTATTGGGTATTTAGTTCAGAGTGTCTTAAGTTGTGGTAAATTCTCACTATTTTGAATCAATGTAATCATCATCGCACTCATCACAAATTTTTAGTCAAATCAGTGAGCGTCAATTGCATGTGCCGTTTACAAGATTTCGCCTAGACTGTTCGCCTTTAGCCTGTATCAGGCGTTGTCTTTCTATTGTTCTAAGACGAAGTTGGTCACCTATCACGGGTTTGGTTTGAACAGTCTTCGTCAGTTATGAAATAAACCTGGAGTGGGACAAAGGAGTCACGAACGAAGAAAACTTAGTCTTTCAATACAAGGGAACATGTCCAGACGAAAGACACATATGAACATATCCTGAAAACAATTTCTTTTTCATAATTATAGCAGAATATGCCCTGTCATAAAAAGTACCAAGGATGACGCTTCAAAACGACCATCAACATGTAATATACTGCCACATTGGCTTTAAGTGAATTGTTAAAGCGGAGAAAAGAAAGGAAGTTGAAAAGTCGTCCTATTATACCGTTGATATGGTGTGGTCAGATAATCTGCCCCAGATTCTTGATAACTACACCTACTTGGAGGTAATTTCCATCATCTGTTGGATAATGCCTTTTTCAGATATCGCCTCCCTTGGATTTACCAGGCGCTTCCCGCTTAAAACTTTGTGTTCCAATTCATGAGAATTAATTGTGGAACAAGATAGATTATATTAATTCGTTTAACCCTGTTCTAAGGAAATAGAGGGGAAAATATATTTTGCGATATTCTTTTAAATTTTATATTGATCCATTTTTTTTCTTTTGGAGGGGGGGGGGGTTATATTTGTTAGATTGTTAAGTAACCTTTTGGTCTCTATAGAATAAGCACCAGAATTGCTGGTCTTGAACGGTGTAGTAAATCGAGTAATTAAGATAGTAAATTTGAAATGAATACAGATGCTTGGCAGTTTTTGCGAGCGTGGAATGAAAGAAAATGTGTGACCCCACGAGGACCCAAAGCTCAAACTCTCCCATATCGCAATCCGATGCACAACCACTGAGCTAGCGAGAACTTTTTGTATGACACTTTGGTAGTGCTCTTCAAAGTTGTTAGATGGATGAAGGTCTCTCGACTTCTTGCCTCATTGCTTGCTGTACTTCAGTGATAGCAACCTGTCGTTCCTCTTAAAAATCCCCGCCAATGGCAAACCGTTGTTTAATAATTCTTTGTCTTGTCATTTGAGAGTTCTAGAATTTCAAAAGCAGTGAAATATTTAATTTCATGTTGACAGTTTGATCGAATGATTGAAGTTTGAAAATTGAATTAAATTAAACGTTTTTTAATTATATTTTTTCACTGAATACAACACACGTCCACTTTTATTATAACGTTCTACGTTATTCTCTTTATTTAGGTTTTTCCTGTTTCGGTTATTTTATGCCAGTTTCAGAGACGATCTTGTGTTAAGGGTAGAAATTTATATTATTTTTATGAACTTGAAATGCTTTGGAATTTTCCCTTTTACATTCTTAACATGTCTATAACTCAGTTTAACTTTAAGTCACAAGGAAAACAGCTAACTCGAACTCGAGTTAACTAAGTTCGAGTCAGCTGAGTTCCACTGTATTATTTTTCGTACTTGGAGTTCTCGTTTCATTTGTGCGTCCTGCCCGCATAATTTAAAGACCTGACAGACAATATTTATACGATCTTTACCTCATTTATTGAGGCCGGGTAGTATTTCCGGTTAGATATTCAAACAATCAGATAATAACTTTTGTTCGCCTGGATGATTAGAACCTTTCTGAAGAGGACACGCGGTATTAATTCAAGCATACAAACCCAATCTGGGGAGAAAAGAAAGTTAAAAAAAAAAAATCATATTCATTTCGATTATGATATGATTAAATGTACGCACTGTTTAGATTTTACATAAAACAAAGTATTTTACTCTTTCCCGTCCTCTCAAAACTTGTCAAAAAAAGCGAAAGAAATTACAGGAAAATCTCTCCAAGTGTAGCGTTTACAACCAACTAGGTGTTGTCCGATATATTAAGGGTACCAATTGAGACATTCTCTTTGGCAAATGAGGCTCGTTTTTCAAATGGTAAGGCACACACGATTGAAGATTGAGGGAGTGAAGTTGGAAAGATGAATCGAACAACACATTTCCCTCGGCCTAGTTCCCATTTTGTCTGTGGCGTGTTTGTTTGTTCGTTCTTTTTTTTCCTCTTACCCTCTTTTTCTTTTTTAAATGGTCATCAAGGTTTTCATCAGCCTCCCAATACCATCTGAAATCGAAGGAATTACGAAGTCATCATTAAGTAAAGCATGGTATGAGCAGTGTGCCACTTTTCGCTTTCTTTAATCACCGAGGTGATGACTTAATTCGTAGGATATCCAAGTGGACTAAAAACATCGTTGAAATAGTCAGCAACGCAACTTAACATTCGTTTCGTTTTACCAGGGTATCACGTTCCTTATGGAAACGGAAAAAGTTTTAATTGTGACTTTTATTTTCATCTTATAGTTTATTTTTTGCCTTTGCAGATACATAGAAAAAAATTAAACATAGTGCTCCCTATTTGGCCTTTCTCGAGGTAATTTTAGGGTACTGGTAGAAAAGGTTCTTTTCAACACAAATACCATATATTTCCCCTTAGATTTAAGGATTTCATCGACCTTCCTTAAAATATTTTATTAGGTTTTAAAGCTGTTGGAGAGGCAAACTGAATTTTTACCAACTATCAGCGCAGTTTTAGGCTCACGATTGTTAAAGGTTTATCAAAAAACCTTCTCTGTACTATGAGCTTGCAGTTGTTAATTAAAATGAAAATAAAAGGGCTCATCGTTCTCTCGTCCGTGTGCGAGAAATTTTCATTTCCTAGCCTTTTAGGTATCAAGCGAGAATAAATGGAATTAGATAAGATAGAGAATGGCATGTTACTTTGCCAATTTCTTGAAATATTACTACAACAGCAAGGATTGCCGCATTGTATCCGCTAAAGTCTTTCGGTAAAACGATCCATTGAAAATTCATTTACCCCGCTGATGAAAACATATCTCGTCTTCTCTGGTTTATTTACTGTCCTATAATGAAAAGCTTATAAACGCGCGCAATTTCAAGGGACTCAATCGCGAAATCGTCTTTGATGCCTTGGCAAACGAGGTGAATTTATTCTTGGCAAGTATGTGCGAAAACCAATAACCTATCAAACAAGCACCTGGCAAAACATTCATGTTTCCTAATGTCTGTTATCTTCATCACACACGAAAAAAAGGTCCTGTTTCTCCTTTTGCCTGTCACGTTCTTTGTTATCTACGATTATTGCTTTCGAATCAAGAGAATAAAACAGAACGTAATAGAAAAAAGCCTTAATATAGCGATGAATGTAAACCTTGGGTGATTATTTTCTTCTTTTTCTTCTTTTTCTGTAATCGTAGCGACAAAATGACTTTCAGTTCTTTTTTTTCCGCGTAAAGTGAAGTTCCAAAGGCTTCGTTTCGTGTAAATGACAGGTAATGCTTTATAATGGTTTTCCTCGAGCAATCAGTTTTATATTCAAATCTCAATGAAAGTCGTAAAAATGTGTCCTCAAAACAAACTTCATCAAGTGGGAAAAGTGTTCATATAAAGCATGATCATGAAGAACTTAGAGAAATTTTCACACATGTCGCATAATTGTTTATTGAACTCAAGTACACCCTAATTTTCTCGCCGTCCAGGTTGTCGCATGGCGAGGCGCGCTGAATACGGAACTATTACCTCTTGAAACTTAATTTCCGCGGTGGTTTGACGCTAAAGCCTCTTCGACTTACTTCAAATTTAAATATGTATTCAGAAGTATTGAGTTTCAGGAGCCGACACAAAGCCAGTTTCCTTCCCTGAGCGTTCAGCTGCTATAGAATCTCGCACATCTGTAACTCTAATTCAGTTCAATCTTTCAATTTTCCCGCGTAAAGGGAACCTTATTTCCTGTTACTTTGGGTAGTTGACTCATATAGCTGTCGAGAAAGACTATTCGTGACCTTTTCTTTTCCTTTTCTCCCTTTTATTTATTTATTTTTTTTTTCATCAGGTAAAATTAAATTACGGTCTCAATATTGTATTGAAAGCGTCTTTCCAAATGATCATAAAATTTGATTTTTCAGCTGATGTAGCATTCTTTAGTAGTTTTAACTTTAACGTTTGATGTAGACTGGAATCAACGGGAAAAATTTTCCTATTCTTCATACCTAGAATGCAACGGTGGCCTGCTTCTGTTGCGCTCTCCACTTTAAATTACGTTGAGTACCACTGATGGCCTTTCTGGTGAGCCACTCTCTCTCTATAAACCAACCTCAATACCCTTAACAGCTTTTAATTTTCTCCTCAGTTTGTACACTACCATTACTTAAATTTGAGCTCAGAAAGGTGACGATAGCGCCAGTTGCAAGGAAATATATGCAAATAGATGGCCACCAGCGTAGAGCACAAAAAATGTCTCAAATCTTTTGCTCTCCAAGTGAATACGGAGGTTACTTTTCGAAAGTAGAACGTAGTTCTGCTTCGGTAAGGGTTATTACAAGATTATTTGGTTTTACCAACTCAGATGATAACGAGAACTAGCCGTCATGAAGAGAATCTAAGTCTGAGGTTTCGAGCGTTATCTTTCGTTGGAGCGATTCTGTAATCGAATGAACTGAGTTTCGTTTGTACGGTTGTTCTCGACCAACCAACATTGCCCGCCAAGAAAAACCTACTTGTTCCCACAAAATTTTGAAGTTCAAATTATAATTACATCTCGTTTGGAAAGTAATGCAATGAACAAAAAGCTTTGCGCTCAGTAGTCTCTTTATAGTTAACAAGCTACATAATATTTTTTCTGGGCATCCGGGGCACCATGAGTTGTCAATATTGCGTACTAGTGTTCAAAATGGGTTTAACGTCAATCTAGGATTAAAAGCTAACCTTTGCTTTAATTTCTCAAATAGAAGAGCGCGTATAAGAGCTAAATCTCCTTACAGAGCCTTAAAACTTAAGTAAAAATTGACATTAAGCCCGGGTGAGGTTGACTGTGTTTGGTAGGGCCCTGTTGTTTGAGCGTCACATGACTTCTAAACTACGATTCCACATACACTGGTGACAACAAAATAGGCTTGTTTTTGTTTACGTTACAAAACGGTGGAGTTGATTATGTTATCGGTCAAAGTGGCTGGACTTCGCAAATTCACGTAATTTGGCGCACCTCTTTTTAGTTGGTAGTCAGAAGTTTGATAAGAGGTCGATAATGATTTCTACCTGAAACCTTCCCGTAAAATGTATGGTCGATAGCCCAACATTTATTGTACCACATGAACAACCAAAGCGATTGATCTGTGAGTTTTGGTTGGCGTTTTTGCTTTTGACCTTCATATTCCATACTTCTGCCGGCGATTTCACAAAAACCAGTTGCAAGATATGATCACCTGGATCGACATTTGTATTGCATTTTCCTTAACTCTGTCAACTACCCGGCAGCCCTCGACTTCAGCTAGCAATATGTAGGACGCTGTTCTCAAAGAAACTTTGAGTATAGCTTTCTTAGCTTCCCTTTGAGCCCTGTGTAGATGTTCCCACCGTGCAATTGGTGGTTGGTTGGGCTTAAGTCCTTTGGAAAGAACTCGGATTTTTCCTTTTTTATTGGCGCCCGTGAAAAAATCTTTATCTTGTTCCATTATTTCAAGCCTCCTATCCTCATCCAATTGTCCTATCGTCATTCGTTTTCTGCTAATAATAATAATAATAATAATAAGAACAGTCAAGGCCATGTACATGTCGGGCCGTATGGAGTGGAAGCGTTGCTTGGTACTAGTTCACAAATTTTCTCGCTTTTTTGGTTGCCTAGGAGGGCTTCAAAACCTTAGCAGAACTGATAAGAAACTAAGGCAGACACTCAGACCTTTGCTTCGAGAACTAGAAGAGCAACTGGAGTTATGTCATTTGTGAGCAATACGTATAATCAGAAACCAATATGAATTTTTAAGACAGTGAACGGACTTTTATGATACCACGGTTTCAGATCACAACAGCCACAAAGCTAGCCACTTTCTGATCTAAGACATTTACCACCATTATCAGTCGTAGTATACTAAAACGTTTTAATGAGACCTTTTGAATTTCAGTCATGTTATTCGCGAAAAAAAGCCTTAGTTTTGATTACTCGGCTTTTTTCCCAATATTTCTTTGTGGAATTCAGATGCAGTCAACATTCATCTCATTTTAAATGTCCTTGTAGTTTTATTCATTTTTGTTTTTGGAAGAAAATACTCCTAGAATGCCTTTTCCATCCTTCATAAAGAAGACGGAAAATTTATATTTTTCTTTATGCAAAATCAAAGCAATCCTATTATCAGTTAAATTTCTAGGAACAATAACTTTAAATTGACAAGACGGGTTAGAAGGAATTAGAAAGTCTGCTTCTACCACTTTTATGGAAAGCTGAATAAGAACAGACAAGGAAAAATTTGATGATAGAGAAAGACGAGACACGAACATTACGATTTTCTCTTCTAGAATTACTTTCGTGTTGGATTCGTGATGATTAAAAAGCTTTCTAACCCATTTTCCCGACTCTACACCTGTATGTCAGGCCGTATTGAAGAAAAACGTTTCTCAGTTGAGGAATATTTCCACATCTTCTGGTTGCTTAGACGAGCTTCTAAACCTTGCAGAACTTATTAGTGACTAAGGTAAGCTGTATTTTGCCAGCTGCACTAATGAATAGCACTAATTAAAAGATAAGAACAGAAATATTAGTTATTCTAAGGACCCAGCCATAGCTGTGTAATAACTTTGAAATTGTTTAACTGCTTCTTTCAATACAGCTCTAAGCAATTCCTTTTGTTCTTTTAAAATCCCACCTTGGGGACTTCAAAGGAGGGAAATAATAAAGAGAATAATAAGGACCCGTTTAAATGGCTCCACAGAAATTGAAGTGCTTTGAAAATTTCTAAATTTAAATTATTTGAAGATAGCGAAATTTCGCCCAAATTATGCAAATAAGGTCTTTGTGAAGTCTACGTCCTGTGTGAAAGTTTCCCATAAAGGTACCGCTCAAAGGTTTGTGCTGAAAAGGTATTTAACACAAAGTAATAATTTAAGCACTATGGTGCGATGAGAAAATTTTTGTTTGATGCAAAGGCAAGCTGTTAGCTTAGACACGGTCAGCGATGCTCACATATGCGAATTTCTTTGCTAGTAAATAACGAAGCAAGCTATACTTTGCCATTTACGTTGCGTAAACTTCATTATTTTATGAAAGTAAATTCCCATTTTGATATTTTCGTAGGACCTCATTGTCAGAAAGAAGTTGAAATAAAGGATAAATTCAAGAGATAATAATAGAATAAATGAGTAGTTTTGTTTGGCCCTGATAAGTTAGGATTTGTTTTTCAACTTAACGAACTTTCATCTTGGAGTAAATCCCAAACTGCTACAAAAGAATAATTCTCATTTTTGGGGTTTATTTGTGTATCTATAGTACGTGCTCTTCTGCTCTTGTATTCTGCCCCAGTGCATTCTATCTTATATATCTTATCGGGAATGAAAACTAGTTTTGCAAATATAAACTAAATAATTGGCAGCACCCTCTTTTATTTTTTGTTGGTTTTTCTTCTTGTTCCCGTTGGTAAATAATGAGAGTGGTGATCTTGGCCTCTGCCATTTTCACCAAATATCTTTCTCTGCCAGGACGGCGATGAGACGCATCCAAGCGAATTCAGTTTGAGATATCCTCCTCAACTTAGTCAAGGTGGTGAATTCAGCATGAACCATGTTCGTTAAAGGGGTTATTTTGCCGTTAATAGCTGTCATACGTTATCGATCAACAGGGTATATGAAGAGGTACACGAGGAACACTTTTTAGACTCTTTTGTACTTAAAAACAAAGTTTTCGTGGTGTTTATGTATTTTGATAACGCTTTCACGGGAATAAAGGCTGATAGTTTCGAAAGAAACTGTTTGGGGCTGCGTCGGTGGGAGTAACGAAATAATTTGGCTATATCAACAAAGTTGAAATGGTAAATTGGCCACCGTAACGATTACAAAAGCTGACGTTTCGAGCGTTAGCCCTTCGTCATTCGCTCCGACGAAGGGCTAACGCTCGAAACGTCAGCTTTTGTAATCGTTACGATGGCCAATTTACCATTTCAACTTTGTTGATATAGCCAAATTACTTTCACGGAAATATGGCCAAAGTTTTAAGTGGACATTCATCGCCTGTTTCACATATAACTCGAAAGTTTGAAAATGTTCTTAGGTTGACGAGCTCTTTTAAAAATCAAACTTTTTGATTACCATAATTATACGGGTACAAGGATCTTGTTGCGTTGGTTAAGAAATCTGTAATTTTTTTTTTTTTTTTTTTTTTATCATTTGTACTTTTTACTCCTACTATTTTGTAAAATTCCAATCCAAAAATTAAAAGTAAAGTTTGAGCCAAAAATGTATTGATATATAAATTAACCCAGGAAGGCTTTTAGCGCTTGGGTGTCGTTATCCAATTTTTGGCCAGTATTGAATAACAGCTTGTTGCCCTATTCACAAATTGTTCCAGGTCGCTTCGTATAGTGCTTATCTTTCGTAGTTTAACACGCCCTCTTCCGCTGATTGAGAATAGTACTTACCTAAAGAGGTAAAAACGCATGAAATTAAAGGAAAATCGATGTATCAAAGTAATTGCTCAACATGAAGGGATTTACCAATTCTCCTCGTAATCATGTCAATTGCCAAATGAGAAGAAGGTTATTTGAACAGCAGCTAATTAAAAAGTCATTAGAAAGCAAAATGTGGGTTTATGTTTGCAAATGAAAATAAACAACAGCAAGTTATTCATCTACAACGAATTCCAATTATGATAACGTTTTACCTTGAACTCCTAGCTCCAGCTCAATTCTGTCTTTCTTGACATTTGCACTGCCAGATACAAAGCCTTTCATTTGAAAATACTCAAACTCTCTCAAGTTTCATTGAAGGTTTAGATTTAAAAAAGGCAACAATAGAAGTGGTGGAGGCCATTAAAGGATGCGCCACACAAAATCCAATTTTTTGAGGATCACACGAAGATTCCATGCTAGAACATTTTTACTTCTTATTACGATTAAATCGGCCAGGAAGACCACACGAATTCGATGATAGACAACATCAGCATGAAGCCAGGGTTGCAAAAAATCTTTGCGTTAATTGACTAATGCAGGTGGGAAAAAAGATAAGATAGAAGTGAAATGAAATTCAATTAAAGAATATTGTTGAAAAAAGCTGCTTTATTTTGCTTCTCGACGGTCATACTGTTGATTGAGATAGGAAGAGTTTGTTAGCACTTCTGAAAAGCACGTATGTTCCCAGTCAAAGTGAACGGTCACCACACTACTTCCTTTGTTTCTCGACTGCCTCAACGAAATTTGCCCTTTAACTTTTAGTAAACTGTTAAAAAAGTGCATTTTTCACTCAAACAGTAGGTTTTGTTTGTCTATTTTCTAGAAGTAGATTTAAGGCGCTCAAGAATAACGCCACTGTTATTAGAATGCCAAAGCTAGTTGCATCATTAGCTGTGTGCTACTCACCGCGTATTAATTACCTGCTTTATCTAAATTCTTTGGTTTTGATGATTGGTGCTTAAGTCTTCAGAGATAGACCAGTCTCTGAGAACATGTTTTTTTTTTTGTTATTGTCTTAGAATTAAAATGATCCAAAACAGTAGTGACCGTCAATAGAATGAGAGAATAAAATGTTTTTCGTCTTGTCACGAGCGTGGGACAAAGAAAAAATACTGAGACCCCATGAGGAATAAAAACCCAGACCTTCGGACTCCGCGCTCAGATGCTCTACCGCTGACCCACAGAGACTCTATGGTGAGTCTAATATGAAATTCATGTATCACATGTGTCCTGTATTTTTTTTTTCTTTGTCCCACGCTGGTGACAAGGCGAAAAAACATCTTTCTCACAATAGTGACCTATTGCATTTATACAATAAGGCATGTGGTAGACGGACTTGATAGATCTGAGCTTCAATCTTGGTTATATTCATTCTTTGTTGTCTGTATCAATTTGTTTATATTTGCATCATCATCATTTTGGCATCAGTAAGCTTTAGCCCATGGATTTTAAATTCAATATTGCTTAGAGAAGGGAAAATCGGTGGTGCCTTTTATCCATTTCTAATTCATTTTTATGAGCTCATATATCTTCCTTCAGGATTGCACCAAACCGTAGATTAGCATAACAAACATCTGGTTTTTAACTAAAACAGTAGACACAGGAACGAAGATTATAGCAAACACCTGAACTAAAACAATTCAAAGCTCGTGTGCTCTTTTTTGTTATGCATTGAGGAAAAAAAATTCAGAAAATTTAATTTATATTTGTCGTTGTGCTTTGTTGGAAAATAGTATGTTCTATCTGCTAAATAATTTTTGGAACATTTTTAGTTTTTAGAGCCCATAACTTCGCAACGCACTAAATGTACAGGAGTCGAACTGACTGGGGAATTCGAGAGGTATCGGAAATTTGCAGAACTATGGATTAGGACGTTAATAAAAAAGAAAGTCATTTATTATTTTTACTTTATCATTTTTTTAAAGTTGGAAAGCAAACCCCTCACTACAGAGTACATCATATTCACCATTCGATGGTTGAGTAATGACCCTCAAAACGGCTTTCCCTATTGATTTTTGCGTAGTAGATACAAAGGCAACTGCCTGTAACTTATATGTTTTAATCACTAGTTTTGATTCTGATACAAGTTTTCGCAGGCATGGGGGAAACACATCACTAAGATATCATATTTTCTTACATCTGCACGATATTTTTTTTTACCAGCCCTAACAGAGTGTCGATGAAGTGCGAGTAACGCCATGACCCAGGTAAATCATCTTACAGTTGTAGTAAGTCTGAGCTTGGAATCATTGGTGCTTCATACAAGGAAGAATAATTGCTATAAGATACTAATTCCGAGGGAATTTGTTATAAGTATTCGCTCATGTACGTGAGATACATAAGCTGTTTTTCGAGCTGCAGTTTTCCTAAGTGATAAACTCAGGAATAATGCATCATTATTATCGTCTTTGTGGGTTACACTTTCTGGTGCTCAAATGATATAAAATTGAGTAAGAGATCTCTTTGTTAAGTTTCATTTAGTAAACAACCATTCTGCTTTACGATAATTTAGTCAATCCTCTCTTATTTTTTTTCCTTTTTATGAAGTTGTGCTGTTGACTCGTTTGAATTATGAATGAACACACTGTAGTCTAGTAGGGTGATGTTCTGTTTACAGCAAATCATGATTAAATTAAATGAGATTCTAAAATATAGCCAGTGAGGTGAAATATCATTTGTGATATCTAGATAACAGATGAAGTTAAGGAGAGAGCTTCATGATTTGGTATTCCCACGTCTGTTGTGTGAAATAAAACTCTTCACAGCGTTGTTGAATAGATTTTTAGAATATGCCTAATGTTTTAAAAATGTGAATTTTGCTGAATGTTGTAGTTCATTTGAATCTGTGCTTATTCGAAGCTTCCTGAAGATGAGAATTTTATGATAATACTTTTTGAGGAGTTTTTGAAAACGAGAGGGTGGCCCTGTGAAGTAATATGGAATGAAATAAAAAGGCAAGGTAATGAAAGGCTTATATTACGTTCTGCTGAGATGGAAGTTTTTCATCTATACACATATGTATATATATGGCCAGGTTCTACAATAAAAAGCTGGGCGAGCTCTATATAACTCACCGCCAGATAATTTCCGTCAATTCCAGTTTTACAAAATGCAAAATATAAATTGAAGGTATGAAGGTTTAAATTACTTTATCGTAGATGTTAAAAGTTACATTTTTTATGATTTCACAGTTTTTCAATTGTTTCCATAGAGCATTTAACTGATCATTCGAGGTCTTTTTTTTTTTTCGCTATTAATTTTTATCATTTTTTTAATACAAATATTTTGATTTTACCGTTTTGCTTTTTTTACCTTTAACGCGGTTTTTGTCTTTTGGGGACATGAATCAGTATGCATCTTGAAAAGAAAGGCTGTGTTTCAAGATCTGTTGCTGTTTCCTCCATTTTCTTGTTTCTTGCTTGGATTTTATGGGATTCTTTGCTAATATTCCTGAAAATCACAATTTTAGGAAATGATAGGCGTATAGGCATGTGTTTTGTTCCATTTATTTTCTAGACTCAAAACTCTCCTTTTAAACTAGAGGGAACGGTTTTTCATTGAAAACATCTGGGGAAGTATACTTTCCTTTCGCAGTTTTTCCACTTCATTTAGTTTCTTTGCTGTGATGATAATTGCAAGAGGCTCTTTACCCACATGCCAGAGGTTTGCTCTAAGAACTATAGAGCGTAACGATTCATGACATTTTTTAGTAATATTTACATCTAAACTTTAATTTTTTTGAGTGCTGTCATAAATCAGTAATACACTTTTAAGGCAATCAAATTCCATGCCAGTGTTTGGTACCTAAGGGACTTCTATGATACCAGGGCTTCCAGATCACAACAGCCACAAGGCTAACAACTATGAGATATATTTTTTTTATTAGCTGTAAGGATATCATATGATTTCTAACCCGATAAGATGACCATCAATATTAGCCATAGCATGCAGAAGCATTTTAGAGGACATTTTGAATTTCCGATTGATGTTCTATATGAAGAAAGTTTTTTTCCTTTCTGTTGCTCAACTTTTTTTATTATTATATTTATCTAGTTCAACGCAGAATTCATATTCAATCGGTAAATCTTCTCGTAGTTTATGTTCTCATAGTTTTCATTCCTTTTTTACCTAAAGAAAATATATGTAAAATGCTTGTTTCAACCACTATTACAGAAGACGGAAATGAATATTTTCCTTCCATGTAAGATAAAAGCAATCCTAGTATTAATTAATCTTATATTGACAGAACAGGCTAAAGGAAATTAGAATGCCTGCTTCTACCACTTTCAAAGAAGGCGGAATTTTTTTTCCTCAGTAAGAAAAAGGAATTAATTCCAACTGAACAATTGCTCAAAATTTTCAAAAGGGACTAGAAGAATACGGAATACCTCATTCCAATTCTTTTCTTAAAGTTGCAATTTAATACAAAGTACGATCAGTCCCCTAATTGTGTAATGTTTTTTGTATAATTACTTCTGATTAACAAAACAGTTTATTGTCACCACAACATAACAATGCGCCACCTCTTGGGTAGCTAATTTGCAAATTGAGACATTTTCATTATACATTTGCTTGATACATTTTCCCGCTGCGAAGAACGTGCAGATGACTAGTATTATACGCCACATAATATGCTATTCCTGAAATCAATTGTATGGTGCTGGTGGAAAATTCGTATATTCTTGCTATTCATCGGTTGGAAAAAGTGATCACAATGATTTGAGCAAATTTATCCAATACAAGATTTTAATAATTTGATATTATACATCAAAAGGGTTTGTGTTGGGTTGCTCCGGGAACCCTTTCAAGTGCTGGGAACTATTGTCTTTTTTGTTGACATAGGGAGCAGATGTACAGTCCGCTGAAGACGGCAAATGGCACGTTGTTTTACCTCGACCTGTCATTGTGCACGGCAGTTTTCAAGCATTAATTCATCGAATTTTGAGCAAATACAGCTGTATGAAAAAATCAAAAGAGACTCCTCAACAAAAATAACGCTAAAACCCAAGATTTTTTCGTACTAGCGACTTGCTTAACCGGTATGAATCGGTTCACTTGTTCGGTTTTAAGAAAATCAAAGATGATTGTCACTTTTAATTGGGTTATTTCCTTATTACATGGCGTAAAATTGCTTAGAGTTGTTATTGTACGAAAGTAAGCTTTCCGTGGTAATTGAAAAATGTGTCGAAGATCTCTCTGGCTTAACCCCCTGAATTCCGCCCGCATGCTTTAAGGCGCTAAAGATCATGCTGAATGTTTGAGGAAGAAGTTTAGAGTCCCCCTGAAAAACGTGTCAACTGCTTTTCTTATGAAGACTTCTGTGTCAAGTCAAATAGACTGACCAGTGAGACAAGGCGGGAGTGATTCTTTTGATTTATTTCACACCCCTGAACTGAACAACACACATTGAATGAAAAAATGTTTCGCTTTTGATAGGAAAACGCCGTCCTTTGTAAAAATCGAACTTTAAAACTAGGGAACAATAGCAAAGTTAATTGAGAATGAGTATACAAACTACGCAGAAAAGGAAATACATTGATTAAAAACTTAGAGTTTTTTTCATTATCCGAAGCTTTCTCTTTGTATACATTTGGAGAACAAAATTTGGAAGGTCGGCAATTCGGTTTCAATATCTCGCCACAATTGAGCGCTTAAAACACTGTTTATTCAGGCCACAGATACTTCAAATGAAATAGACCATCCTAGATGCTTAAACAAACAAGTTTGCCTGAATCTATTTCATGCTGATGACAAACTAATTGAGGAACTGGACACTTGATGCTAGTCTGACATGTCCACTAAAAGGGGTTTTGTTCAACTTATGGCTTGGACAATACCATTTCAAAAGCGGGAATGTTTAGATAAGTCAACAAAGCCTCGAACCTGTGCCGAAACAAAATCGTTCCTTGATCACGAGTTGAGATGTCTATATAATACGAACGTGCAACACCGTATACGTTCATTCGCGACGATCCTTAGAGGAGACACGTTGGACAACCGAAGTGTAAAACGCACAGCTCTGTACTCTGCTGATATGCTTCCTTGTCCATTTTCATCAGGTCAAGTTGCTTCAGTTTGTCAATTTCTCCAGAATAACGGAGAGATAGACCGCCTTTCGCGATTTCTCTGGTCCTTGCCCGCGGACATAGAAAGCGACGAAAAAACTACCGAGACAATTCTTGTTTCGAAAGCTGTTGTTTATTTCTATCAGAACAACTTCAAGGAATTGTACGCAATACTCGAGAGCAACAAGTTCTCCAAAGAGAACCATGAACGACTACAGTGTCTTTGGAGGACAGCACACTACATCGAAGCGGAAAGGCAGCGCGGTAGGCCTTTGGGAGCTGTAGGGAAATATCGAGTGCGAAGAAAGTACCCCCTCCCTCGGACGATTTGGGACGGCGAGGAGACCACTTACTGCTTCAAGGAGAAGTCGAGGAACATTCTGAACAAGGCGTACACCGACAATCCATACCCCACTCCTCGTGAGAAGTACGAGCTGGCAAAGATGACTGATCTCACTGTAACACAAGTCAGTAACTGGTTTAAGAACAAGAGGCAACGAGTGCGCGCTGCAGAAATGAGAAAAGGGTGAGTGAGTGCGTTACTTGTTTTGCCAATTCATTTTCTCTATCATGATTATTTGAAAAGATATGATCTATGAGAGGTCACGATTTCGCTTTTGTGTTTCTTCTGCATGCCTGTGAACTAAACCAAAGATTTCCTTTACTGAGTTTCTTTATGTTTTAATATGTTTTTGTAAACTCTTTGATCTAGCTCATGTTTCTGGTTGCTCATTAATAGCTCCTGAAAAGAAAATCATTTAGTTTCTGTCACAGATACTAACTAAAAGCAACTAAGAGAAGAAATAACCTTTTTCGGATGGTTTATAAATGTTTAACTCGCTCACGTTTTTTGATGAGATTGGTGCGCGAGAAGTGCAAACTAAGATAGAAGTGCAATTAAGATAACATTTCATTTTAAACTTGAAATGGGAAGGTTGATTTTTTAAAGTTCATCTTCGGTTGTAATGCATTTGTGTTATGGTTACATTTGCAATACTCATGTATCAGTTTTTCATTAATTTTCTCCTGTTGTATGTATCGCTTAGTCTTATGATAATTTCTCCAAAGTTGTTTAATGAGGAAATCATTGCTTAAGCGTTTGTGCGGCTATTAACACCCCATTCCAGCCGATTAGATGTTAATAGGTTCTGATTATCTCCGGAACATTGACCGGCAAAGAACTGAATCACAAGCCGCTAATTACAAAACAGAGTATGTCACTAAAAGGGCATTCAGCATCTTCGTCTCCAGTTGTACGCTCTTTTCAATGAAATCATTGAGTTCTAAAAGGAGAACGTGTGTTCTTAGACACTTCTGACATGAGAAAAGCCGGTGCATTGTACAATGTATCGAATCTGCAGAAAGTAAAAAGATATACAGCCTTTTATTGAATGGCAATTCCAGTGATGTCCAGAATGTTCAATGAATAGACTGTTTAGTCTTCCTCGAACTGGTTATCTCTCTAAGAGTGCGTTTCCTTGTTCACGCTGCGCGAAGACAAAAGGAGCAAAAACGGCGAAGTAATTACTACGAAAAAGAAATGAAGGCTAAACACTTATAACACGAAGACATTAACATCAGATTGTTGGATTGATTTTATGTCAAAAGCTTAATGAATACCCCATTCTTCAATATGAAGTCGATTTTTACCATGATTTTCATAAATCTTCATTTTCTGAAGAAATATGAAAGGCTTCAAACTATATATTGCTCAATACAGTCCCCATTGAAATATATCATTACATATTAGGCAAGGTATATTTTATTCCATGTTTTTCCCAGAAAAAAAAGGATCAGATTTCATATCGATGGCTAGGGCTGCTGCGTAAACTTGACCGGTATTTGTGTGCGGGCAGAAATCGCATCACTGAGTCAACAGTTTTGATTCTCATGCTTCAATCATTTACCCGGTCCAAATGGATTGGAAGTTTTAGCGCTGTTTACTTTTCATTTTAAAACCTCGCACGTATTTGTGCACCTGCGCGGTGAAAAACCACCCTAAAATATTAGCTAATGGCTTTAACCATCAGCAGACGGCACGAGATTCGATACCTATTGATATCAAGACTGGAGTTTTTGGTCACGCATACAGCAGAATAACACTTCTTTTCCCTGCAATACCCGCAATTTATCTTAATTTCTAAAATAATTCTGCGCTCTAGCTCCTTAGGTATCACATTCGGTATTGTATACACATCATGTCGTCGTTTTAAACCAAATGCATGAAACAAGACTATCCAAAGTCGTCCTTTAAGTTTCTACGTGTAAATATGATACCCGCAATTAACCTAAATTTCAAAAATTCTCCTGCTTTATTGTAGTTGTTAAGACGATTTCTGTAGCCTCACCGGTACCACTCATGGTTCCGAGTCCTTATTTGTTCGTCGTTTCAAACGAAATATGCGACACCTGACTATCTATTGTCAACCTCTTTGCTTCTTTGAGTGATCTTTATCCATTTGAAATCCTGTTAAAAGATGAAAAGATGGCAATGCTTTGTTGAGCGCAAAGATCTCAACACGTAACCGTGAAAAACAGAATGTAAAAAAATGAGTGAGGAACTTGTCGTAAATGCTACTGGATGGAAAATAAACCCCCTAACTTTTTTCTCTAGAATCATTCCAGGTTTTTCGAAATTGAATCTTTTAGTCCTAGTCTTATTGTTCAATTAATCGTGAAATATTGCATAGGTTTTTTTTTTTGGATTTGGCCTCAAATAGAACATAGAAGTAATCTGAGTCGAGTGTTGGCGTTGAAAACTTTGCAATCCGTGGAAAATAAGCGCAACCTTCAAACTTTTATACATATTTAAAGAAATTGAGATGACTTTATTATTTAAGCCAGATTCGTTGAAAATGTCCTTTTCCTAACCGTGCCATATTACATTTCTAGAAGAGTAACCTATGCCAATGCTACTATCTCGAGCATTCATCAGTGGAATTTGAAAGACAAAATTAGCTGTCAATATATAAATATAAATATATATGTCTTTTATTTTATTTTAAAAATCGAGTTTCCAGATGAGATTTGAACCCACGACCCTCCGTGATCTAGTCGGATGCTCTAACCACTGAGCTACAGGAGACTCTATGGTGAGCAAGGGTCAATTAGTGGGTATTGACTGGAACCGCATCACGCGGCTACACAGCCAAACATCAGCTAGCGCATAGAAGCTCACTAACAGCATCACGCTGTCACATTAAAGCATCACATGCATTAAAGCATCACATGCAGCCAACCAGCCTCCAAAGTGGTTAGAGCATCCGACTAGATCACGGAGGGTCGTGGGTTCAAATCTCATCTGGAAACTCGATTTTTAAAAATTGTTTATTTCATCTTTACATTTTATTTTATTGTGTGACAATTTTAGTGGTTTTAATTATTGCTGTTTTTGTTGTTGTTGCTGTTGTTTTTTATTATTTTTTGCCTCTTTGGCCTGATAAAAGATAAGGATCGAAGAACATTCTTGATTAGATTGTAGCTTTGTGTGATCTTCAAAGTCGCTTGGATGACATCACCACCATGCTACTGATGAATAAAAAGTGTAAAAGTGTCATGATAAAAGTGCTGTTAGAAAGGGATTGAATAATATTAAAATTAACTCTCCCACTTATGCGTTTTTCAGGGGCCTGGATCAAGACGGAATGATGAAAATGAAAGGACCAGGTCGGTCCATGATGTTCAGCTATGATGAACTACGATCTCACTTCCCTTACCTTATTCCACAAGCCCCGATTATTCCAACGCCACAGTCTTCGGTGTCCGCAGCTTACTTTCAAGACCTTCACGTGCACGCTCATGCGCATGCTCAGTTTCACCGTTCATACGCACCGCTCCAAACGTACCCAGCATACGTTTCGGGAAGTCCTCATCCATGTACCAGCACGTGCACCAGTACGCATGCACAAGTCAGCCCTTTGAGTTTGTCTTCAGAGACAAGTGCTTTTGAACCTATTTACTCTAGTCGGCTTGCATTCGACAACTTGTAATCGCGAGCTGTGTTTGACAATTTAATTGAATAATTTTTTGAGTGTTTCTTTCTGTTTTATTTTGTTTGTTTGTTTTTTCCAGTCACATTTACCTCCTGAATTACGTGCACATTGTACAGAGAATTTTAACAAACAAACAATTTTCTTTCAGAATAAGTAGAGAGCCTCCGCCACAGACCCCCTGTAAAATTATATGTATGTGTTCATGGGTGTACAACATGCAGTTACTCGTCAGAAATTGTAAGGACAATACAGATAGACTAGCTGTAGATACTCGAAGATTAAAAGTTTCACTGTGGTACCTATTTTGACTCAGTATTTGAAATCATCTGGGAATTCTTTTAAAATACTTTGGACTCTATGATACCATGTTTATCACTTAATCGACATTTTTGTAGCAGTTGGCATTGCTGCTCAAAGTTACCATTGTGGACATGGGAGTACAGTGGAACACTCAAAATAAATTAAGTAAAGGCTAAGAAGAATTAATGATATCAATAATAATTTTAGCAATTATAATAAAAAATTCATTAAATAATGTAATATTGTGTCTAAGCAAATTTATAAATTATAAATTATAGTTAATGATGAAACTACTAGCATATAAGGGCAAAGTAAACAGAAAATAATTGTCAAGTGCTAATAATAGTAAGAGCACAAAGGTCAGATAAGCTTGCATTGATTGCACGTGCAGCCAATTATTGTCCAGAACATGTGTGGTCGAAAAAGATATACTTTTAGAAGAGAAGAATGTACTTAAAAGAGCAAAGGAGTTACTTTTCTAAACTTCTTTTTCAATTATTTTACGGCTATTTTACGGCTAACAGTTAATCTCTTTCCGTTGCAATTAAACGAAAAATTTTTACGAATAACTTTTTTTAACGACCAACGCTTACATTTGTCAGTTCTTTATCCCAAGGGTTAAATTTTCTAATTCCTTTAAGACTCTCTTTTGTAGAGTACAGAGGGTCGCCTTCTGTTTCACGTTACCGCTAATAATCGATTAAATTCGAGAAAACGTCTTTTGTCTTTTCCAGTCAGTTGAAAATCGTTCACTGTAACTAGTGACCATTGCCCGCTTTGAGGTTTAAAATTTTCTTATTTGGTTCAATATTTAGAGTAGAAATGTCGGTAACGAGGAAGCTGAACCAATTAAAGGTCGATAAGGTGCTACTTGCGCGTGCGTTCACAAATCGCCACGTGGCCTAGTCCTTTCGAATGCAAATTTACTTTAAACAAAACTTACTTTGAATATTATTTCACCTAGACATGGAAGAAATCGCTCTACACTTTTAGAGCCTTTACAAAGTAAGAAGCTCGGCTTTGCTCGGTTACACAACTCAACATATTTGGCCCAATATCTATCCTTTGAAGCATGAACAACGACGCTAAGATGCGCCTTTTGATCGTAATTTTGGCCCTGTGTTTACACTTGATACCTGCGAATAGCCGCCATCTGCAATTTCAACTTAGCGGCTTTGAATGCTTCTACGAAGACCTGGTGGAAAACACGGAATGCTCGCTAGAATATGCACCTATCACCGGTGCTGATCCTCGCATTGACGTGTACATCGAAGGACCCGACAGTGATGTTATTTACAAAGTAGAGAAGAAGGACTATGACCTCCATAAATTTAACGCTACCATGAATGGAACGTACACGATCTGCTTCAGTAACGTTTTTGACTTTTCTATTGGGGAAAATCTTGTGTACTTCGATCTAGTCAAAGGGAATGAAGACGAATTGGGTTACGAGGGAGTTAGCGGAACACCAACAGCCTTGACTCTCTTCGAAAAGTCTTTCCTAAATATTCACGAAAATTTGAACTTGATCGAGAGATATCAAAATTATTACAGGTTACGAGAAGCAAACACCCGAATGGCTGCCGAGTATTTAAAGCAAAGAGTACAGTGGTGGTCAGTAGGACAGTCTTTTATTATTGTTTCGGTTGGTATTGCTCAAGTTTACATGCTGCGTAGATTTTTCACTGTTTCAAAAGAGGATCTATAAATGTATATATTTAAATCTTTACTTTTATTTGTGGTATTGACAGATGTTCATTGTTTGCGTCGTTGGATTATTTACTATTCCGCGCATCTCCGGACGACTTCGTTCGAGCTCACCTTAAAAACTTCATACATTTAAAATCAATAAAATGTGAACATTCCAAAAATTAGGACTCTCTTATTCGATAATGTCGTATTGTAAGAGCATTGGTATGGTGATATGTTGAAATTGATCGATGTAAAATCGACATGGCTAACTGCTTATTGATAGAGTAGCACTTACAAGTTGAGACTGATTTGATTTAGCATCGATGTCAGAGCGTTAAACGGCACATGCCCACTGCGGGCTCTTTCCTTCTTGATGTGCGATGATACGTTTCGACGTTTGATGGGACTTTGGTGTAGAAGACAAGTCAGGTAATTGTCCTTACAAAATAGTGGATTTCAGTCTATCATGGATATCTGGGAGGATATATATCGCAGATCTGGGAGGATAATTTTTGATGATATTGAAGAACGTTATGCTCTGTGCTATTTAATTGTCAATAAGAACTTAATAAACACAAGTGAATAAGAGGCTTCATGGACGTCTTAAGTTGTCAGGCGAAGGGAAGAAAATGTGTTTTGCTCGTTTTCACTTGTATCGCGCTTTTGAACGTACCCACTACTGAACGCTGAAGATGAGTTTAATTACAACTGAAACTTGTAGGTGTAGGTTAAGTGACCTAACTGTGAAGATGTGTTAATTGGAAGTTCCTAGTTAGTAAGAGAGGCCCATGACGTTCAAAACACGTCCAAATATGTCATAGTTGGTCATCTTTTAGCTTCTGCTTTGACGCGTTGTCAGCCTTAGACTAGAATTCTCCTGTGCTTGCTCGATTTTGAGTATTTATGTTCTGCCTTAGAGGAAGAACGCTTACATTTAGGAGACTAAGATGCTTAAGCATTTGGTCAACTGATTACACTGGTCATTGGTAGAAAAGCGGAGTGATTAGATGGAAAGCCACATGTATACCTGCAATGTTTTGTTTTTCCTTCTGCTTTTCTTGTCGAGTTCACGCGACAAGGAGGTATTGGTCCCTCTATGCATCAGCAATGAAAACTTTTCAAGGAAAGCTAAGCCGGGTGAGGAACGATTCCCTTGAAAAAAACCCTTTCTAAGTGCCCGATCAGAATTTCTCTCGAAATTTCTTCCTTTGTTTTATTTCTTGAAAAGTTCCCTTGCTCATGGAAGTTATGTAGAGAGGGACATTCATTAAGGAAAAAGCAACTACTATCGGATCAAGTAATTACTCAAGTAACCACTCCAGTCTCCACTGAATTACTTCACAGCGTCGTCGTTTGATTTATTTAGTAACAGACCAAAATTTAAATATACGGGAACAATCGGGCGTGAGAGACCTCGATTTCTCCATGATTAACTCATAGTAAGCCGAGCCTACTCGCGGCTAACAAGTAAGTACATATTTCAGGAACATCAAGTGAGTGCTGAGGACAACATCAGTTCTTTTATTTAGCCTCAGCTACAAATCATGCTGCGCCAATTTCCGAGGGATCACGCTAACAAGGAAGCAGTACAAAGTATCTCAAGAGAGCAAAGTTAAATTCGCCGTTTTATTTTAAGCCAGTTAAAGCATGACGCCTTGATTTCTATTTTTATGTTTATATGTAATATCATCATGAACGATTGAAACTTTTGCTTTTTATGTAGATGACTCAGTCCCCTCCATGCTATCCTAACTCGAAATTTAATTAGTCATTTCTGGTTACAAAGCCAACATAAAATCATTCGTGAGCCAAAAACATAAGAACAAGCCAGCACACAACAAAAAAAAATTGGAATATTCAATTCAAGAAATAATCATAACTTTATCGACTTAGAAGAGCTCAGTTTTCTTGAATATACCAGCCGTGTAACAATGATTTTTTTTCCCTTTTTTCTTTTTTTTTTCCCTTCCCACTAAGTGCGCCATTGTATGCAACATCACTGTCAAAAAAGGTAAAGAGCCTTTTAGATCTCCAAGTTGTTGACAAAGAAAGCAGCCGTAGCACTACTTTTACTACCATTTTTCTTAGCTCGTAATTCATCAACCCGAACGAAGGTTCGAATCGCGTTGTGCTATGTTGCTTTTACCCGAAGCATTTTCCTATTCGCCAACGGTATTAAATATATCTTATTAACCAAGCGCGAGTGCCGTACTGGGAGAATATCGGCCCGAGGTCTTGACAGCACGGACCGAGCGCAGCGAGGTCCGTACAAAAAAGACCGAGGGCCGATATTCTTCCAGTACGGTCCCGAGCAAGCTTGGTTAATAAGAGATTTATTATACGACTGAAGTTCAAAGGGACACAAGTGCGGTATCATTCGGTACCATTCGGGACAGTGCCCGGTCCAATACTGAGAGAATATTGACCGGCAATAGAGCATTTTGATTGGTTGATTTTAGTTATTGGCCCTCTGACTGCCCGAGTCGTGTAATAATTCACCTTAATAAACTACGCAGCGCGCTCAAAATGGTCAATTGTTATGTTATTCCTCAGCCATCGCTAAGATATTTTTATTTCACACTATGTTCAACCCTTCAGCCCGGCTGTGTCGTTTCCTGAGGGTAAGATTAAGAAGAAATTACAATATAAAAATGAAGAAGAAACGAGGAGTTTGTTATGAACAAACATTTCGCCCCTTGAATATCAAGCTATATCCTCTCTTCTTGTCTATAAATAACTGTACACGTGGCTATTTTGAATGGTTGCTATTTGGTATGTGTATGATAAAGCTGCACTCACATTAGTGATCAACTTACCAAAAGTTTAAGCATTCTTCAACATGGATTTTATCTTCTCGTCTTTTGCAGTGTCCATCAATTTTTTCCCATCTGGGTCTTCTCCATCGGGATCTGCACCCTGAAATTTTCAAAAGAGGAAATCAACTTTTGGAGTGGATGGTCAGTGGAAAAAGTGCACTACGGATTATGAGAATTTCTGTGAAATGGAGGTAAAATGTTTGAACCAAAGATATTTAGGGCACCAGCAACAAGCAGTACATTGAATACACATGGACCGCTAGAATATGAGACGGTTTCTGACTGTGTACTTTCATTTGCTCTAAGAAAGCAACCAATTACAACGGGAACTTTTCATACAAGAAGTGAACATTTTTCTCTGGAGTGGCGCCCCGCATAGAGGTCCTTTTTCCTATTGCAACCATCCTGGTTTTTACAAATAGTTACCGTAAATTCAGTTTCAGACGATTCTTTTTTTCTCTGCATACCCTGCACAAGGACTGTGATTTAAAAAAAAAACTTGAAACCGCCGGGTTATCTAACCGACAGTCATTAAATCTCCAAACTATAGTCAAAGAGGAATCCTTTCAGCAAGCTCTGTTTTACATTTACCACCGACTCTGCATTACTGAGGATTTCAAAGAATGGTATAAGCTATTTCATTGGCAGTTGTTTCGTGAGCTGAGCTAATGTCGCTCAGCAATTACAGTCCATAATCCGCTCATTCAGATAGCTAAGCATATATTCATCACTTGTCCTACCCTGCGTTTCTTATGCTCCTACATCATACTGGATGAAATCATAAGCGAAAATTTTACAGTTCGCAATGCGCCAAATGTGTTTGGAAACGAGCTACCCGTATCGATTCTTCACTCGGGAGAATGCGACAACCTTTTCTAGGGAAGTTGAGCAAGATTTAAACGCGGAATTATTAAGAAAATTCTCTCTTTTAGTTACATATTCTCATTACCATTTTCAGCAAGTACTCCACAAGATTGCTATTCTCATTCATGACTGCGTAGTACAATGGAGAACAATCATCCTCGTCAGCTAACTGGGAAAGAAGAAAGAAATCTAATCATTTCAGAAGATGTGGATGGCTTGTGTAGTAAGGTATATAGAAGTACGTACAGCTGCAGAAATGTATAAAGCTGTGTCGTTTCAGTTTCATATTTTTCCACCCATGCACATTCATAAGACTCAATCTTATATGAAAGGAATCTAAGCCATTTTCGCCACAGCACTCCAAAAACAATCTGAAGTGTAGCAGGTCCATGCTAGGAGAGAAGAGCAAAGAATTGAAGCCGTAAAGTGTTATCCACTTAAGGAGTTTCAACCAAGGAAGTAAAATCTTATTTACGGAATCTCTTTTGCAGAAGCACATTCTAACAGTTTAAACGTTTTTCACGTTATAAATTCAAGCTAGGAAATACATCTATGTGCTCGATGCGTATTTTTAGACGTGATTTGTAAGTGGTCGGATGTAGAGGGTCTGAACTGAACAATGAATTAGCGATTCATCATAAACGACCGATAATACTCAGTAGAGTCACTTCCCGATCATGAGATCTTCTTTCTCGTTTGCCATGATCTGTATTCTGTTGAATTTTTATCAATATCCTCTATCTGCTAAACGTTACCGGTTACTGACCTTCGCGCCATCATTTCGTTATGTTTTCTGTTTCCTGACAATAATTAACAGCGTTTAACGATTGGACAAAGCTTTGAACCTGAAATTTCCTTGATCACGTCTATTTCCACTGAAAACAAACTAACTCCACGCTCAAGCGTGAGAAAATATTAACAGATCTCAGCAACGGAAATTTTGAAGTGAAATAACTTGGTTCGTGAAATGTTCCGGTGTTCGTGACATCATGCATAAGATCACTGGTTTCACGCCTTTCTAGAAATTGGGGTGCAACGCAGGAATGTTTCTGTACACGTTGGAATCATACATCAAGAAAGACGAAGTTATTCACAAAGAATTTATCCATCAGTCACCCTTCACTGCTGAGAAAAGTTGCCTCTGGATTAAGTATGTCAATAGACAAGGAGCTTTACTTGAATTATAATATGACGTCACTGAATGAAAGAAAACTTTTATTTTAGTCCATTCACACGATGACATTTGACTTTATCTTCTCCAGGCAATCGTTTAAATCAATCACTGATATGATCATTTTTTTCCCTTTTAAAGTTAGCTTGGGTTGGTAGTTAGTGCTAATAGGTTTGTATTTAAATTAAAACAATCGTGGCTTCATTTCAAAGGTCGATAGGTCTTTCGTTGAATAAAATGCAAATTATCCAAAGACGTTAAGCTGTCAAATTCGTGGCTGGGGTACCCTTGAAGATCAATAACAGTGTTGTTTTTGTCGTTACTGGGATGTTTTCTTTTAATCCAGGGTATTGCTATGATTTCTGAGAAATGTGAATCGTTCAGTTATCATAAATGATTCCGTTCATTCATCAATTCAATTGCGCAACAAAACGTGTCATGGTAGACAGCATTTGAAGTGGTTGCCATTATGTTAACTCAGTATATTTGAAGCTTTGCAAGTAAACTCGAGTAAATAACTTACATTAACATCCGCTCCTTTCGATACTAGGTACTTCATGACGTCCAGCTTTTGAGCTTGAACGGCAATATGAAGAGGACTGCGTCCATGTTGAATTGGCGTGTTTACCTGACTCCCCTGAAAAAAGAAAGAGGCAAGACTGACTATCATGGCCAGCAATAAGATATTCTAAATCCCGTAGGTGGGTAGTTACAGATTAACAACAACGCCTTCGACGCCTTCTGATACGATTGACATACCAGTTACTTGGTGTAAAGTCTCCAAAAAGGTTCAATTAACTAGGAAATCATAATTTGCAAACTTTGTCCTCAGCGAGACATAGGCAGTTCGATAACCTTCAAACTTGCAGATTATCAACAGTTACAGCTTTTATCTCTGTTATTTCGGCTCTTCAAATCGTGTTCCAAAGATAAAGAGTCAAACCTCTTCATGAGAAAGAAAATCCAAATTAAAACAAGTCAATTTACTTACCGGTCGTGAGAATTTCTCTTTCACAACTTCCAAATTCCCTGATCGTAACGCTGTGACTAAGATACTCATTTCTGCTCCTTTAAATGATTTTCACTTTAAGAATACCACTCGTGGTCAAATCTAAACGTCAAGTCGTCAAGTACTTAAACACTGCCCTTTATATATATGCATGTCTGGCTCACGCTATGTCACGTGTGACATATTTAATACAGCATGGTAGAGGTCATGGATATTTTTAAGACGCCAACCAAGAACATGCAATTATTTAAATGGATGAAGAGTAGGAAATGCTTTGTCATCACGTGTATTTCTTCCAACCTGAAAATGACTATTAGCAGACTCCATTAACACAACTGCGCCTGCGCAATAAAGGGCGGAAAGAGAGAGGAAACAATATGTGAAGGGTATTATTGGAACCAAGCGAACCGACCGGGATTTTAGATAAACCATCTATGCAGAAAAATGATGAAAAGTTGAGTATGATCTGGGTGAAAAATTTTGGAAGTAAATTAAATGTAGCAACTAGACAAGCAAGCAAACAAAGAAAACAATAACAAAACAAAACAAAAAACGGGAAAATGTTCGCAAACATGCGCCAATCCGGGAAAAGAGGAACCTAATGTCTTTCCCTCTCTATTAAGAAATGAGCTACCTTAAACGAGGTACGAGTTGGTATGCTGGATGAAACATAATTTTTACTAACGTTTGAAAGTAAACTTGATAACGGAGAAAATTCTTTCAGTGTAAGCCGGATTGGCGAAAATTCCTAAACATGCTTTAATCGCGGGTGAGCTTACCTCTCTTCGGATCCTTGATTAGAAAAAATCTTCTTAGCTAAAACAATGAGCTCGGCGATCTAAGAATGGGCTCATCAAAAGTATGTAAAGGAAATTTGCACGAAATTATCCCATTTCAGTCACAAAATAATCTTAACAAATTAAAAACGTGAATTTACTGGCATGATGTCAGAATGTTTCGCATTTGTAGAAGGCCCGGCTCATACGCTCTCAACTTGGTCCGAAATTCTTCAAGTTTGTCTTTTATATAATGCCCTATAATTATCTCTATCTTCATCTGTCCTAGTTCCTTCTTTGTTTCAAGTCGCCCCTTAGTTTTTTCAGTTTTAGCATAACACTGATAACCTTTGGTTAATTTACCTTCAATGTCTATGGTTACATGTCGCCAAAACGTAAGCCTTTTCTCAATTATATTCACATTTTCTGTCCCAAGTTTTTCCATTGTATTTACGTAGCGGAGCAGTCTTTGCCTTTGGCGATTCGAGTGATTTAGTGATTTTCAGGGGAGCCTTTTATTTCAAGTTTTCTGTAAGAAGTATTCTGGACAGATGTTCATACAAAGGTTTGCGTTTAATGCAAATGCTGGAAAAAGAAGCTTATTAGAGCTGCTAAATTTATACAAATTACTGTAGATGCTGTAAGATAAATTAGGTCATTGTTATGCGTTTTTGCTAAAGTAAAGCATCATTTCAATCCTATTAGGCTTCGAATAAATACTGCGCCAAACATTTTCAAAGCCGTCTAAGATTAAATACCTTAAATTAGCTCAGAGGAAAAATTCTAAATTCATGAAGATCGTTAACGTAGCTCACCATATTTGTACATGTAAATTACACTTTATGTCAAAACTTAGCGATTAAGTTGTTGCATCGACAACGCATTTACTAATTCGAATTCGAAATTTGCACTTGATTATCACCTCATTTAAGCTTAAGGCTTTCAAAGTTTATTAAATGAAAAACCTAGCAGTATGATGGGAGGACCTTTTTTCCGGTCTTGTTTTCGTCTCGCTTTTCCTCCTACCATATTAACTGCCTTGAATAGCGTATCTGGGCTATAAATAGCGTCGACCGTTGTGTTCATTGTTCGCCGTCATGTGCATTGTATACTTGAACGAGTGTGTGATCGTTCACTGAGTCATATTTTCATGAGAATTATTCTAAAAGAGATGGCCGCAGCATAATAATAATAATAATAATAATAATAATAAAGGTCTTTATTAAGAATTATTGTGCAAACAGACGTGCAACAATTTTAATTGTTGTTAAAACATGAATAGAATGAATAACGAAAAGGAAAATGCATTAATTACTATTGAAAAGACATCTATTAATAAAAACTGATTTCAAATGGTTTGTCTGAACCTTAGGTAAAATATAATTATGCGACCTAGTTCTCAACTGCCGTGTTCTCTGGGGAGGAAATGAGACTGTCAGGCAGCAGTTCTATTGCGTATTTCATAACCTTCATCTTCACAATCCGATATACATAAATTCTCGACCTGTGATATTTTAATGAAAAGTACTCTTAAGCATAAATCATCTAGGGTTAAAACTTCCCACTAACCGAGCTAGCGCAAGGGCTGGAGAATATTGACCCGAGTTCGTGGCGGCAAGGATCGAGCGCAGCAAGATCCGCGTCCGTGCAAAAACGATCGAGAGCAAGTATTCCTCGCTACAACTCGAGCAAGTGAGGATAGTAACCACTCTATTAATATCGTATAAGTACTGAGATTTACTGAGTGCAAACTCACCGAATAAAAATCGTCTCTCTTTGATGAGAAGCAATCCCATTGGTCAAGCTTTTTTTCTAATTAGTGAAAAATATAAATCAGAGGCCTGATACAAATTTTTTTTCACAAGTGTGAAAATCGTATCGGTTTTTCTCGGGGCGGCCATGTTACTGAGAGTGAAAGTTTACAAAGCTACCTGCTTGCTCAGAATCATGGCTTCAAGGTTTTCAGGCATTAACTCAGTTTAACAAATTATCAGGACCAAGAAAACGAAAATACATGTAAAAGAAAGAAAACTAAACTTTCTGAATGATCTTCGGCCACAGTTCATTCAGCTAGTTCGCGCGCAGACTATCAACATGGCTAGCAAGCAGTGTTGCTCAATGCTTCTGTTATTCATGGCGGTCAATTAAACATCTCTATCAGCCTTAATCAATCACCGACTTTGGCTACTCCAGAAACTGAGAAAAAGTCCACAAAGAGGTAAAAAAGACTGAAAGAACTGGACTCCGATTCAGAGAAGAAAAACGCTTTGTTAGTTTGATAGCTTATGTGACCTAATATTTTTCATAAACTCTTCAATTGTCAAACGTGAGCCTAAATTTCTTTGAACGGGCTTTGTAATCTTGTTCCTTAGAATGAAATATTTCAAAAGTACAGCTTCGTCTTTTTAAGCATATGTATTTTAAGGTTAAAAACATTTGTATATCTCAGTACTAATATAAATAAAATAATCACGGCTTCACGATTATTTGGCTTTATCAACTGAGTTGCATCATACGTGAGTTGATAATGTAAATTGGCCACCGTAAAGGGTATAAAAGCTGACGTTTCGAGCGTTAGCCCTTCGTCAAAGCGAATCAACTTTAATGAAGAGCTGACGCTCAAAAAATTAGCTTTTAAACCCTTTACGGTGGCCAATTTGCATCATCAACTCAGCTGATACAACCAAATTACCCTGTTACCCCTCCCCTCGACGCGGCACCACTGTTTGTTTAAAAACTTACCCCACTTCATGTTTAGTTCGCTTGTAATCTTGATATCGCTGATATCTGGCGATGATCGCGATAATCGTTTGCATTACTTTTGCACAGTACTCTCTGGTACTGAAACCAACTTGTTCATCTTGTATTTGCCGGTTTTCGCGACCAAAACACACAATTAACATATAACCGTTTCTGTGTAAACGGTCTGTGTAGCAAAATACCCAGCAAATCAGAACCAATCAGGACGCTCGGATTTAATACAGAATATTGACCATCGCACTTTATTTTGTGGTGAATAATATTATGTAGGAAAGCAGAAAAAGTGAAGAACTCATTTTAAAGAAAATTTCAGACACCAAATTAAACGTATGCACTTATTTTGATACTACATTTATTTTATTAATCAATAAAATTTTAACATGCGACAACTACATATTACCATCATTTTATTATGTCTTCTATGCTATCTATCATGTTTTTTCTCTTTCAATTTTCCTTTCATTCTAGATATCTACGGTAATCTTTGTTAGAAATATGTTCTCATTAGGAAGTTTGCTCCTTCACATATCTGGATACTAATAATGCTAGAATAGGATGAGAAATACTGAAGAAGAAATCATGTTAAGGAGAAGAACAAAAACAAAAGAATCACTCTATATATTAGTTGTTTTTGACAGAAGCTGACAGTGTTATTGAAATCATCGCTTACGTCTTTCTATTTCCTGACTGTTTCTCCAACTTCTCTAATGATTTCTCGAGGCGAGGAATTCAAGGCACAGAATTCCTTCACATTAAGGTAAACTTAGTTAAAAAAAAAAGGTAGAAACTTTTCGTTACCTTATTAATTCATTCTACCTTCTAATTAAACACTGCTAATCATGTAAACGCCAGACCTAAGTTACCCATTTACATAGTGACTATGACTTTGTAAGAAATACAAAGTTGCGTAAATCAGTGGGCCATCAGTTAACCCTTGCAACCCTCCCAGAATTTGTAAAAGATAGCGGCTATCAAAGCTATAGTTCTCATCTATCCTTTCAGTCAATGCAAGTTTGAAGAAAAAGAATCTGAGGTAAAAGTACTGTTGTTCTCAAGAGTAACGGAAAACAGGAATTTGCTATAAACAACTGTTGAAAAATAGCTATGGCGGGAACCTATAGTAAAACGCAGACCAACATGAAAAGCTTTGGAATTGCAGTTTCGATTTTACTACATTTTCTTTAACTTTTGATAACGTACTATATTTTTTAGTAGCCTCCTTGCTGTTGCTGTTCTTTACAACTGAACTGCGTTTCACTCAAAAACAACAAATCATGAGGCGGTACATAATTGTATTCTCTTCTGATTACGTTAGGCTTTATAAGAAATTCTACGAAAGCGCTATCGAAGTTCCTTTCTTCTGCTTAGAACACATGCTAAATCAATTATTTTTTATTATTTTAAATCTTATTTAAATTCTGTCTCTATTTTATAAAAAATGCTACGTGCACAGTCTGGCTGGGTGGCCTCTATATTCAAAGACCAGTTGTCTCATTGAGAACCTTTCCACAGTGGGCACAAAACTTGTCAAACATGTTTATTTTGTGACCGCACCTGCTACAAAAACGGCTTAAGGGAAGCCCGCAGGCCCTTTCTCCTAGCCTAGAATCGCCACCATAAGGGTTGTGCGGCATAGAAGAAAACTTGATCGCCATTTCCGGTTTAGGTTTCACGAGCAACGGCGGCGGAAGTGGTGATGGTGGGTAAATTCTTGATGGCGAACACGCGTGCGTGCTGGGCAACGGTCTCGTTATGACGTTTCGAGTCATTGGACCATGCAAGAAGGGAGGAGTGTGATTGGCTGTAGGAAGGCCGCATCCAGCTAACGTTGACATATTATTGCCTCTTGATTCTTGAGAGGACAACAACAGCTCAATGCTTTCCACCACGCTGCCATGGCAACTCTGAAGGATGAGTTCTAGTGTGCCCTTGTTATGATGAGGGAACAGTTTGCCAAGTAATTCCATCGGTGGGTGCCTTAGAGACAGCATGCTTAGCTCTTTTGAAATCCTTGGATATCTCAAATCGTGAGGCCTTTCATGAAAGTTTTCCAGTAGGTATTTGTTGCTTGAATTTATGTTTTGGTCAACCAAATGATCAGAAGTTTTTCTTTCCACGGGGGAGCTGGTGTGGCCATCTTTTTCAGTATGCTCGCGAGGTTCTGGTTTGACCTCCAGGTCTGGGGAGAGAGCGATTCTTTTAGGGCTGGTTCTTTCTTCTTCCTCGTCCTCCGAGACTGAATTGCGCCGCTTCAGAGGTTCTGTAACTTGAAACAAAATTATAATTCATTCTTAGAGAGTGCGTAGCTTCTACTTTCGGTATACAGTCTGCATTTGGTCTCTTTTAACATATTAACATAAAACTGTTGTGGGATGAAAAGAAACTCGCTAAAGAGCTTTTGAAACTTGAGGGGAAAAGAACGAAAAAATACGTCTGTTTTGTTTTTATTCAATCATGTTAATAAATCGAAAATTTCCAAAACATCACGAAAATTCATTAGAGTTCAGAGAATAAGGAATCATTTGCCTTAAGCGTGATACCATGGAAACTTGTATCCCGTGACAAAGACCAGACTTATTACACGACTCGGGCAGTCAGAGGGCCAATAACTAAAATCAACCAATCAAAATGCTCTATTGCCGGTCAATATTCTCTCAGAGAATAAGGAGTCATTTGCCTTAAGTGTGATACGATGGAAACTTGTATCCCGTGGCAAAGACCAGATGTATTAACAGTCGCATGTTCCCTCTAAAAAATAGGGACCTTAAGAAACCACGACGGCGACGGCAACGAGGACGTGGAAAAACAAGAGATCTAATTGGCTGAACAATAGCTCAGCACGTGCGTTTTGAAACTTTGTACATTTCTTAGCCGTCCTATGCAAAACAGCAACGTGAAATCGCCAAAATTTGCGTCGTCTGCGAACCGAAACCGCGACGGCACATTATTTTAACTTCCATTTGGAACTCAACGGCTACTTTATACGTCATGCTGAAGTTGAGCCGTGGCGCTGTATGAGACAGTAAGCTCCTGCAGCCATTTTTGAAATTCTAACTAAGAGTAGAAACTCATTTTTTAATCGAAGTCTTCCTTGGCGTCGCCGTCGTGGTTTCTTAAGGTCCCTAATTAGTCCCGTGTAAAAGAGCTTAACATGTTTCTCACTTCCTCTAACTTTTTAGGATTCGGCAATAGTGTCGAGATTTTCCCAGACAAAAAATCGCGACAATCCAAATAAACACTGAAATGGCCTACCTGATTGCGCTCTAATTTCTGTTATCCTTGGTTCCAGATGACTCATCTCTGCTTGAGGTGGATGGTGATAAAAATGGTGTCGATGGCTACTTGGGAATCCTGGAAATCGATCGAAAGTGTTCTCAAAGGCAAATTCAGGCCTACCATAATAAAGATTATGACAAATTGAAAAAGGGTAATGGAAAAATTTACAAGAGGTCAAGCACCTAAAATAAAAGTAAAAGAAGGATAGAAGTTAAAAAATGTGAAAGTTGTGAAGGAGCAAACTAGGAAAAAAGAGAGAATAGAAGAAGAAAGGGAAGGGAAATGCCTTCCAGCATGGAAATGGCCTAACCTGCTAATCCATTGGTTTGGAACACCATGGAGTACGTCAGCCGGGCGTTTTCCAGTTCTCTTTGGTATTTTGCCCTCAACTCAGCTCCTTTTCTCTGCTGTCTCAGTAACGCAACCCGTGCGGCTGTCACTCGCTGTCTCTCAGTAATCAGTTGGCACTTTGCACACGTGCAGTCCCTCCAGCGGCAATAATGTTTATGACCCTTGAGCCAAGAAACTGTGCCATGCGTGCGACAGCGAGCACATTTTGGAACTCTGTGATGTAGAGTAGATGAAGAGCTGGTCTCTTCCTCTTCTTGGTTTTCAGGCTCCTCTTTCGTCTCACTCATAATTCTTATTTATAAAACAAGATAAGGAGGGAATTTAAGAAGAACATTCTAACCTCCTCTGTTATGTCCCACTACAGGGAAATGGCATAACTTGTAGTCTGCGTGAGCAGATTTTGAATTATACCTCTTTAGATGTGAAGCACTGTTATGATTGCTTAACGTCGTATCCAAAATTGGATTAAGAAACAATTATTCACTTTACTGTGATGATTTAAAAGAAGATGGTAGATTTTATATTAAGCCTCGTGATTTTAAGTGAACGGTGATGTTTATCAGTAAATGACACAGGCATACCTACTTATTCACAGTATTGACCCTTGGTTAGGGGAAAGTTTCGAGAGTAGATACGGGATCAAAACAATGTTTGTTAAGACTTGCTGAACATATTTTTTTATATGGAACCTGTCCTGAAGTGTGAAAAAAAACCTTTAATAGAGTGCTAAAATGTGAAAATTAATTGAAAAATGAAACAAAAGCCCGTTATTAATTGTGACCAATAAAAAGCTCTCCATGAATTATTCCTCCCTTTCATGGCTTGTTTATGGCTAAAAAATTTTGTCTTGAGTTTGTATACCTAAAAACATAAGACCGATGTTTTGCAAATCAAATCAAGAAGTATTGTTTGGAACAGCCTTGAAAATAAGCAATGAAAATAAAAGACTGTCAGACTCTTTAAATGAACTGCGGCGAGATCAATGAATTAGCTGAGGAAGGCTCGTATTGTTAATTAAGTCGTCTAAAAGATAACACAAAGATATCATACATATTACAACTTGATAAGTTAAAATACGGGCTTCAGCTATAAAAGTTAAACCAAACTGATATTTCTTCTAAATATTATACACGACTTATCGAAAAGGGATGACTCAAACGACTTTGTTGTTTTCCATTTTGCTTTCTTGATTCATTTTATCTCAAGTTTTTAGTTTTTTTCTTACATAATCGAATAACGAATAGACAATCAGTCTACTAAGAGTTTAATAAACAAACTTAATGGCAAATAAAATGTTATCTTTATTGTACATATAAGGCACAACCAGCCCATTCATAGAGGAATTTATAATTTTAGAGAACTTTCTAGCTAGCTAAGAAATTCTGTACAGAATATCGATGGGCTGTCTTCCTTTTTGTCACTTTACTTCCTTTTATTTCCGTTTTCTTGTTTTGTTCTAAGTTTTCGGTAAGTTCTGCCCCTAAGATTATCTTCTTTCTTAGTGGAACTTAGGATTGGTATATAGTTTCGAAAGGGTTCGTTTTTGATAAAACAAAATCTCATCCTATGTCACATCAGAAAGCATTAAGATATAAATGTGGAGAAGGCAGTAGAATCCTAATAAAGGTAGGAGAGTGTAGAACAAATTCGACATTTTTACTCATGGTGATTACTGCACATGTTTATGACGCAGTATACCAAATTTTATACTTCTCTTTCTTGAATAGCCGTACCTGTATCGTCTTTACTCCATGTAATTTTTTGGGAGTGGACGCAATAAAGTTGACAAGGAGAACAAGTGAAAATTTGAGGTCCTTGGGGCGTTTACTTGTTTGCACATATAATTAATTGAAACATTTTTTTAAGTTGCTAAAACAACATATAATCCTATTGCTGGGAAACAAAAATTAAATTTCACTTTAATCAGTGTTTTTGGAACTTGGACCTGAATAAAATGATTTCAAATCTTGAAACAGAGTTATGAGTTGGTCATTACAGTCCGTTGATTGAAATAATCAACTTTTTTGTCTTTAAAATGTTGTTTTGGGGGTATCCGGATTTTTTAAGTAGAACAGTTCGTTATGTTTGTGTTTGTTGTTGTTGCCAAACAGATATTTTCTCGGAATCTATTTTCTCCACTAAATTTCAATTCACAGACACAACCATTAACAGTTGGACTAAAAGTTGCTGAAAGGATAGTTATAAGGATGAACCTAAAGAGAGAATAAACCTCTAGGTTATGTGGAAAAAGCGACAGACCGTCGCACACTTTACCATATTAAAATACATGAGCAGAAAACGCCAGGCGCCACAAAATCTGCAGCACTTCATACTTGTGCAAAGCGTTGATTATATTTCGCGAGGAGAGCTGAGTAATTTACAAGAGAGTGTTAAAATATTAACCAAGAAAAAAATGTTTTTTTTTTTTTGTAAAGAAGCCGAATTATAAGTCGAAAACGCAATTTGCTTGGGCAATAAACTAACTCGATACTGTATTGGTTTAGAAATGCTGCAAAGCTAAAATCTGTTTTTGAAGTGTTTGGAGCACATAAGGGGAAATGAAGTTGCAACATATAGCATTGTTTTCAATCGACTTGACTTTCAAAAATTCGTTTAAGTGAAATTTACAGTAAATTATGTTTTACATCAGAAAGTAAACAGGAACTCTTAAACCCCAATATGTTGTCATTTGTTAACTGAATGTAGCAATGCGAAGTGGATTTTAACAGCGTACATAATGTTACAATAAGGTCTCTTTGCATGTCGAATTTCATTTTGGTACAAGACGATCGAGGGGAATCGAAAACCTCTGTTTTGAACGAGTGTATAAACCACTTTGGGTAAAATAGACGAGATGATTTCTTATTTCGTAATCTGCTAGAAATGATCCAGTGTATTATTGAAATCAGATTAAATTCAAAATCACTGAAATTGAACAAAACTGTACGAAATGGCCTGGATAATTTGCCAGACTTAGCATACGACTTTAGATTAGGTTTGCACGTCTTGTAGGTAAATTTGACAAATAATTGGTAATTGGAGGAAATCTGTGTCATACCTTAGACCCGCCGATGTACTTGAACTGTTGTTGGCGCCAAAGAAATCAAGAGCGCCTACCACGCGGCAAAGATACCGTCACGGACCTCGAGGAAGTAAAGTGCGATCTGAACAACTGGATAACAGGACTTTTCTTTGTTGTATATAATGTAGTTACCGATTCAACGGCCAAATATTTCGAGGGAGGGGCTTCTTCCATTAGACTGTACTGGTGGATAAGTATAGAATTACGTGAAGCTTGCGATATGTTAAAAGCTTTTCAATTTACCATCTGTCAAATTCAAATTCAACAAACTCAAAGGCACGGTACCTTTGAGATATATTGTTACCCGAATTTTCCGTAGCAAACTTCAAATGTCATCCGAGAACGAAAAATAGTACTTGTAACTTCCCGTACACCTGGTGTGAGAATACCCCGAAGAGGAAGAAACGATGGCAGCTTACGAAAACTTATTTTAATTCAATAAGCAGCCTCTTTTGTCACAGGTATAAAAGTTTACTTAAAGAATCGTTAATAGATTTGTAGCCCTTTCAACAGAAAGGTTTATTCGTTGTTCCTCTGTTAACTTGTTAAACATGATAGGAGTTTTTAGGGGCTTCTGTTAAAATAATAAAATTGTCACATTTGAAGTAAAAACATCTGCTACGAAAACAAAACAAATTATTGTCTTTAATTTCACTAAAATTATAATTGGATTGCACTTCTAGCCATTCTGAGGGCGTTTTGGCGCCATTTGAAGCCTTTGTTTTTAGCATAAGTTAAAAATTTGCGGAGTAGTTGTCAACCGTCCTTCTCATTTGACATTACTCAGAAAAAAGTGTGGTTTTTTTGCGTCGTTTTGTTAATTTAGCATTTGACTTTAACGCAACGGCTATTTTTCTTACTTTTTCTGAATTTACTGGATTTTTCCTTTCAAAAAGAAATAACGTTTGTAATCTATTTTGAGACAATTTTACTTGTTTATGAATACGCAAGGCAGGTGCGACTTGATATTGAGATGGACAATTATTTTCAACTCTAAAGTGGCTTGGTCACCCGTTATAATAACACTGGGGTACTAATTCGCCTCTGCTCTTGTTAAGTACCCAGAAATGAAATGTCTATGACAACCATTAGCATGACAAATGCCACAAGCAACCTTTTAACTAGGCCCGAATACTACGTTTCCCTGTTCCGTGAGCTAAATGACACTTTCTTCATTTGAGCTGGTGAATCCTTACTCAAGATTAACAATCACGAAAATCGCAAAATCGACGAATTTCATCGTTGTGTGATCAACGCTAATTCAATTTTCCGTGGCTTATATTTTGAGGGATCACTTTCGCTCAGATCACCTTCGCTCAGTTATGTATTGGAAAGATTTCAAATGAACAAGCTGACTCGTACATAGGTTTACAGTTTCCACGGAAGCTGAAGTTATTGTCACCAAAGTATTGTCCTAAAGAAGTGTCGGATTAACCCTTTGTACAAGTACTATGAGAGGTGGAATAAAAACCAAAATTGTTACATTTTGAAGGTTTAGTCGTATTCAATCTGCAAAGTCTGTAAACAGCTCACTGCTTCAGGCGCAAATCGTTCAGCGTGGCTAAAACCGATTGCCTGAGGCGTTTTCTAAACGTGGTAGCAGAAAACCTCGCTGTTGTCCGGAAATGTCACCGCTTTGTTTTACCACCATATGACTATATACCTATGTTTAAGTTAGTATTTCTAAAAATGCTTCTGGACTTCGTATTGATTTTTTTTTTAATTGTTGGTGTACATAAAAGATAGATGGCTATATTGCAGCCCCTTAGTACGTAATGATAGATTGTTACAGAAGATGTATCATTGGCCGCCTCACGCGATAACAATTTCCAAAATCTGCCTCTTTTAAGCTTGTGATACTTATTTTCACGAGTAGAAACAGTTTCTAGAGCAACCACTGTACGATTCAGAATTTCATTCATTGAGTTTTTTATTAAGATGCACACTTAGAAGGATAAATTCAAATTAATGAAATAGAGCCCTGCATTGTTGTGGCTCATCGCCTGAAGGTTTTAGGTCGTTTGTTTTTATAAGCTTACGGTATGACACAAAATGTTTCTGTTCTTCCTTGATAGACTTACTGAAATAAGTCAGCAGGCTAAAGACACAACCCTTTGACTCGGATGACATTATTTGCGGGGATGGGGATACCGTTAGATAAGAGCGTGCCTAGGGCTTAAAAGTCCAATTATAAAATAATTAATTCATCAGTGAGGTTTTTCCGTAATATTAATGGTTCAATTTTTTAACATGCAGATGCAACTTAATTTCTTACGCCTGCCATGAACCACCGTAAAACTTGAACTAAATTAGATTCACGATTAGTGGAGATTCGTGCTCCTCAGTGTACTGGGATGATCCTATCGTGGCTGAAAAAAACTCCGTGTTACAATGCAAGCTGTATTTTTTTAAAGGAAGTATAGAACTCGTGCCTGGAGACTTAAATTCCTTGGACTACAAACTTTCAACTTTTTGCTATCTCGACTTGATACTTTTGTAATGAATGCCATCTAACTATTTAAAACTCTCTTACAAGATCATCGCAGTTTTATATTTGTGAGTGGTTTGTTTCTTTCGGATCCGATTCAATTATTCCGTTTCCATTAGCTTCAAAGGACATCTTGTCAGTCTTAAGTGGATTTTAACACGGGTGGTATCATTGAGTTAATCAACCCGCTTGTATGCAACTCAGCGAGATACCCGCTGTCCTTGGCTGACGCACGTGGTCTACCATTTCATTTTTTTCCTTATTGACGTCTCGTCAATTGTACTTACTAGTTTCTTTTGTGTAGTTCCAAGGGTGAAGCAAAATACGCAGGAAAATACGCAAAATACGCAGGAAGCGGAGAACTATGAGTAGTAAGTCTCAATCTTCATCTCGAAATAGTTCCGATTTTCTCTCTAAAACGTAATTTTCTTTGCCTCAAAAGAATCTGGATGGAAATTTTAAATCTAACGCAAGTAACAGCCCAGGTTTGCAAATCTTGTACTCGTCATTAAATTTCTCGTAAGGTTTTTAATGTAAATTTCTCTCAGTGATGTCCGTTAGTTTAAGATATCTTGAAACTCACGCCAGAGTAATAAGTATAATATCATCTTTTTGGAAACGTATTCAATAAAAACTTGAATTAGTCCGTCTCCTTCAATTTGCAGTTTCTCTTCGATAGTAGACAAGAATAACGTAGTACATGCCCAGATCGACCTTGTTTTTGAAATACCTTCTAATTTTCTTTAATCGTTACTTGACTATAATTTCCATGATTTGGATTTTTTTAGTGCCAAAATCTCTTACTACGTGGCTAATGAAGTTTCGGTATCCTGGGCTATACAGCAATCATTTACTGCCTGCGTTTTTTGCCTATTTGCCGACTTATAATATTCAAGTTTGTTCTAGTCATGTCTTTTAAAAGACTTGGAAGTAATAATTTCAATGAATAACTTCTCTTTTCGCTGTAAAGACGAACCAGTAGCCTCAAACATGAGGGAAATATTCTCACAGAGTACATTTTGTCGATGATTAATTTTTCTGGCAATAACCAAGAATCGATGATTAAGAATCGATGATGGAAATCACACCAGGAATTGGAAGCCATAAATCGTTTGGCCCGAGGTGAATTAATAAATTTGATAAACATCTTTGTGTCCCGAGGCTTAACTGCATGTCTTTATGAATGGGATTAAACAATCCGACAAGCTTTGGCTGCTTCAGCTTTAGATAAACTCAACTTACCCAGTAATTACCCCTCGGTAAAGCACGGCAGTATTGGATTCACAGCGGTAATAAAACCTGCTATTGAAAATTTTTTGAATCTACCTGAGAGTCGAATCGACCTTTTTTAAGTGTTTGGAATTTTCAAGGTGTTAACGAATTCGTCTCCTCCTATGCGACAGGAAACGCTTGGACTGTCTACTTGGGAAATTTTACCACCGCCTTGCAAGACAACACGATAGGTTTTTCTCGGTGTAAGACATGTAAATTATGGACTTTCGTGTGCGTGTGGTTTTTAAACATTAAGTTTCAGACACTAAAAAGACGTTAAAAAATTCTGTTCACTCCCCTTTGGTCGCCAAAACGGCGCCAAATTTTTGTAGAAAGCAGCCGAAAGTAAAGTCTTCAAACTATCACCAAATGATGTGGACAAAGTGTATTTTAGGTCGAGGGGTTGGTTTGAAAAATGCATTTTCCTCTGATAAAAAGCCGCTATTCAGTTTAAATTTGGAAGATCTCGTGATCGGAAGAATATCTGTTTATGCGACTTGGGGATAAGGACGATTTAAGAAAATGTGGCGAAACAGAATGAAGTTTAAGTTAAAAAAAAATCACGTTGCGTTATCATTTGGTCAACCCACAGAATGCCCTGTAAAACTATCAATTTTGATCAGGCCTAGACGAGAGTATACAGTAATGCAAATTATCCAACTCAATATTAAATTAGAAGAGCTCTTTTGGGGGTAAACTGTGTACATTTAGTGGTAGACGACGAGACACAATGCCGGAGCTGACACTTAACTTCGCAGATGCTGATCTTTTTTTATATAAAACAACATTAAAAGTCGATGGGATGATCGAGAAGAAGCACGCAATTTTTTCGGAAAATTTTCAGCAGCAAATATCAACTTGAAACGAGAGGTAGCAATTAATACTCGTGAGAGGATTGTTAGTAATTATTTCTATTTAAACAGCTTTAGTTGCTACCCCCAAGAAATAAGAAAGTTTGTCTTCTCTTTTATGTTTTGTCTAAGAAGGGAACATTTCGATGCGAGAAACAAAAAAGCACGAGAAGTGGAACAATACGATCACTTCTATAGTTTTTGTAAGAAATGTTCAGGGCTGGCGCACTTCTAGCTATGTTACATCGAGGGAAAACTTTGTGCGGATCGAAACTTCGGATGGATCGCAAGTATCTGCTAAATTTTTTTAGCAAAATTAACTTTATGCAAAATTGCTCTCTTTATTGTGATCCGAAAAAGTAATTGAAATTGGCGCGCATCATTGTTAACGACTTAAACAACCTCCATACGCCAAATGCCTTTCCGTTTTATCTCACAGATTTTTTGTCTTTCCTTTCCGGTCAAGCGGCTAATTCCCAATCTGAGAGATTTAATACACATATATTGCCGCTTTATGTCAGACGTAGAATCTTTTTATTACAAGAATTGTTATCTTGTTTTGAGACGATAACGCCAGGGAAATGAATTATAAATTTCAACCTCTCGACGTTTAAAAGCGACTTTACAATGACGGTCAAAATTGAGCATGGTTAATTTCTATATAACCTACGATGTACGATTACCAAGTGAAATTGCGGTAATAACAGTCGCTGATTGATAGCAATGATTAGCCGGTTTCCTTAATATTCACGCAAAACAAGCAAATTTCATGAATGAATTTGTTGTTTTATTTCGTCACGATGGGACCACTGAACGAACGCAAACACACAAAAGTAATGATTTCGAACAAAGACAGCCTTCGGCAGCGGATGGCTTCAATTTAACAGATTGCAGTCGCTTTCGCACTATCTATAAAATTAATTCACAAGTTGGCTTATTGTCGTTGGCTGCGACACTTAATGGCGAGAAATATCGTCACATTTTGAAAAGATAAGTTTACATTACATCAAGTCTTAACAGTAATATCTAAAAATGATTAATTCTCAATTGACTTTTGGGCATTTCTGTGGGTTTAAGCTTGCTTTTTATTATCCTTTTAAGCACGCACGCCAATTTTTACCTTCAATGAAAGAGGGAATTATATGCCAGGATCACGACCTCAGTTCACGATTGGAGCTTTAGTTTCACAGTCAAGAGGGGAGAAGTGTTACATAATGTTCTTGCTATGAAGTACATGCTAGAATTTTCAGGAAAATGAACGCATTTCGTTTATAATTGATAAATCTAAGAGATATCATTTTTTAATCTGGCAATTATTGCATTTTTTTGTCTGCAGAGGTTTGTCGTTGTTATCATAGATATTCCTCGCCCTCGTTCTTGGGTATTCGGGATTATGTTTCAAATTAAATTGAGAGATTGCAGGTGTACGAAAAGCAAGAAATTGAATTTTCCGCTTATTTTCAGACTAAAATTAATGTCAGATGAATTTCACATAAATTGTACTCCTAATAAGAGCTTCAAAATGATTCAAATTGGCTAAATTCCCTCAATAAGGTCTAGCTTGGACTTTACCAAATTTGTTAACCTCAATTCGAACGCCAAGAACTAGAATAACTGTAATTTGCTAAATATTTATGAATGCACCAGTACTTCGATTACAAAAAGTTGTACTTAGTTTTACCCTCAGATGAATTGAAATCGATCAAATGAATGTACAGTGTTGTTCGCAGTTAAAACCTACCTTAGTTCGCGTTTTCTACTTGGAGTGGACTGAACGACCAATCGAAGCGCTTTTAGTTCAACCTTAAAATGGAAATTAAATCATTAATCGCACTCACTGCAGAGAAAGATGAAGTTGAACGATTGTAGAATTAACACATGTAGTCACGGCATCATAGAAGAAATTGTGGGCTTGAAAGGCGGATACCTGCGTTCACTTCTTTAAAGTAGGGCTCGACAAGAGATGCACCCAGTGAAAACGATTCTTTACAGCTCTTAACTCTTTCTCCCGTCGGCAAAATTTACTGAATAGTCGATGTGAGTAGCTTTTAATTTCACCACCTCGCTGAACCGCTGTTTTGATAAATTTGTCAGCGCTGGCTCATGGACCCAAAACGGTGACGTTCAGAATTTGGCGTAAGATTGTTAAAACAATAGGCACGAAAAAGACCTTTTAAAATGGCGAGTTCTCACTTGCTTGTTAAGGCGTTGCTCTGCTTGGCCGAGAACAGTAATGTCAACCTTAGAACGAAATTTCATTAACTTCGGAAGTTAGATTTCTTTAATAATTGCTTTCTTAATAACTTAAGTAAGTTAATTGTCAAGCCTGTCGCGTAGGAGACAAGTTTACTAGCAGGTGCTACCTAAATGACAGCTCTTCAGTAGTCCTGTTTTAAATTTCGCCAGTGTTTTTCCAAACCAGCGTCATTTTTCATCCATAAAGACAGAAGGGCTCTTTTATCACTCAAACTACTTTTTCCTTCTTTTCGTCAAAACTTAGTTCCGTCTTTGAATTTCACTCTGTAATACGGACAAGAAGAGCCTAATAAAAATTACATTTTCTTTTATTTTTAAATTTGGTCATTTATTGTACAATTATTGGGATAAATTGTGCAAGTCGGTTTTTAAGAAAGAAGAAGGGAATATTAGAAACAGGCATTAACTGCGTTGTTAACACAGTGGTATCTTCACACAATTTATTTAATTGTGATCAAAATCTAAATTCTACATATAATAGAATACATGTCAAAAAGGCAGGTGAAAAGAATAGAAAGTGAAATTATTAACTGTGCGATGTTGAAAAAAGCAACACTCAATTCTCACAACTAACCTCGAAACAAATGAACGGAGATTCGTTAGGAGAAGTTATACGATTTGAACATGGATCGAGACATTAAGCCTTCAAATCACCTGTCTTTGCATTTTAAAAAACGACTAATTAGCTGCCTCTCCGGCGTTGCATTTATGCGGTTTTATGCGTTTATTATATCAATTAGCCCCAAGGGATATGAATTTTACACAAATTGAAACTAACAACGGCGATAATTGCTCAGCTTGTCGGCAAAGTTTTGAAGTTCGCGTTCGCTGTTCTCTGCTTAGGAACTTCTCAGCCCAAGTCAATGTATTTACATTCACGTCCCCGCTCTTGGATGTATATTCATTCTGAACATATTCTGAAAATATTCACCCTAAAATATGTCTATAAATTGCTTCTGTCGTCATATTTTCTATGATTTTTTTGTCATCATTTTTATTTTCTTTTTGAAAAAAAAATCGACTCACAGATCTTTTGTCCATTGATGATTTGTTTCGGCTAGTTACAGTTTAATTTAGTTTGATAAGATAGAAATCGAGAAAAAACTTGTTTTTCAAGAAAGTCATTGAAAAAAATCATTTGAAAAAAGAATGTTAATACTCTCGGATTATTGAAGATCGTTATCGGGAATATTTGTTGAAAACAAAAGTTCTGCTTCCCCGTATCATTAAATACAATGTAAGACATACATAAAGACCCTAGCCGACAGACTTTTTGCCAAAGGCGTTGAAAATTGTTCAAGAAGTGCGGTAGATATAAAAGAGAATTGATAATTAAAACTTGTAAATTGGAACCTTTCTCTGGATTTAAAAGGTTCTTCAGTTTCCGACTGGATTTAATTTTCCTGTTTGGAAAACTGTAAAACCGCTTTCGCACACTTATATCTAAACAGAAATACGTTTTATGCTAATCTAAGAAAATATTGTTCAGAATGCGCGTGTAAAGCCCATTAAAGCAATTTAAAACTCGTTTCAACTCTTTCGCCCAAAACTTGGACCACTGAGAGGTAAAATTTTAAGTCATCGACACTTGGCAGTCACCGGTACTAAAACCAATGAGCAAAATATAATATGATTGATAATAATCATGTGATGAATAAATATTTTGGTTCCAGACTGTTCAGTCTCCTCAAAATTTAAAATTATCGTTCGTTTGTATGGAAATACTCCGTAAAAATAATTTAATCTTTGATACATGTCCATAGCCTAAAGATTAATTTGCTTTCGAGAAAAGTCTACACGATAAACGTGTCGATTTCGTACAGCAATTCTTAGGAGCACCAACGAAAACTAACCACGCTTTTGATTTATTTATATAACGAAGTAGTTCAAACAAATAGTGTCAATGAAATGAAAGCAATATTTCATGCCATGCGTTTTACACAAGAAATGTCACAAGTGAACCTTTTAAATTGCGTTTGCTCAGGAAGGGTATAGTGAAACAAAAGATGTTAAACTGTCTCCACACCCTAAGAATTCAATATTCAACCTCATTTAACAGGAACAACAAAAATTCCTCACAGCCCGGCCACTTATCGATACCGCCATAACGAACACGAATTACCTTTTTTAGGTTTGTTTTTTTGTTCAGTGTTAAGAGAAAAGCGGCGAGCTCCAATTATCATCACATTGTCAAGCTACAAGAGCAAAAATAATTTCATTTGCCCTTGGTAATCTTGATAACGATTTGGAAGTTACATTGTAAGCCTTTTACATTGTCCGTATTTCACAATGAAAACGACCCACGTGGTTGAATCGTGCGCTAAGTCTTGATAAAGTCAATAGTAACTCTTTTTTTTTTTACAACAATGGATTACAATGCGCTCCTTACTCTTCTCAATGGCTGGTTATGAAGGCGAAACGATGACGGATTTTGGAATTCAGAGGCATTACAGCCGCGAAATTCTCGCACAAATGTTATCTGTCGAGGCCCACGCCATTTTAAATGACTTTATCATTGAATATTATTTGTTTGTTCAGAAAAAGATATTAGTGTTTATTTAGCCGCAATGTCTGCTTTCTTGTGTCCACATTGATTTACAATTTCGCTCATCTAGAATGACTGAGAAGGGTGTGAAACATCCTCAGCTGGGTTTACTTTATACAGATAGCTCTTCAAAACCTCGCACGGAGACTTTAAGCTCTGTTCGAGCTTTGCGGGGAGCAACAAAGCTTTGACATGCCGTTGTCTCTTACATCTTAACATTTCGCTAATTGTTACTGGAACTCCTTCGAGGTCACCTCCTCAGTCATAGAAATGGGCCAATCAGAAATATAGTTTTCTACCTCGATCAGTTTGTAAACACTAGAATTACGAATTCTGATTAACCTCATTTTTCTCCCCAGACTGCTTGGTACGTTGTGAGAATGATAAAAGGATCTTGTTTTTTTTTTTTTTTCTCGAGTTGTGTTGGGTTAGCCGTCGTAAGCTTTCTACGGTGTGATTTTGTAACCATAGTAAAACAGAAGCAAAAATGATCCCCAATCGACAATGACCCTAAAACCATAGAAGTACACAAAAACAGAACAGGAAAGCTAGCTGCTCCGGAAACTTTCTTGTCTTAGATCACAGCTGAAACCTCATTAATAGGGATGAATATTACTTAACTGACCTGCATTCAGTAAATAGATATGCATGTATATAAAAAAAGGACCTTTTCATCTTTCAACTCAATTACCTATAGCGTAGTAACTTTCCAGGTATCCGTATTACAGCTATGACTCAGAATACACCACCGGCAAATATCTGCAGTTTCCAGCAGATTCTGTGGTTCAATTACAGTGACTTTGTTGATAACAAAAGAGTCCTTTCTGTAGCTTAGTATTATTGTTTTCATGAAAAAACCACCAGTTGTCCTTTGTGTTCTGAATTCACTTGCCCAAGATTTTTCTCCGTAATGAGTAGAAGAGTTAAGTCTGCAACTTTTTACCTGTTTAAAGGCGTAGGCGTCCTAATTACACAGCTCGAGGGATAACAAGTGGTGTATTACAAAACCCCACGCCTTTTCAATAATTTTTATCCAGACCTGTCAACAATTAGTTTCTTTTACACGGTCTTGGCGATTTTGCCTTGATTACCAAAAACAAATTTTTGAACTGCTAAATCAATTTCCTTGTAAGGACTTATCTTAATAGTCGCGTTAGACTGCAGTGCTATGACTCGGCATTCACTGCGTGTTCTGATTCCTTTGAGCATTCAATACAAAAGGTACTGTTTATTTTACACAATTGCTCCAGATAAAGTCCCAAATAGGGTACTTCTATGCGTAGCGCAGTTGCTCAGTTGCTCGTATATCTCTGACGTATCATGGACAATCATCTTCTTGAGGCCGTCATGCACACCTTGATTACAATAGAGCAGTTTCCTATTTAGTGGTTTAATCATCAGCCAAAAGTTAAACCGCATAATCATTGATTTAGGTGAAAATTTACCAAATCAGAGAATACGTTACGTCAAGCTGATTCGTGATGATTAATTTTGGCAAGCACTTTGTTATTATCTCTCAAAGTTATGAACGTGTCCTGTACTTCATGACATTTTCCTCTGAGGAAGAATCATTATTTTTAAACTGATCCGTATGTCAGCATGGACGCTTCCGGTTCATCCGAAATGAAATAATCCTCGATCAAACTCTCCGCTGTTAAAATTGACGTTGCAACAAAATTATACCACATGACAGAGTAAACCTCCACTAAAAATCCTTGACAAAGTAAGTTCGATCTTGTCTTGTCATGTCATGTTCGTCGATACATGGAGTTTAAAAGTTACTCACACGAATAGTGGTTACCCATGAAAAGCGTTTGCCCCCTTCAACCCCTCCCCCAACCCCTTCCCCACCACTCCCCCCATCCCCAGCCCTACGTACCACGCACCTCGAAACCAAAAACGCTGCACAGGTATGTGTAATACACCTTTTTGAATTTTTTGCAAGAAAAATTGTCAGGGTATTTCACGGAACTTTTGCTTGGTTTACAAATGTCAACGAACACAATTGGTCATGCATTCTTGGAACGGCTTTGGCTAATTAATTGCTTTATGCATGGCTTGAAGCAGTTTGGGTTCTAAAGAAGAGAATTTTAGGTCAAGATTAGCCTAAAGTCAAAACAAAGTTACATAAATGTGCTGATATTCAACAAGCTCCCGCCCTCCCCGTTGTAGCGATAGGCGGACAATGATTCCTTTCATGGAAAAGTTTCCTTTATCAACCGGTTGTATGCACAGCTGAAATATTTTGTTTTAAGTATCTGCCTTATCATTTGCCTCCTTTATTGTATACGCGCAGGTACATTATGCGTTATTCGATTCACGATTCACGATTCACTTCACAGCGTTCAAATTTGGATCTTTCCTGACGCATAACATATTCTGCAAGGGAGGATACGGGCTTTTTCGACCTTGAAATCTGGTATTTATATATTCATGTTTGGGTCAGCACGTCAATACTGCATGACGGTTCTGTTTTTGACGCCTTCCTCAGGCTTTGTGGTACGTGTTCAAAATTAATCCGCTTCTCTGAAAAACACAGTTCGCTAAGAATTAAATAGTGATAATCTGCGATATATTTTAGTTTCTTATGAGCGCTGAAAAACCGTGGCAATTCTCCTACACAAATCTCCTAGTGTAGGAAATTGTTTATGATGGACTGAAAACTTGACAAATGAAAAGTTCAAAAGGAAATTTTGATGCTTTATACTGTTTAACAAATGATAAACACCACAGCATCACAATATACTATTGAGATATAATTATGGATGCACGCGGGAGGTTGCTAAGCACGAAAGAAACGTAAGAATCGTGCGAGGCGATAGCCGTGTGCGACTCTAGCTTCTTTAATGGTGTTTATCATTTTTTTATTAAAATAACATTGATACATTGTTGCAAAAGAGTTCCTTTTTAAGTAATACTGCAATCTTACGTGACCAAAAAAAACAAGCGCGCGGAAACTAGTCTTTTCATTTGCTCGTGTCAGCAGCGTACACCCATGGGCAAATGGTGGACACTGAGTTGACCAATCAAAGCGCACGTTTTACTTTGGTTACGTTATAAAAGAAAGTAATTGAATGGTGATAAGTTTTTCAGTAGGCTGGCTGACAGCTTTCATTTGACCCACAAAAGACAAACTGCCGGACAAACAGGGAACAAGAGACTGCAAAGTCAAATAATGTCCAAAGCACAGTGATAGCCACCTCTCAACTGATTCGATTCTCCTGCTCGTGTTTTACAAAATTTTCTCGTGTTCTCTAAACATCCTGCCTTGGTTTTATACTGGTAAACCATTAGAATGTGTAGTCTATTGTTTAAGTCAATCATCCATTGATTTTGGCGCGATTTTACTGGCTACTTAACGTCACGTGATGCAAAATCCTTGGATGGTTCCCACACAACAACCCCCGTCTACGCTGATATCTGTCCTCCGATTACTTCCGCTGAAACGGGAAAGGAAGCCAGCGGAAAAATGCATGCTAAAAAATTCCACCTTTCCTCGTTACAGTGAACTAGACCAAGTTCTAAGGCAACATACTTTTTTCTCATCAAGTTTTGAAAAGTACTGCAGAAAATACGAAAATTGAAAGTATGCTAAATATTGCGATATTTTCGAGGTTTTAATCCAAGGGGTATGCGAGTTTATAATGTTTTGGTCCAATCGTAATGGAAATAAAGTTTTACTGTATCAATTAAATGTACTTGCTTACGGCATTCATGCGCACCTGCTATCTAATCAACGAAGGCTTTTTTTCAGAGCATTTTTCGGTGGTGCGATATGAAAATGAATGGGAGGGTTCTGAAACATATAAACCGTTCTCTGACTATCTGGTATGTCGGCTGATAATGTCCTTAGCAAAGGGATTGGCCTCAAAATTTCACACTTGCTCTCGAAGTCTCGCTTCTCACTCAAATATTTCTTTCTCGGACACTCTCTTACCCACGGTGAGAGACTGACACTGGTCAAAACTCCCCCCTCCCCCGTATTTATAGACGACTGAATTCCTAGGTTTGGAAAGGAAATTTTGTTTACCATCTCTGTCGTTTTATGTATTAAAAACGCAGTTTATACACTTGGCTGCGCGCAGGTGTTATCCAGTAGTAGGAAAAAAACACATCTGGGTACAATTTAGGAAAATTTGATTTAGCACCTCTTCTCGAATAAGCACCGTGTCGAACATACACCCCCCCCCCCCCCCCGTCTTTAAACTTGAGTATAAATACTGTATGTACAAAGTAGCCTATGAACAACAACGAAAAAGAAGATGAAATTATAGGATTCTCAAAGTTATACTACAAACCTGTGTTCAAATATCCTCAACCTTTCTACGAGTTAGAGTTGATATTTTTCACCTGAAGTTTTAAATCAAAAATTACAAATAGGATTAGCTATGTTTTCCATTTTTTTGTTTTTTTTTGCTTTACTTCCTTACGTGGTGGTGATCAATTAACCAGGATAACAATAGAATAAGTGAAAAGAAAAGCGTGTGATTTTGTGTGGCTTGCCGCTTTCTCACTAAACTAATCGACATCTTCCTCTACTTCAATCCCAACCTTTCTAATACATGCAACATAGCCCGGAGGCCTTGTGAAATTCAGTATGTAACAATTGAACTGTCCAAATATGATAAATCGAGGTGAACAAAAAGATTTAAAGGGAAATACTTATCGGGGCTCAGCCCCGATGTATAACCGGAAGATGATTGGTCTCTTCAGTCTCCTTATCCCAAATTTGCACCTGTATGACACAGGTTTTTACTTTTTACAGGTTTTTTTCGTTTTTTAATAACGAATTTCCACTTCTAGTGAGAAGTGAACACCTGTGCTATTTCTTAGAAACTCTTTCTACTTAGTTCTCGATTAATGTAGCTTAATAACGCAAAACCATTTAACGATTATGCCAAAAACAATGGCACAAATACACGATTATCCTCTATGTAAAATAACTCAGCTTTCGTTCGCTATTTTGTATATAATTGAATGTGCTTTAAAGAGGCGATTTCTCAGTAAAAAAAAAAATTGAAAAAAATTTAAACAGTACGATCTAATTTAGGAATGAGTTACAATTGAAAGAGCTGTAACATTTACGATAACAATCCTGTTCATCATTACAGATCAATATTCATTTCATTACTTGAATAGTAGAGCAGAAAGGCGAACTGCAAGTCATTAAAAGTATCAAAGATTACCTTAACTATGCTTGGATTATTTGAGCGCAGAGTAAACTTGCTCTCACTTCCTTCCCCTACTAGTTGTTCTGGGTATCTTATTTTGCACCCTTTGTATGTGAATCAGATAATTTTGTATCATTCGTTCGACCAGTTTTTCCTTTGTTCATTTATTTGTCTGGCATTTTCCCAATCGCTTGCAAGACCATTGTTCTTTGTATTTGTGCTGACGCTTTTTATTTAAATAAAGAATAAAACAAAAACATTCTGTGTTTTTCCTTGAAAAACACAACTGGTCACTGCCTTAAAATCTCTGCACATACAATCTGTAGTTGACGAAATACCAGCATTCAAAGATATCGGTAAAACAGATTCCGTTTTGATGTTATTTTGTCTATACCCGGTAATTCTGAAGTGCGCGTGAAATGTCAATTTACCCCCTCTGTTATCAAATCGAACTTGTTGTTTATTTCCATTTAGTGGTGAGGATCTGCTAATGCTTAGCTAAAAGCGTCATGGATAGGGTAGTCCACAGCTGGATTGACAAAGCTGATTTTGAAATTCAACATCTAGTGTTCCATTTACCAAACATATCAATGTCTGTTTAGTTAAGAGGGTATATCTATTCTGATCTTGTCGCTTGAGTTGTTGGCAGTCTAACAATCTAGCAATTACAGCTTAATTTATTCTATCCTTTGGTAATTTTAACGTGGTAACATAATTGATAAAATGTGTAAACACATTTCTCTTTCAATGTTTTCTCTGGAGGAAAACACTTTAATTTTGATCCATATACTTGCAATTTTTTTTTCCGATCCAACAGATTTTTGAGAATATTACCCATTCTTTAGACAATTTTATGCGTATTGCATTTCATTTTGCCAACAAAATTTGAAAGATCGAATATGCGTTTATACTTTATTCAGCATCTTTTTTAGGCCTTTAATTTCATCAGCCCCAGACAAAAAGGAATTTGTTGAACATGGATCGTGGTCACTAACCTCACTCAGAAGGATACTTCGTCAGCCCTTTTCAATTGATTTCATGGCCGGTTGCTCGGATGAGCCCTTCGGCCTCATTAAATGCGTATTCCTTCGTGGGAAGGAGGAAATAATGCTTAAAAATTCTACGCACTTTTTCAATTATTTTTTTTTATTGTAGAGTCTTTGCAAGAAGTTTCTAACATCTTTTAGGACTCGACATTAACAAAAGCTACTTAGTGAGAAGTCCTTTCAAACGGTTCTTTAATCGTACTGTGTGGTTGTAGCTCTTGAGTCTGAATATGAAACCCGTTGGAGCGCTACCATCATTTAAACGTAAATTTTGCCCCACAAAGAGGTTCTGACTATTCATTGTGCGAGTGTAAAATGAAATCACTCAGCGACGTTTTTCAAATAATCAGTACAATGAATTGGGGGAATCCATTCGTGCTTTATTTTTTTCGTGCTTTATTTTTTGCCTGCTTATACCTCTCAGAATGTTTGTCATGAACACGCTATCAGTTCTGAACCTCTATGGATTGCCTTTGATTTGGGCTTATTAACTTGTCATCCTCAATTGACAGTTTCTTTGTTTGACAATTAGTAAAGTAAACTGCGCTCCTCACCCATGAAGTGACTCGGTGCTACTTTTGACATTGTGTCAATTAACTGAATACTCCTACTCTACCCTTGCTAGGACACTTCGTTTCTATTTACAACATGTATTATCTCATGGTATTGTCTTTGACAAAATATAGAGGAATAAAATAGTTTTTACTATGGACTCATAAAGGAACCAAATGCGTTCTCAATCCTATAACCTCTTTGTAGTATGTTGTCTGTATGTATGTTTTTGGCATATTTATAAAATCCTGAAAAAAATAGCTTACATGATTTCTTGGCTCAAAAAAAGAAAAAGAGGAAGTTTGCAGCTCGTGTTGGTAATTTTAATCTAATGTCTGGTTCCATTTTCATTTTGGTTGCTACTGGTAACGCATTTGGTGGACGTGACTTTTTCTATGTCAGCTGCTAATTTCTCATGGTCCTCACATGGACTATGCAAGCTTATTTAACTGGTACATTAGGAGTCACCTGGTGAAATAAGAGGAAGATGAAAGCGGTGACAGGCCGTTGATTTCCCAGCAAAATTGGCTGATGGGCGTCATTTAAATTTTCTGCATATGAACACACACCCAACCCCCAATTTCAACATTCACTCTCATGAAGGTCTAAAGCTCGAAACGTCCGCTTTGAAACTCTTTACCGTGGCCAATTTGCATTATCAATTCGGTTATTAAAACGGAATTACCTTGTCATACTCCCCCACCGACGCAGCATCACGGTTTCTCGAGAAACTTAACCCCTTTATTCATTTGTCATTTAAACTGATTCTTATGTAAACAAGAAAGAATGTCCAAGAGAAGAATTACGAAAGAACAAAGTCAGGCAAGTTACTCTCAGCAAAAATAACGTTGCCATTTTTTTTACAAGCTGAAATCGACATATCTGAAGATCGATAAAAAACCAGAAAGGGATTAAAAAGGTAACGGATATTTGATATTCATTCCCTTCCCTGGATAGCAATAGATTGAAATACTTATTACTTTACATAAAAATTTCCTGAAATTATTTCTACTTTGCTCTCCATAAGTCCTTTAAGTCCTTTGCCTTTACTTCTACTCCATTTTCAAAAGATCATCTTGTTCCTTTTTGTACTCGTTCGTACACACTGGTTTGAGTCATAGGCAAACGAATAGTGTATATGAGCTAGTCACCAAGGCCAAACACTGGTAAATGCACGCACAAAAATCTTTAAACATCATACTGATGTTGCGAAGGTAGAACAAAGAATGTATGATCAAACTCTTTTACTGACCATAACTAGAAAGACCTCCTCTTTACCATTAAAACTACGTTCATTGACGATTATGGTTTATAAAAACGATTTTCCGCGAGTGTTTTGCATTTAGAGGTATAAAATTTTAGAGCTGAATAGTATTGTATCGCATGCAGAGAGACAGTCCAAGGCTGTCCTATTGTTTTTTCCAAGTTACCAAGCACAGCAAAAATTTCCAAAAAACTTAGAATTCTTTGCTTTGCTAATGTTTAGTTCTTCACTCTTTGTCTGACCGAAGTTAAATTCTCGTCCGAGTGTAGGCCTTCTATCGCAGATATTTAAAGTGGCTCTTTGGCGGTGTTATGTAATGTTCCCTAGCCTAACGCAGTTAGTATTTTTGAACAGTTACACAAAGAAAGAAAAGAGTTTTTCCATTACAAAAACAGCGATGTGAGGTTACTTACTCAGGAAAAGATAAGTTTCCCTTCTGAAGTAGATTTGTCGTTCTTGGCCTAATGAAATCTTTCTCGTCTGTAAGAGTCTTTCGATAACGGCCCCTTTTAACTAATAGCGCTGAAATTATCAAGTAATAGGTGAATAAACACTTCTTTTTCACGAGGAAGTAAACAAGTGGACATTCAGATCAGATCAAACAAGATCTCTTATTAATGGAAGACTAAGAAAATTAGCTGCCAGTTAGTTGGAGAGGTATATCTATTTAGACAGAGAGAGAATAAATTAATCTTTCTTAAAGAATATTCTAAATTGTTCAGAGGTTCTACAAAAGTAGGTTTATCTTCTCAAGAAATGAAGACAAAACTGAGACGACTATGGAAATTTCTTATGAAAAAAACCGATACATTGTTGATCTGGTCATTACCTGAGCAGACGACAAATGCGTTATAATTACTTATATAACTTATAAATCTGCGTAAATGAAAATCCCAAATAAGTAAAGAAAGCGGAAGATGACGTCTTTGAAAATATATGAGCAGTTCCAAAATTGATTTTTTAAAACATTCATTCCATTAAGAGAGTAAATAAAAAAGAGTTTAGTGAAATGAAAATTTAGATTGTTTGGTTTTCCTGCCGGAAAAAAAACATATTCCGAACAAACAGTACTAACCTAAACGATGAAAGATGTATTAAAATGATTCTTCACGTAATTATGTTAAAACGTTTTGTAATCTCCGATATGAATTATCCTCTCAAGAGCTAACAGTTTCAATATTCTAGAAATATAAGTTATAAAAATTGGATCATTTTAAGAGAGAAAATCAGAAAGATTCGGTTAAAAGATTGTCGCCAAAATAACGTCACATTTGAATAAAGGATAAACACGGATGATGGATTTCGAATGAGAGATTAATTTGTAACTTGCATCACGTGCTTAAAAAGAAGTTAAGGATGAATAAAAAGATCCGTAAAATTTCTTATACGTCCTAAATTCATGCAATGTTTCTCATAATACTGCCTTAATCTTGTTGAAGACGCTTTGTGGAAAATGAATTGATAAATGTGTGTATACTCTAGGATAAAAGGAAAGGTATCAGTCAGGTTAACCAGTTGCAGAAATAAAAGAACAAATTGATTAAAATAAGAAAACATTTGTCATGTTAGTTCCTGGTTCGTCAAAATATGGAAATCATTTGAATGAAGCTTCCTGTTTTGAGTTAACAACAATCTTATCTACTAATACGGATAATTATTTTATGGGCTGAGGTAGATAATTCATTAATTGTCTCGAGCGTAAGATTTGACTTTCCCTGCAGCAGATTAAAGAGTTTTTGCTTGTTAGGCATTAACTTGATCAATCTAAATCTTTTCCAAACGACGACATAATTTTCCGAAATTACTCGAATACGAATCGAGCAATAGAGAGAATCTGTTATTTGGTTATGGCTGAGATACCTGTCTCTTGAAACGGTTCGTGTATGCATTCAAACTTAAACACATGACAAAATACAGTACAGGTACAAAAGTTTCTTCTTAAAGAAAAGATGGATTCATTTTAGTAGCGCATTCATAAAAAATAATTAGGAAATTTAGTTCTGATAGCACATCGTATTACAGATTGAATTGATCAGACTAGCTCTTTCTTCAAAGTAGACAATTAAATACTCATTTATGAAAGAACAAATAAAATTATTTTCAACCAACAAGATTTTCTTCTGTATTTTAATGCGCAGTCTCAATTTTCACCTGAATAAGGAAATTTCAAACGAACTATCGAATTTTTGCGTTTATATTATTAGCTTAAGTTAGCTGATATCACTAATTTGACAGTCTAAAACGTCATCATGATGTTTTAAAACAGATGGTTTTTCCAACGGTAAAAGTGGAAAATATCGGTAAACGTAACAGCCTTTAACGTTTCCAAGAATTTCAATAACAACCACGTTGTTCGTCTTTTGTAATTATTATCGCTCCGGAGAAACATAATTGAATTTAAATAAATTTCAAGTGAGTTGTGCGAAAGAAAAGGCTCTTTAAATGTATATGAAAGAGTTCTCTAGCGTTCTGTCCTCTCTATAGTCTCCTTCGCAGCCGTTGTTTGGGCTCGTCACGCAACGCTCCCTCCCTCTACAGATCAATTTAGGCGCGCGGTCAAACAGAGATAATATATGAAGGAGAACATGGACAAACTAAAAAAAAGATGTGTTGGACGATTTCTATAACTTTGGTTTGTGTCTAATGTTTGGATGGCTCTTAAAAGACGAGATCGTACGTTTGGCTTTTAACTTCTTTGATTGACTTTCAACAGAGACAAGTGAAATGAAATTGCTTGGTCAATTTTTTGCACTTGACTGCTTGAGCGTGAGTCGAAAAAAGGGACTGCGAAGTGGCGTAGCCTGAAAACACAAATATAAGAATCATAAATATTTAAAGGAGGAACTTTATCTGAGCGTGACCGGAATATATTCATTGTTTGATTGTTTGTTTTCTAACAGATGGACAGAACGCGGGGAGGGGAGGAAGGGAGAAAAATGTCAGGTGTCTGTTGATGTAAGGTACGCCTAATACGCGTTTTATCGTAGCAGGACAATGATCAACTCCAAACTTGCTTTTGACCGTAATTCTCTCGCTCTATATAAAGCGAACCATTGCCTCTGATGTTTTGGGAAACAGTCTTTTTGTCTCTTAACCATCGAATTGCGACCCTTAGGAATAAATTAATAAAAATAATTATTGAGGGTGTTACATATACAGAACATTTTATCCCAACGGCACGTCCACACATTTCCGTATTCGTTTGAAAACGCAACTTTCGAGTCCACTCGTAGCGTTTTCGCATCGTTTTCTCCCGTCCACACGTACACGATGAATCGATTTAAAAACGATAATAACTTTTAAATGATAACGCGACAGCGCATGCTTAACTCATGCGTATTCGCTATTATGAGCTTGCGAAGTGAAATGGAATAAATAATGTGAGGTAATTTTTTTTTAAAAGTTCTATTTTCGTCCATCTACTCGTACACGCGAAAAAGGCCTTTTCAGAAAGTTGCATTCTCGTTTTCAGTGATCGTTTCCAATGGATACGTATGGAAGAAAGCCGTAACTTTAAGGAAAAAGTTGCGTTTTCAAATGAAAACGGATACGTGTGGACGGGGCCTTGCCGAAATTTCACTGTCAAGCATAGGCTAAGACGACTGACAGATCCGGAGATCTCGTCAGTTTTCGGAAAAAGCAATAGATTACCATAATCCCATAATCTCCAGGAATAGCCATGAAGTGATAAGTTGTTTTCACGATTGTTGTTGTTATTGCCAGCAGCAGCTGTTCTTGCTATTCTCCTTGCTGTCTTAGCTAAATACGCAAAGTATTTGAAGTTGATTTGTTCCATATATATAACCATTGACTGGTTAAAACACACGAGCAGTGGTATCATTCAGAAACCCCCCGTACTGTACGTGAAACTATGCACTCTGTAACGGAAACCTTCCGCAAGCTGACATCTCGAAAACGTCCCCTTTTTTAGCGAGGTCATTTAATGCTCCGGAGCTCACTTTCTCTAAAACGAAAATTTAGGCTTAATCTTTTTTTATTAGTTTTCTTCTATCATTAGAGAGTTTTTAAAATCAATTATGTCAGGAAGCTGAAATTCTCGCCATGTACGATGGATATAAGAAAACATCCGTCCATGAGTGTTTTTTATAGCTTAATCACTTCCGGTTGTTTTTAAAGGCGCGCTACATGTAACTTATACTTATCATTAAATTACGATTACAGAGCACAAGGCGCTTGGCAATCACTTTGGGAAAAACACCGTCAAAACAGATTTTTCTAAGAAAACAACTCTTCTTCGTGGTAAAAAGGTGGACGTCCTCGTTTTTTAAAGAGGTAAAGTTCTAAAATTTTGTTGTAATTTACGACCTTAAAACGTAAACAAATTAAATTTGACGTTGTTGACTGCGTAATGAAAGTTTTGAGTACAGCTTCGGGTACAAAAAAAGGCCTTTACAAGTTTGAGATGTTTGTGATCTTCCAGTTTTTTAACAATATCAAGAGATGATTGAGAACTTACTATGTTTGAATGACATTTGTGGTTTTCAATTTTATTGCAGTTTAAGTTTGCTTTTTAAATACTCCGTGTGACTTACAAAAATATCCGAAATAGAACGGATATTATGTCTAAACGTACTGTTAGAAGTGGTTCTATTTCTCAGTACTCTTTTAAGGTCAGAGTTTGTATATTTTATCGTTTTATATTCAAGTTATGCGTCGGCAATCCTTTAGAACATTTGCCATCCTTACTCCCTCACAGTCATTTTTTATTTATCCTTTGTCCTAATATGTTGCTTTCCATACCTTCAAACTATAAACAATTTTTGGTTCTCTACTCGTGGAATTAGTTTTGCATGTTACAGATTGATCACTTTAAGAGACGTGACTTTAGTCATTTCAGACTAATCGTGTTTCTGACTTCCTCTTACATTGGGGGCTGTCATTGTGTTTTTCCTAATGCCCCATCAAAATGCTTAGTTTTTAGACGACGTGGTCGAAACAGTGACGCAAAGTCTGACATTAAGTCTGCTAACATTTCAAATTTCGCGAACCTAATTAAGGACGATTCTTGTCGTCGCTCACCATTAACATCTCCCTTCCCAAGTCCTTGTTCGTCCATTAGCTAACCGTGTTATAAATGAATTTCAAATCTCATTTCATTTCATTTTCTAAATTAAATTTCCCCTTATGTTTCAACGGCGTATAACGAGATGTTTAATTTATTTACAACTCCAATTAAGATATTCTCAAAAACGCAGTCCTTTTCAAAGATGAGTGTTTGCCGTCAGGAGCTGAAAAGTAAGGACCTAGACTCTTTAAGGCTTGGAGAAGAACTTTCTTATCGTAGATCTTAGATTGTTTTGAATTCCCTTATTAACCCTTTAACTCCCATGAGTGACCAAGAGAGAATTTCTCCTTACAATATCAATACAATATCAAGCAGACAAGTAATAAGAATAAGGAAAAAAGAAAATGGGGAGATCATCAATTGATCCAATACCAAATTCTCCAAACTTACACGATAAGAATTGTATGGCAGACAGTGAGGAGAATTGCTAATGAGATCTTGGCAGTTAAAGGGTTGAGTTGTTGAGAAACGTGATGATCAAAGTTTGCTTAGCGTCGAACTTTCCGTAACACTCAATCCCTAAGATAAACTTTGACCAAGTTTTTCAGCTCAGTTCCGGAAGAGTTAATCCAATACGAAGACTTGTTTTTGAAAAGTGTTAATTCCTTAAAAGGACTCTAATTTGATACATACACGACTCCTCCCTCAGGAAAAGTTAAGGATTTCAGCTTTCCGTTATTAATTCTTAAAGTTATCTTGTCAATCCATGGTTGGTAAAAAAAGTGAAAGTTCCATATTTGATCAATGAAGAAGAATAATCAAATTGGGCGAACACGACCCATTAGGTCAAATCATCCCCTTACATCTGGTAGCAAGGAAAATAGCTCCCCCCTGCCCTTAGTACAGAATGTTGTAAAGGCGAAGTTCCGCATCTAATCCTTCGTCGAGCCTCTTTAAAAAAAGGTTTTAGCTACTCACATTGTAGTGATAGTAAAAGACCACTAAAGCGATTGAAACGAGGGTAGTTATTTTCAGAAATTTACAGTAGCCAAGGCCAAATGGTACTACTATTTCAAAGTGTCCAGCACTTCGGTGTTACAACTAATTTGTCTAAAAAAATACTTCTATGTTCAATATTTCATAAGTATTGCTCAGCACTCCAACACCTCCAAATCGCAAGAGACTTTGGTAAGAACTCAAACTTAGCGCGTGTAGCGTGCGAATTTTCCTGAATAGCTGCTTTCAAATTTAGATGTGAGAGAGGCAACACAGGAAACGATCTAATCGCATTAAGCTTTGTTATCGCCGTAACTGCTCGCCCTTTTGAGTTCCGCTGGGAGACTCGCTCATAGCTTTATATGAACTGAAAAGCTTGCTTTCCTCAACGTCATCATGAGTTGCCCACTCATCTATTTCTACACACTGACTTAGTCAGCTTTTTACTAAGTACCGATAGCGGTGACTTTCGTGAAGTTTAGAGCTTAAACACGTCAAAATGATCTTGGCCCGTAACGTGTTTACAACACCCACGCTAGATCACGTTCTAGCGTTTCTATTTCAATGCAAAAGGTCAGCAATCTTCAGTCATGTATTATTGATGAAAACTACATTAATAGAATAAACCGTACTTTAGTCAACAATCTCAGTTTCGCATAGTTTCTACTACAGTCTTTCGGGGACATGGATAACACACCCAGTACCAGGTTTGATTGAGGTAATGCGGCAGCAGCTACGGACCAAACCCTGCAGCGAGTCGTTTATCAAAGTGGGAAACGGAAATGATAGCAAAGGCTGCTAGAACTACGCACGCGATTTTCGCCAGCAGACTTTCAGGGTTAAGGTGCGAGACCTGCTCTTCTGTTTTTGACAAGACATAAAACCAAATTGGCGCGCGAATATAGGATAAAAATAAGATAAAATATGCCGCTTGATACGAAATTATGACAACTGGTGAAAAAAAACAGATTAATGGTGAGGAAATTTGATAAAAACAATTAAGGCTTACAAGGTTACAGATTCCCTTACAACTAGTGCATGATAAAAAAAAACTAGACGGATCCAGGTCGTTCGGCATCCACTGAATAATTCTCTATTCCGTAGATAGAGTACGTTTTGTCAACACATATTCGCCGGGTAGCGATTTATCCGTTGGATAGCGTTTTCTGCTCTTTGAACGACTGAATATGATCAATAACGCGGTGACAAGGCCATATGATAATCCATTGTAGAAATAGTACTTGTTGAGAAAATATCGAGGAAAATACAGCATTTGATTTCGCAGCTCCTTTGTTTCAATGGATTTACAATCGAGTTTCATTCAGAACTTCATAATTGTACATCCTTAGCAGTATAAGCACATTAAATGAAGTTGTTGGAGGCTTGAATATTTTACCATTGTGAAAGGCTCCCTCATATCGTACATTTATTAAATATAGTTTCATTCTCAGACCTGAAAATTTAGAGCCTTCTAGCTTGAAGAGCTAAATGAGCAATTGCATTTTAGAGAACTTTTCAGTAGCTTCCAATTGGGTGGTTACAGTTTACATGTCAGCAAACAGCACAAGCTCAGGGATTGCGAGTTTTCCATGGAGAGCTTTGATAAAGAGTCATCTGCGAATAACAACCACTTGTCTTGGAAGGTGTCCTTTTAGTTGTCAATTGAACTGAATGTTAGCCTCGATGATTAAGTTCAGTATCTTCCCTGATATCTAAAGATATCTTTTAGGTACAATTAAATCGTCCAGTAATGTAACTATATAAGGCTAGGATAAAAGTAGGTCGTGTTTTTTTATTTCCTCTTGCAATGATTTGCGTAAATTAGATATGCAAACAGGAAAACAGCGAAATGTTTGAAAGCGAAGAGTCAACCACGATGATAAAGGTTATGCATGAGTTCTGCACAGTCATGTAAGGCCGGTTTACCTTAAGGCGACTGAATGTCAAACTGCGGTTGTGACTTACATCGAAAATGAGGAAAATTTGTAGTGGCTGACTCTATTGTTGTGTTGTTATTGGCTTTACAGTTTTTGCCGAGTACTGTAAATAGCTAAAGCACTCCAACTGTGGTCACTTAAATCACTGATGTAAAAAGCACTGTTTTAGGGTTTTTTTTTTTTCATAAATCGGCTCGATTGAAAGGAGAGAAAGGCTTTGGTCAGTATTGTGGTGTGGTGTGGGTTTTGGCGTAGATCCAACTTCGCCACTCTAGAGTATGTCCGGTATGTTCTGTTCGAGGGAAGTCGTAACATTTTCTTCAAATAAACTCAGAGCTATACCGATCGACTCTTCTATGACATAAAACGTAGCGGCACTTCGAAGGCCACTTAGCTGTTCAAAATAAAAAGTACCTGCACTTGACATATATGTAAGAACTATAGGTAGATGAGTCGACCTCAGGCATATTTGGTTCCTGGCAATATATTATGTTCACTTGAGATGCTATTTTGTTTAACTTTTGCTATAATTTGTCATAATAACTTCATATTCTTATCAGTTCAACTCGTCCACCGTAATAAAGTAATAGCTTTCAATTTGATACCGCCCATGTCTTCGTTTATTTACCCCCTGGTTTATCAAGAGAGTTGATATAGTTGTAAATATTCTCTGAACTCAATATAACTCTAAAGAATAGTGCTATTACGAAGCTTGCATCTAGTCAGTGAGACTGTTACACATACTCACCGATGATGCTTCATTGTCAGCTGAAAATATACAGAACCAACTTGTGTTGTATAATTAAGGTCACCTAAACTTACGTCTCAGTAGCTTTCATTTTAATGTAACAAGCTGGTATTTCATTAGATGATCTGACATAGCCTGCACGTATTTCTATATATGTCGTCCATTTGGATAGCGAAGAGCAGACTGCCAAAGATATACAACAGCCTTGTGTAGCATATTATTCAAATTGATGAGAAATTTCAATTCTTTACCAAACGGGGGTTCCAAATAACCCTCCTCCACGCTTACTGATATTTTATTAAAAGCCCCCTAAGCAATCAAACCAACACGAAAGCGCTGCTCAGTAGCTCCCAAAGATTGTTTATTGTGCATCGTATAAATAAATGATCGCATAAGATAAGGAGAAAAATAAGAAACGAAAAGAAGGACAATTTTCTGCTGCCTGGTATATGTGGGCTGTAGCCTATTGACTAGTTATTGTCATGTCCATATTAGTATACATGTTGCTGTACTCGCCACTTTCTTGGAAATTTTTTTCAAGTGAAAAATTTGTACGTGGAAAAATTCTAGCACTGAGTAAACCTTTGCCTGAGACCTCGCCCATGTATAGGATAAGGAGTCTTTTCAAAACTTTTATTTTCATTTTCAACTTCGGAAATTTAAAGCGGTTAGGTCGTGAAGGCGACCAACAATGTATATCCTAGAAGGTAGGCCTTCGCAGTTATAAAAGGAATACATCTTTGGTATCACATGCATAGGGATTGAACCAAATTTTCCTATGCTAAATGAAGAAATTCAGTTGGTAAGAGCTGGAAATGCTCTCTCACTAAACGTAGCATCGTCAGTAATGACCAGTGGAGTATTTGAGAGAAGACGAACACGTTGCAGTAATGAAGAGAGATGTTTTTTGTCTTGTCACGAGCGTGAGACAAAGGAAAAATTCTGAGTCCCCATAATGGATCGAACCGTAAACATCTCGGATTCCCACCTAGCTACCAAGCCTTCATAGTGAACTAGGCTGTTACTACATTTATTGGTGACGCACTGCAGTGAATGCTAAGAATTTCACTGCTTTTTTATTTGATAATCTGCAATGTTGTTTAATGGTGATTGTACCATGATGCGGCAATTTAACAGTTTGTCTGTCGTTACTCAGTTCTTATTGGAATCTTTTGCGCGCGTTGGACATGCACATAAGCTTATTTCCGTTACATGTAAATGTATTCATCAGGATCGCATACATCCTAACAGGTTTGACTTTAACTTTGACCGGAATTATCTTGAACGGAAATGTTTTGTTGATAAAAATACCTGGAATTAATTCGCTTAGTAAAGAGTCTATGATTACCTGTGTTTTTTTTATGTAATTGCTGCTATTTTTAATTTAAAGTACATTCACAACTGTCCTTCAGCTAGTTCTTAGAGTCCAGTCCTGTACGTGGTTGAAGATTAGGTACTGGAAGAGTGGTTCCAAATATCGAGGAAAAAATCGAACAGAGAGGTATATAATTGCCGCTACTTGCTAAAAACTTTTATCAACCTGATTGTTCCACCTTACGTTAAAAATCAAACACTTGTGATAGGACGGGCTGCAAAAAGGAATTACGTAATGAGTTTCAGTACAGACTTTTGATTTCAGCACAGTCTAACAGGAGTGAATTTCGCGCATTGTTGCCGAACCTCAGGCCACTTTATGTAGCATATGACCCTATAGGCATCTAGAAGCCACTTTCTCCTTGAAGGAGAGTGTACGACTCGATAAGTATTCATATGCCACTTTCTAATTGAAGGACAGCTAGTTCAAACCAGATCATTCGCAGTTCCGCCATTTTGTCAGGCTTCCCGGAAAGGTTGGTGCATGGTAACCTTTTACACTCCTGTGTCGAGAGAGGCGCTGTAAGCATTATAGTTTGCCAAAAATACAGCGCAGTTATCCATTTTATCGGCTTATTTTATAAAGTGATTTCTTTTCCACTTTATTTTCTAAAAAACCTCTCAGCCACGTGCTGGAACGCGCTTAAGTAGTATTATGTGATACTGTAAGATGCTTTAGCTATATAATTATATTTTCATTTTTGGTATTCTAAGAAATCATAGAAGTGTGAAAAGAAACATAATGGAGTGCATGGTATCTTGGTGTCTTCGTCTCTAGTTTTCTTCGGCTTCATATGATTGCCGAAAAAGGAGTAAAAGGCTGCAATTTTTGGAGAAGTTGGTCAGTTCCCGTTTTGGTCTAAAAATATTGATGATAGAAAACTATCATTTATGAAAATCATGGTTGTGAAATTGCGTGTAGCGCTTGGCGGCAAAATCCACCCTGTTAAGGCCTCAAAACCTAGCTCATGCTGGGCTTACTTTCTGATTCGAGACTGCCGCTGATTGCAGTTCCGCTGTGACGTTCCCCTTTGTAACCTGAAATCTGCAGCTCAGACATTGATTATTTCATTATATGGCGACTTGTGAGTTGAGACCTAACCACAGAAATCTTCAAGTGTTTAAATTAACAGTTAAAGTTCAATAAAGACGAACGTAATCTTGCAATCAATAATAAGATAGCTGTAGCTAAAATTATAATCAATAATTCCTAAAATATAATTCCATTTGGAATATTATCGTTAACAAAAAGACAACACAGCCTTTCACAGTTAGCGTATTTGTAGAGGTCGGAATATGTCAGACCATGACATATATTAGAAAAATGCTAAGCAGAACTTTTTGTCCAAAGTTCAATATAGTTAAAATTTGCCTTAGGTCAGACGAGGCTAATTCGGCAAAGAGGGATTAATAGAGGTTATGAGATCTATTTTTTTTGGTTGTAAAATGGATGAAACGAGTCATGAGCTTGTTTGAAAGTCGGAATAGAACAAAGAAAGCACGTTACGAAACTGCACACCTCCTCCTGTTCTGATTAAAAACTAGTAATTAATTTCCTTTTTTACCGTGGTTCGGTCCTGCTGTAACGGAACTTAGAACTTTTTTTTTTTTTTAAATTACTGTAAGCAGATGATTCGGGAGAGAGTTAGCTAAAGATCAAAAGAAAGTAGCTTACATAAATGCAAATTGCCTCCAGCGAGAAAGAAGTTACTAAAATTGACTTTAAAAGATCGAAATGAGATGGTTAAGAATTTGGAAGGTTTACACGTTCTGCCATAATCAAAATTTAAACATGAACAGACCGAGAGGTCACTATGTTTAAAAATCGGGATGCGAGTGAACTTCATGAATATTTTCCCCCCAAAAAAAATTACAACAATTTTGCATGAGAAAAGGCGAGTTTTGATAATTTGCTTAGTACCACATGCAAGCTAAGGCGAGCGTTTTTTTCCACTATTAGCGGCACTTCAAAAGTCACCCCCAGACAGTTCTTTTAGTTGTCCCTGTTTGACAATAACCTGATTAATTGAGATAATGTGATTGATAGAGAATCATTCATTGTCTTGGTTCGTTTACTTAAATAAGCGAAATTACTGAAGATTTTTTTTGCATGCGGATACACATATGTACATAAGTAATTCACTGACACCGATCCATAGTTGTTCTTTATATATCTTGTGGAACATGTAATCACGTATTACCGGCTGCACAATACTAGAAGACACGTTAATAATGATTTAGATTTTACCCTAAAACACACGTTTGAAATTACTACAAACAATAAACACCTTTTCCAATTGCGTGACCATAATTCGTAATCACATGATAATCAAGCCCCTGGACGAAGACAGCGTATGTTGTCACTGTGCTAAATTTCCAGGAGCGCTAAATAAAACATATTTTTTGACGATTTAATATACTTAAAAATAAAACGATCTTTATCTGCATTGGCTACGCAAGTATGATGCAGGAAACAGAATCGTCTCAATCCTGATTTAGTTCTGGTAGCCCATCATGTGGAGGTAAAGAGAAAGATTTTTTTGTTCTTAGTCTAAGAAAATTTGCAATTTTAACAGACGCACTGGACATGCCAAATGATCGCTAACGACAAAGGTCAGACATAAGATTTGTTCTAAAAAATGAAAGAATTTTGAGAGTGCAATCCTACAGATTTACGCCCTGAGGCAGAATATGCGATTTTAGTTAGACAAGTTTCCGCGATGGGCCGGCGAAAAGTCTTGCCAAAATGAAAACTACAAGTGGATATAACCAGGTTGATATCGTAATTTGATCAAAAGACATCTTCGCTCCCAGGTGAAATATAAGTATGAAAAGAATTTCCCTAATGCAAAGGAGTTTTTCGGTGGTTTGAATGGTTTACATTTAGAAAGCGAATATCATCCAAATTTAAAGTTGACTCATTCTTAAGTGCGGTTGGAAAAACTACTTGCAGGATATTATTTCACACAATTCTCTATCGTTGTTAGCGACCAAAACCCATAGTTCGTCGCAAATTTCCTTAAGGATTTCGGAGAGCGTTAAAACTGGGTCATTCATTAAATTGCTAATAACATTAACGAAATTCGAGATCTTTAAACGGCTATTCTAAGTCGAGTCGTCAAAAATCAGTGTAAGTTTCAAACTAAGAGTTTCATTGGAGAACTCTAGAATCAAAAGGACACCGTGCTGTTTAAATAGAGTGGCAGTCGAAAGGAATTCCGTTATAATTTTTCATATAAAGCTACAAAAAGTCTGTTAATTTAAGCAGTTAGAAAGCGTCGAGAACAGAAGAAATTTTCTGAGAAGGCAACCGACGTTCGCGTGCAAATACTCACAGATGGAAGTTTTAGGATTGCGTGTTGCTATTTAAACTATTAGAAAATATTTTTTAAATTGCTCGAAGGTTTAAAAAGTTAATTATAAGTTAGTCTCCGTGACTGCTCTGTCGGAATGCCGTCTTTTTTTCATTCAATAACCGACTCTGGTCGAAACTCTTGAAATGTAATGATGCGTGTAGTGTACTCAAGGGGTACTTGGACCAATGAGTCATTATAAGACGCAGGTCTGTTTCGTTTATTTCGGAGGTTCCAGGTGTCTGGGAACATTTTGTTTTCCACTTAAGATGACAAGAAACGGTGGGTTTCAATTAATTGTTTTGAAGACATGAATCTTTAGAGGAACAAAAAAGTGCTCTCATGAATCAAGTAATCGAGTTCAAAATTTATTAGTTATATAACCTACGTTCCATGCACGTGCCTCAGATATTAGAGTAACGCATCAAATACAGTTACGGTTGTTCATATGATTATCAAGAAAGATCGGAGGTTTCCATTCCAAGGCACAATATTATATTTTGCGTTTTTCGGCTCTTTTCGCTCGGATTACGGGATTTAGGACGTTTAGAAACGATTCGCGTATGTACCACGTCGATCTATTTTAGCACTCCACCCCAACTCACGAAAGCTTTTACACTACACTGGTTAATGAAAGTAGATTCATTCAGTGTAGTATTGATTGACATTAGTAGAAATAAAGCGCCTCGCAACAATGGCGCCCTCTTTATTGTAACTTTACAAAAATGCATTTACTTGTTCGATATACAAAGCTTTTACAAAAAAAATCAAAGAGGCGGAAAACCCCGAAGCATTTTATTCATCGAGCGTCTTAAGAAAGCTCGCCCTTCTTAGAATTTAGGAACCTCGGTACTTAAGAACTTTCAGGTGTAGGCAAATCCTAGCGCATTAACTGCTGATCGAAGAGATATTTGAACTTAAATGCACCGAATAGCTAGTTCGGTGATATCTTAAAACTTTTTCCGTAGATAAAATCAACAGGAAATCGAAGAAATGGCTAATTTCCGCCTTTCCGAGTAATCATTGAAAAGGGGAATACGTTCACGTACAAGGTTTAAATCATCTGCTTTGTTCGTAATAAAAAAGATAAACGGGATTCGCGGGCAATGAGCTTACACGCTCTATAAATATCAATCAAAGGCCCCATTCTTTACCTGTGCACGTAGATATAGCAAAGTCTACACGCTTTTTTCACATCGATTCCGGTATAACGTATCACGTTCTGAAACAAGTGTGAATCACACAACTCTAATATTTTAATTGTGAATTGATATCGAAATCAAAACATAACTAAGAAAGTGTTTACAGATTTGCTATGAAAATGTGTCAAGGTTCAATGACTATAACTCTTAAGATTCAACCAAACAATACACGCACCAATTAGATTCGATAGTTTATTTTTTTCTCTTCCCATTGGTTTTTCTTAAAAAGGAACGTGTCGAAAGATCACTTGGGTATCAACAAAGTTACGAAAATTTCGGCTTCTAAAAGAACTCGTGCTTTATTTTCACCAAAATCCTCCACTTTTAACCCTTTCGATCGTACTATTGTTTACACGACAATCAACTTGTAAGAATTTAATTCTTTTTTTACTTGAACGCACGAAACAGTTCAGGCGATCAAAAATCATGAAGCTATAATTTGCATGACAAAGCGAACGAGGCAAGCCAGATCATCGAGGAAAGCGATTTTAAAAGGTCATTTCGGCGCTTCAGCGAGACAAACCAAGGTAAAACCCAGCAACTTGTTTTCGGTTTCAATTAGATCAATTGCTTTGAAACAACTGAAGAGCAGTTCATTTCGACAGGGTGCCATTAATAAAAGACTGATTCATGTGGAATATGTAAACACGTAGCTTGTCCCACCAGCTCCAATGAAAATGTAATTTTTTTTCGCGCGCTCTAAAAGAAGCGCGGGGTTTTTGTTGTATAATGAGTCTAGGTTTCAACAAAGTCATCCGAATCATCTGTTATCCTTTCCTATTCTAATATCGCGTGATATCGACATTGGTGTGGTGAATACTGGCCACGGCAAATTTGAATACATTAGGTTAGAACGGAGAGCTGTTTGTATTGTATACAAAAGGTGTGACGACAGCTTACGAAACAATGAAATCGCCTAATACAATGTAATTGTCGGCTTTTATATTATCGCCTATGTGGCGTTTGGATCAACACCAAAAAGTTTCGAAAACGCGTCGAAACACTTCAGAGTTCGAAACAAGAGGATACTTAACGGATATTCGAAAGAGCGAAACTGTAAACCAGGCAAGAGAGCATTGAGTGATTCAATATTCGGACTTCTGAGGTACGTTATAGCGGTTTACTTACAAATTCTCTTATGATTTATTAAGTGCCTTAATTTCACGATCTCTAATTTTCCTTTTTGAACTATAAGCGGTCTCTAACACCTACTCACTAGAAAATATTTAATGACTCGTCCCAGAGGTTTGAATCCCTCATTCTCAACCTCAGCCGTTTTGGCGAAAAAGTAGTCTATATAATTTTCTTCAAGCGTGTTTATCTTGTAATCAAACATTACGTATTCAATATAGAGTACATATTTACAAAGTTTTACCCCATTTTTTCGCTGATATCTTTTCGAAACAATTATACGTGTAGACGCATAACGCAGATATGAAACGAAATTCATTTGGCGGTATTTTCGGCAAAAGTTAGGCTAAAATATTCCTCCTTGGAAATGTAATTCAGTTTACAAAGTCTTTAACAAGTTGCGACAAGTCACTGACAACAGCCGGTCATTTGTTTTGCCAAAGGGGTATTAACACTTCAATGAACAACTGCTATAAGCTCAGAAACAGTTTGCCGATATTTTTGGATTTTGATTTCCTCAATTGGCAAGTGTCGATCTTGACCAATTGCTAGCTCAAGATTTTGGTTATGAGTAACTGTAAGTAGCCTAGGACTTAATATCAAAATTAACTTAACACTCAATTCACCTGCAGCGCGAAAATGTTTCATTACTGCTAAACACATTCGGTTCCTATTCTAGAACGCGCTCTCATTATATCATCATAAACAGGATTAAGGGTGTAACAACTGTGGTTGTCTAATGTCTTCTTTTATTTTGATGATGAAAAAAGCGAGGAATCCTCCTCGACTTCCAACATAGAAAATTGTTTTGTGAGAAGGCAGTTAAGCACACATGTGACTGAAGCAAAATAAGCGGGTGGCAATTCGAGGTTAAGGACAACAAGCTGCGACTTACTGTTTTAGTCATTTTGTGGACTCGAGATGTACTTTTTTCATTACATACATGAGCTCCAGAAATATCAAACTGTAAGAAGAAAAGCGCACATGTCTTCTTCGAAAAAAAAAACATAATATTTCTATAGGCCTTTGTCGCACCATCCTTCGGCTTAAAATGTCGCGGAGTGTTAATTACGCAAGCTCTAAGCGAATGCACTTAATTTTCTAGAAGGAAAACAGTTTTCTTAAACAGTCACTAACGAGATTTTTCGTCTTTCAATTTTGCACTTGCGTGACTTGCTTGAAAAGTTGCATTTATGGTTATAAGTGTGTTACGGGTGGAAAGTTGTTACCGGTTTGAAAATAACTTACAGGTTAGTATATTTGCAAAGGCCGGTTGCAGTTCTTTAAAGATCGAAAACTTAGGCAAATTCAGCCAAATTCAAGCAGTGTTTGTACAGTCACCTAGGGGGAGCGAAAAGTGTAAATTAAACCATTGTTGTCGTGATAATCTATTCCAGCCCGCTCTCGTGAGATACATTATTGATGCTTCCATTTTCTTTACTCATTGGCTTTCTGAGGTGAAAATAGAAAATGTAAGAAGTGGTAACGGCTTCAAATTGCAGGCGGATTTCGGTGTTTTGGTTCTTTCTTCAATAACGTAATTTGATTCCGTCAGTTACATAACGTTCTTGGTATATATGTATATTTATATACATATATATTTATGTATTTTTAAATTATTATCGATTGAGGTAAAAAAACGCACGATCGTTTTCTAACAGTATTTAGCAAATTATTGCGGTTGGTTTTCATTGGGTTGTGTGCAATAGACTTCCCAAGAATTAATTTTTTTTTAAAGGCTCATGCATTTATTTCAAACGTTTCACGGGAAACATGAATAAATTCTGTCTCCATTCCATACATATAGGCTGCGCTTCGTTACAGTGCACTTCGCTTGTCAATTTAATGATTTCCGTGCTTGGTTGAACGTTCATTTCGTGATGAGGACCTGTTCTTTTCGCTCGTGTTTGTGTTTATACCAGAAAAATTATAGGATCAACGTTTGAATTACAGTTGTTCGCAAACGTCACGACACCAAACAGCTGTGTCAAGCTTGTTAAAAGATCTCTGGTCTGAAAATTAATAGAAACTCTCTTGTGACTGAAAACAATTATATTTCCTTTCGCCGATCGCAAACGGAGTTTAGTCATGATATATAGGGCTAGGAACTTCCAAATGCTCAGTTCTTTACAAGAAATTCAAGACAATAAAACTGTTAATAGAGTCGTGCTTTTCTTTAAGTTAATGTATGTGTGGTATACTGTTCTAAACAATGCAACATAATTGCGTGGGCAAAAACCAATCATTTAATGTCACGTGCGTTCAATACGGTTACCCGCGAAACGCATAGATAAACTATCACTGCACTAAAGAAAAGGAGAAGGGAGGGGAGGAGAGAGATCAATGTTAAGGTTTAAAACAATTGTTATGTTTTATATTCAAAAGACGAAATATACTGTCAGTGATGTCGAGTCAAGGATCTTGGGTTAGCTCACCACTTCGTTTCTCAATTTCTCTCCCCACCCCTCCCCATCTCAAACAAAAGTAAGTTAATCAACACCCGCCGATGCTTAATGACACCAAGTAGGACTTGACCGAATGCAAATTATTACAGCTCCATTTTCAAATCGGCGCCTTTGCAAAGTCATTGTCTGCATTGGATTGTGAGTCAAACATCAAGGTGTGACTAAAGTAATTGTGCGGGGAAACTTGCTGCCTGGGCGATGAGTGCGGTAATAAATCTTCGGGTTTTATGCCCGATAATTACGAAATTGCAGTATTTTCAGAAAGCTTCAGAAAATATTATTTCCACACGTCTGCCACATGAGTTATTCATCCTTTAGGTTTCTAGATTTATGCACTTTAAGATCTCTCATTATTTCAGAAAAGTGACTTATCAAGGCAAAATTCAATGGGCTATTTCAATGATAATGCACCTTATTGTAGTTTAGCAACGCGCGTAGCAACACAACAATAGATAAACCACCCGTTGTGCCAGGAAAGTCTTTACTGAGTAATTTTATGTTTCCTTTCGTTTTCGTCTTAATTTCGTACTTAAGTTTGGTTTGGAATGACCTTAATTCATAATTAGCCAGTCCGGATAGTGTAAGGTCATTGAAGAGAACTTTTGAACATCTAATTTGGAACCAATGCCATTCGCTAAGGGAATGATTTTGAAGATCAGTATTAAATTGATTAAATCTCGTTTATGCAGTTTTTGCAGTGCTTTGGATTTCAGTTTGTGGTTTGGATTTGAAAGATGAATACTTACTTATGGGCAGCGCTGTTGAAACTATTTCTTGTCCTTGAGCTTTTTCAATTGATGATAGAGTTTATCATATACCTCTTTAAATGTATCGTGAAGTAGGACCTAGTAATAATCGTTAACTGGCTGTGTGTAATTTTTTGAAAGTTGCGGAGCTCTTTTAGTACTTTTCATTTTTTCGATGTTCTTCGAGGGTTTCGATCATCAAGCAGGGTTGACAACTTGCTAGAAATGGATGACTGCCTCAATTGATTTCATTTGAGCTATATTCCCTACGATGAACAGAATTTACACACTCGTTAAATTTCGCGTAATTAATCCAAGAAACACGCTGATCGAGTATCTATAGAATTTCATAATTTTTATCACAGTTAGCTGCAAAAAATTTCCACAATTTTGTGTCCTGAAAAAAGTTCTAGAATGGAGACGTGCTCTTTTTTGATTCTTTGGATCTCGACTTACTATGAAAGTTCATTGTCTGTCATTCAGAAACAGCCTTAGGCTTTAGTATTTTCTGCTTATTATATTATTATGAGTTAATTAAGTTTGTGGCAAACTGAAAGGCCTCCTCGGGTTTTTGTTGTAGACAAGAACAGTGGGCAAAAATAGCACATATTTGAAGGACTTTGAATCAATATCTGCCACGGGAGTCATTTTCGATCAAAGTTCACAACTTAACTATTTAGAATAATCATATGCACAATTTAAAGCACGATTTGAATTATCATCACCTGATGACATACAGAAGTAGAGAACACCAGAAAAAATTTTTTTAGTGTCGAGATTGTAAGAAGAATCTGGTTATTAACTCTACAGTGTAATAGCTATATCATGACTTGTGCCCATTGAAAATTGTGGCTCTCATCTTCTCGTCTTTTACTTCATCCTCAGTCTTTCGTTCGTTCTTTTGTGTTGTGACGTTTCTTACTTACCAATCTAACATTTTGCGATTTCTTTCACGCCAAAGGAAAATTTGTAGGTTACAAAAAGGCTCTTATTAGTTGGTCTTTCAGTGTTTTTGATCTTCCAGTTTCCTGCGTTTCTGAAGTTATTTAAAACAGGAAAAGCAATTAATTTTTATGACTAATTTACACAAGTATCCAAATTTTGTCAATGGTTTTTTTTTCAAAATTGACTCCAAACCTCCAAACCTTCCGTCGCCACCAGTGCAAAGCAATGTTTAACCGTCAAAACTAACTTTGCTTGCTCGGGCAGCACTTGGTAAAAGAAAAAAAAAATCACTATATCTTTGTTTGAGCATAAGATATATAAGTTGAGCTTTTCGTCAAGTATTTGAAAAGAGGCAAAAATTGAAAAACAAAACAAAGCTTATATTGCATTCCAGAATAATAACGAGCAGATCGCAAACCACTCTTGGTTCAAAGAGCTTCGTAAACGAGAGGTTTCTTTGCTAGCCGGGATTCATATCTTCTCGTATATAGAAGTGCCGGGCGTAATGTTACCTCACATTATTCAATGCTAGAGCTTTTTGCAGTTATCATAGTTCTGAAACATAAATGGTAAACCCCACTTCCAAATGACCCACACTTCTGACATTATGGCTTACAGCTTGAAAGGTAGATGTTCAGGTATATAGATTAGAAATAATTTTCTGTAGACATCACCAACTTTAAAACGAGAATGAAAACAGTAACATACAAAGAAAATCTTTTTCTGGAAACAACATAAGAAGAGAGAATGCCTAAAATCTTGGCAAAAAAGGTTCCTTTAAGGTATTAACTTTTAATTGCAAAGTTTTTTTGAAATTGTTTGAGCAAACTAATATTGGATCATGCCTCTCCTTACGTGAGAGAACCTTTGATGAATAGAACAAAAACATCTGAACCAACATTCCTTCAACTTTTCATTCTACTCATATGTTTCAATGAAAGTTAACAATTTTTTATGTGTCCTAGTCCTCTCTTTCTTAATGCAGTTTTTATAGTTCAGCAAATTGCTTTATTTGACCTGAGAAAAAAGGACAAATCCGCGCTAAAACTCTACCTGCTTAAGTACATCAGTTGTTAATCCCATAACTCATCATGATTGGCTGGATCATTTCTAGTTAATCTAATGCCCAAACCGAGATCCGGACTGACTTGCAATGTCCAGCGCATTTCAAGGATAACAGCTTCTTTACAAAGTGACAAGCTAGGATCTTATCTGAATGCGTGAGTTATTGAAGGAGAGAATGACCCCATCACTCTTTGAAACGCTGCATACAATAAGATGGTCGCCAAGTGTACTATGCTATCATTTTCAAAGGACGGATCCTTTGTTCTTTAACAGACTACTCTATTAAACTGGCGCTATCAAACAAAGAGAGACAACAATCACTGTGTCGTGCTGAGCCCGTAAAACAAGGGGAGGATTGAAATTCCGGTGCTATGCCAACTTGGGCATCTGTGCTGCAAATATCAGGGATTACAGAACCGACATACTTAAAAGTCTTTTTTAAGTTTTACGTCTAATTCTCTCACTTTTCTACAAAACAAGCAACAATCAGCTATAAAAAAATATGTTTCCGTGTCGCCATGATGACATTTTTATGACAGGAGAATTGTCAGAAACTGTTCACTGAAGATTAATTAGATAATTGCGCAATACCACGCTGGCTAATGCTTTGGCTAAAATTAACTTCTGTTGGGTAGAAGAGATGGTTTCAACTACTTAATTAGCAAATTTAACGAGATACCAATGTCTTTGAGGATGAAGTGTTCTTTTAGTTCTTTCTGCGGGTAATAGAGACTTTCACTTTATCGTGCATGCCAATAGAAGATGACTAACTTTTGAAGGACACATTCCTCTTTATTTTCACATTGAACTTTTCTCAAGAATAAAACGTAAAATAAATATCGATCCATAAAAATCAAACCTCTTTTCTGTGGCAAGTGATGCACTCCAGTTGGTTTAACCTTGGTAATCAAGTGAGGTCAGGGCTTGAAATGAGCTAACACTGCACCAATATCTTAAAGTGAAATCTTAAAGAGCACCTAACAGCTAATAACACCTCTACCTCGGACATCAACCTCTTGATCAAACACTTCCATGATTTTCAGTGTCACGGTAAGCATCAGTCATATTTTGTAATTTGCTCGACCTGCTTTTAAACAAAAATTGCCACGTCTCATTAACCGTGAAACACAAATTGAGTGAGGAGTTTTTAAGAATGATTTTACTGACATAATTGTTTACGTTTGTTTCCAAACCTGCGATGCCTGCCTTTTGCATGAAATGATTGAGGTTGTAGCGATTTATCATACCCACGTAAGATCGTTTGAAAAAGTAAACAAGCCACTGATTTTACCATATGACTGTCAGTTAAACAGTTTAACCACTTAGTGTAGCACGTATATATTTATTATTCATACTCATATATTTCGCTCCGAAGGTGATTCAAGAAGGACTTTTAAAATGAGATCGATCCCATCTTGAAAACCAGCAACGATAATTTTGAAGTAAAAAAGGAAAAAACGCTTAAATATGAAATTGCTGCTTTGTACCTTATCAATGGATATAAAGAAGCCTCCCCTATATCTAGGTTCATTTAATGTCCTTGTTTTTCTTGTTTTCCCTTTTTCTTTCGTTCTGTTTTTTTTTTTTTTTTTTATAACGTAAAACATTACATATTTCAAATGATCTTAACAAAAACTTGCTTGGCGTCATGCAGAGAGGTTCAGTTGTCAACACGAGTTGTTTTTATTCTAATAAAATGTCCTCTAGTACATGGAATTGTCAACAGAGTGATCAAGAAAATAGTTCAGTTTTGTGACAACATGTAGTTTTATTATGAGTCTCTCGACTGTAAAATCATATATGATATTTGGAGAGGAACACTTGAACCCTGTTTGGCTTGTAATATTTACTGTTTCGTATTCAAAAAAGGCATTCAAATGTTTCAAAAATTATTTCTTCAAAGATATTCAATCATAGCCATTATTGTAGGACGCAAATATATCACTGTTGTTTTCATTCCTGTTATAAATTAACTTTATATCACTTAGAGAAAGGTTCAGATCAACAGGATTTACATGAGAAAGGAGGCGACTCTATCCTGCCAGTTTTTCTTTGAGTTGAATTAATTGCGAATTTACACCAAAAGCTCGTGTCCTTTGGGCGTAACAGAAACACATGCTTTCTTTGACATTTCTCAACAGAGACTTAAACATGATCCACCCCTTAAGCTAACATACAAACAAATTTTTTCTGAATCGATTTTTTCCTCCTTTCGTAGATGAAACAATACGTGTGATTCTAGTCGAGTGAATGTTGTTTCAAGAATCAAATTGCAGTTCCTTTCGAAAGGAACTGGGTTTAAAAAGTAGCTCTCAGAACGTCACATGTTCCCATTTTCTATGGGCGCAACACTGCTGATCATTTCCTTTCAATCTGGTGCGGGTGACTAATAATCCACAAGGTTAACTATTATTTTCAAAACCTTAAAAAAATCGATCTTATCTACCAAAGACCCCTGTAGAGTTTTTATAGGATCGAAACACTGTAAATCACTTTTTTATATCATCACGGAAGAACCTCCACTTGGCTAATCGTGCAATAGGAGTCTTGTAAAGGCCTCTTTCAAATCTCCACTTGACTATCACAGCAAACCTGGTTTTGGGAAAAATTAAGCTACAGCCGCAACACCTGAAATATCTTAAACAAACTCTTTCATTGCACTAGTCCCCCACAGAGTTTGTCTGCATCCTTAACCAGTTCATTACGAACTTTGTTTTAAAAACTTATTTTCCCCTTTGCAGCACCTGAAAAGATTTAAACAAGTTATTCATTCTGATGTGGACCCCTATTGGGTTGAAAAGCTAGCTGCTGAACAAACTGCAATTTTTAGTGCGACGCTAAATCTAACAATAAAATCCAAAGACAGCACGTACGAAAAATGAAGCGGATCTGGGACATCACCTGTGTCTAAGACTAACCCAGCAAGTTGACTAAAAGGCACCCAACCTGGAAATTCACTGTTGTAGTACAAACAAGTGATTAAGATCATTTTTTAACTCTCTCATCTTTATCGGACTGCTTATTGACAAAACCAACATCTACATTGCACCGAGGGGTTTTGTTATTAACGATATTTGTTTGGTGGGTAACAATCAGGTGTCTCAACTAAAATTGATAGATTTAACATATCTAACTTTTACTCTCCTTATTAAGAATAACATAAAATACCAAGGGGAACTGTCTCTATTAGCAGCCTCTGTTATAGATGGCCTATGTTTCGTCGATAATTATATCTTGAAAGCATAAGTTGCATTGCCATTCTTCCCAAATCCTACACTAGAGACGCCGTATTGTGTTTCAAAACATATATTTAAAATGACTCACTAACAATTAATTTGTTGTTATGAAAAGAGTCTGATTGAGGAATTTTAAATCCGCAAACACGTGAGTGTGTCTCCATTTTGCACAGAAACAAAATAAGAATAAAGAAACAAGATAGCGGTACGTAAAAGCTTTTAATATGATATGAATGATACCAAAATAGACCAAAAGTTAAATGCACAAGGTATTTCCAAACAATGTGACATAATCCAGTGAAAAATGTGAATATGCTGTCTTATATCACGCTTTGAAATTTTCCTTACAACTAAACTACAGATTCCTTTCAAGGGGAAGACATGTTTATGTATTTTCACTTCTTAAAACATGAGTTAGTTTTTTTTTTCTTTCCAATTTGATATTTGTGGTTACCTAAACTGCTATTTTGAATTATTGGGAGAGAAGCGTTTGATATCCAAAAAAAATTTGTTTGTTTAGTGACTGGAAGTTTCTTCCTTTTCATTTTTCGACAAATGGAGCAATTGTTTTATCATCCAGTGAGTGATGTTTAAAATATATGCATGTTCATTCATGTGAAATGACTGCCTTCTGTGGCAATAAATGGAGATGAAACCGTTGTCATTCTCATTTCTGGCTGTTGATGAGTATTTGGAGAGCTTATTGATGAAATTCATTTCTTAGACTCAGGATGTCACAAAAAATACCACTTTCCAAATCCTCTCTTTATTTTTTCCACAGTAAATTTCAAAGGGAAATAACAAACAAATATGAGATTTTCCATCGACAAAAGAGCTTTCGAAAATTACCTTTCTTTCACTTAATTGCCTAATTACACATGAACTTTTACTGCTGCCGTCTCAGCGTCGCCTTTCAGCGCTTTATTGGCTTGAAAATTACTTTAATTAAGCCTGACTTACACAAGAAGCAATAACTGGATGGTCATTTGAAAGCTTGAGGGAAACTCTTCAAAATCTGTGTGTTTTCAAGTGTGCTTTGTACTTTCAAAATAAATTTTCAGCAAATAATTTTTTCCACTCCATCTGTTAAAAAGTTTAATTAATCAAATGAATCTTAATCTATTTGGGGGACAGAACCTTTTTTTTAGTATGATATGTTGGACGAAAGTTTGCCGGTGAAACGATATTGAGTGATCCAGGCGAATGGCTTTTCCTTCAGTGTCAGTTAGACACCTGCGCCACAGCGGGGCAAAGGAGATATTTTCCGCGCACGTCATTTTCGTTTCATCTTAATTAATAATAGTCTTTGACACATGTGTCATTTGAACCCGTTGAAAAGTGCAAAGATAGCGATTGTTATCGAAATGTTGATATACAGATTTTGAGCAATTTTGAAAACGTTAAACAAATGTTGTACCGAAGTGTAAACAACCGAGTTCAATAATTTAGCGCTTTCTGTTGTAAACGAGTAAAATAAGTCGATGTAAATCACTTCATGTAACAGCTGTGTAACTCACGGTGTGAAGGCTTTAGCGAAAGAACAAAAAACTTTCGTAAAAAGGAGTAGCTATTTGCCTCGAACTTTATGTTACACAGACTTGTAGCTGCTTCAAATTAGTATACCCGCTATGTTAACACTTGATCGAATGTGTTCATATACTTAACATTTTCCACCCACAAACACGATGATATGAGGTTGACTCGTGTCAGAACTTGATACGTTAGGAAAAGGATGTTTTACGTAATCAAGTAAAAGCTTCAGTATTCTTTCAGTGCGATCAGGACATTATATTCCATTCAAGTTTGTAAATTAGCACGAACCAACTGTGACGCAACTTCATTCTAATCAGATTTATGCAGTCGTGAAAAGCTATTTCTAAAAAGGGTCTTTAAATTATGAATACTCAAATCAATTATCAAAGGTTGCAAAATCAGGCAAAAGCTAGGCCGTTCTAACTTGTTGCCACATTGGCAGATGAGTTGGCGACTAATAATTGTACGCTGGCTTACGTGATAAAATGCAGCTCACGTTCTTATTGGACAAACACAATCCTGCGCCGTGAGTGGTCGAATACGGAACACAATGAAACCCTTTTAACATAATGTAATTGACAGTTGTATTGTCTGTTCTTTGTTTGGTATTTTAGTAACCTATGTAGTAAGTAAAACGTGTTTCTACTTATAACACTTCAGGTGGCGTTGGTCAGGGTTTCATAGAACACATAACGAACGCGTTGAACAGTGGGAGGACGGGCCGAGCACAACTAAGCTTATCTTCGCATTTCAGGTGAGAGAGAAGCGTTTTGGTTTTTTACCTTTTAAGAGGTGATTCTCCAGATCGCACACCCCTTATTTCGCGCTTGGAGGAGATTGGATATGAATATTTAAGTTTACATCACTGTTACGAAAAGTTTGTTCTCCTTTAGAATAACAATACGGCGTAATCCAAAACTAGATTTCTGTCCTTTTCTTCACGGTAATTATAATTCTATGTGTTCTCCAGACTCAAAGGACTCAACCAGCCAAATGGTTGCATAGATGAAGGAAAAAAGTTTTGGCCATTTGAGTAAAGCTTTATTTTGTCATTTAAGTTCGCCTTCAAGACATAAGTCATGATTTTGTCACCGAACTATTCTTCCCGAATTTAGAACGCGAAAAAATGTGGTTACATCTTTTGGACGGTCTCCGCCAAGGAGTAGCTTTGAAAAATATTTTTACATAGAAATATTTATTTTCGTGACTTTTGGTTGCGCTTTGATCTGTCTGTTTAACCTCGAAGTGTACTCTTTTGTATAATGTTACGGCGAAAAGTAATGGAATATTCTGGCGCAGATTGTTGAATATGTACACTTAAAACAACTGCTATTTTTAGCCAAGATGGCATGAAATGACAAGCACGCGAATTTTGGAAAGATACTTCTGGGCTAACGCTGTCAGCTTTGGTTAAAACAGTGTTTTTCTTAATAGGTGTCCGTTACTTTAGAATAAATTATTTAAAGATCGACTGTTTTATTTTGGGTTTTGTGCCGCGAGGAAAAAAAAAAAACGACGCGCTATTTTTGTAACAGGCTTGAGTCGATCGGTAATCGAAGACGGTCCTAAAGAAAAAAAAACACGATAAGCAACTTCCGACAAAATTGTACAGTACAGTTACGCGATACGCACCAATATAACGATTCATCTGTATGCATTTGTGCTAGAGCAGTAATAATACATTGTTGCGATGTGGCGCTGTATTTAGAGAAGTTTTTTTGTAGTGAACAATGGGACGTCAACAAAAACATAGAAGCTATCTTAAGTTTTTATTTGACAAAAGTTGGTTTAGGCCGCAGCTAAACGCCTTAAAAAGTTGATTGGGCCTTGTACAGAGTTGCTCTTGTTTACAATCAAAAGGATCTATTTTAGTGGTGTGTGTTGCTCCCTTTTCACGTTTTTCAAACATACGAGCAAAGTCCATAAAATCTGTGGCTATTTTGTGATCGCGTGTGTGTACATTGCACATCGCGTGGTCTGAAGTGCATGTTCGTTCATACGTGACCACTGGTGAACGCAATCGATTTGACCGAACACATTGACGGCGGCTCGGATAGTCACACGCGTTCGTAAATTCTTATTTTACCGCCATTAAACGACAACAGTTTTAGCCATACGACAAACTGGTGAATAAAGTATCAACTCGACAGAAGCAGAGAGCATTTTGTTCGCAAGATACAACTCACAGCTGGCGCGGCAGTTTTATTACGCGAAGAGCAGTTTTAATGCTTATTCTTTCTGGCTTGAAGCCTATTCAAACTCGCTCGGTTGGGTACCACTGAAGGCATTGTTAAAACATCATGTCCACAACTTAAACCATAAAACTAGCAGTAATCTTACGAGGTGATAAAAGCTATGCTCCGACTCATCGCACCGAATTAGACTGTTTACCATTCAAATACCTCGACTTCAGTACGTGAGCAACAGACAATACTTAGGACATCATGGGTCAAACCCTGAGATTACGAGGGTGTTGGCTCAACGCCTAAAAAATTCAAACCGGATCTTTTAGGGAGGACCTTTTTTTTTCCCTTTCCTTGGCTGATAGCGTGTGACTCGCATGCCTAAGAAAAATAAAATAAACAAGCACTGCTAAGAAGTGTAAACATTGACTTAGTTGATTAGGTGTCAGACACTTGGTTAAGTAGGAGATATTACTAGTCAGCTTAAATCTGTCGAAATATTCTATATACGTGATACTACAGTTTGAGAAGGGGCATCACTTACGCTATCTATCTAATATAATACTCAATGGTCTCCTTTTCAACATGATTGCAATATTTTCGGAGTATAACCCGTTGCTCGGTTACAAAAATTTCCTCTAATGTAACAAAAACGACTCTACAATATTGTTTCTTTTCTTCCTATAACTTAAAGCTTTCAATAACAAATTTCTTTATCTTTTCTTGTCCCCTGGGGCAGCATTTCTCATTTGTGAGTCAAATTTTTAGTCAACCTGTGAATCGACGCTGAAATCAAGTGATATGTGATTTATCCTGTTTGCATTAGCTGATGTTCAATGACGGTTTCAGTTTACCATTGTAACGTTTCGTTTGTAGAAATCTTGCCATCTGAGCCTGAAAAAAAAAAAGATACGACAGAGAAATCATGCCCTGATATTTAATACAGAGTCAACGTAACTCCACATGCGAAAACACAATAGCCTTTAGGACTTCGCTGCATGCAGAGGAAATGATATTCAAAGATATGGGACAAAATGGTATAATTAGTGTTCGGAAAGGAACAAGCCTTTGTGAAAGTTTATGGTAGCTTGCCGCAATCAAACCTCAAGGAAAATCACCTCTGTGTCTTCTCGATAACGAGAGAATTTTTTCACCTTTATGTTTCCACGTCGACATTTCTTTGTTCCTTGCAGTTTGGTAATCTTTATTTTGTGTGGAATTAAAACAAGTCATTAAAGAGATTTTCAGAATTAGCATTGCATGATTTTAACATGAACGCCCGATTTAAATTCTGGGGAATTTACGAAGTCAAAACCCCAAAAATGTCTCTCCACATAAGCCTGTTATCATCGCACTGTTAATTAGGTTGTGATGAAAGTTTTTAGCGACATCGAAACCGCAGATGAAGCGAAGTCTGATGGAGTCACGGCAGTTTTTTTTTAGAATTTTCTTTCTGTATTTTCATTTTAAATGCAAGGCCACACGAACTGAACATATCAGAATCACCACAAACGCTGGTAATTTTCATAAGAGAGGCATCGATTTCATGTAAAGACCTGTGCTTTCACCCTGGATAAGGGAAGTTTATTTAAAAACATGGATTCTAAAATGTTGTATGAAAACATTAAAAGAAACCTCAAACAAAAAAACATTCAAATCAGCACAAACGGTGTTGATTTCGGATACAGGTTGTCGACAGTTGTTTAAATAATTGTCTGAGACTTGGCCATTTTTTTTTTTTTTTCATATAACACTGCATCAATTCAAGTAGTTTACGCATGAAATTAAGCGTTTGAACAACAAAACCAAGAAATGCTTGTTCGCGTCATGAAGGGGGTAATATTGTCTGAGCGAGTTTAATTTTCTCGGTGTTGAAAAGTGTGTGCCTCTTTTAACATTTCAATCTTGTTTTAGAATGTCAAATGATCGTTTATGAACAACAATAGGACAGGCACATCTGGTTTTGTTTTATAACTTCGTGAAGTCTAAAACAGTTCGCGACGCGAAAACAGGATTCGCTCGGATAAAGACTGAAATCTTACAAACCAGGTTATTTTCTCCGACAAAATTTCACGTGTATTTTTGGATTAGACCCGAGGCTAAATATACTTGGGAAGTCTTGTATCACAATCTCAACTTATTTAAATCTTATTTTTGTAGAGTTAACTTCGGAGATTGCAGTCAGTGATCTTTGGTGAGATAAAAGGTCGTGTCAGATCGAATAGGCTTCTCTGACGAATTGCCACGGCTGCAAATGTATCATGGCTAGGATAAGATTCCAGTGCCGTGAAAACATTTAATATTTTCCTCGTTTTTTTCGATCAATTTTTTTGGTTTCCTTCGAATACGGCGGGAAAGCTGTTCCACCCTCATTGTATGCATAAATTATTGCCCTCAGACCACGAGGAATAGTGTTTCGCTCCACAAAATCAAGAATAAAACATTTTCCAGGCAAATATGCGAAAAATCATGAACCCTAAAGTCGTCTACGACTGGAGAGGTTTTGGAGTTTCAGTCGCTAAGTAGATTTACCGTATTTAACGCCAAATGTGTGTGTAATCATCGGGAAAATATTTTAAAATCTTTTAAACTTATGTACTGTGTTTGAAACCGATCTACTGTAAAAACAACCGTTTCCGATACATGTAGTTTAATGCTCCAAAAAGCATTTTATCACGTTTAAATGTTCCAGTCTTTTTTCGCAGGAAACAGGAAAAGATTAGCTGCAAAACTGGCGATTGAGCACTTCATTTTTTCTATTTTTCGTGATCTCCGCATACTCGACGGTGTTGAACAACTAGGAAAAGTAACGCTCCTAGTTCTCGAGCACGAACGAGAAAGTTAATTTGTAGCTTACATTGTCCAGAGCTCAAAAAGGCTACTGGGATGTGACTGAGTTGTTCAATGACTTTTAACTTTAGAACTGTAAGAGCGACCTTTGGATCAGAGTAAGAGTAGCCATATATAATTGAAATGCCATATTTCAATTTAAGATGTCTACAAAACAGTTAAAAGCTACTTCATCATCTGGTGAAATCTTGGCTATACCTTTCAACCTGCAAACGATTAGTTATTGCGTATTTTCATAGTCTTGTTGCCGGTATAAATTCCCGTCTGTATTATATCACTGGAACAATCTTCAGCCCGTGAAGTGACCTTTTGAAAACATTTTTAACACGCTTTACAGTATATTTTCCTTGTACAGCCAACATTGGAAATGTTTGGTATTTTAGCGGCGTGCTGTAACAGATACCAAAATCTTAAAAAATACATTCAATGATAGCAATATAGCAATTCCCAGAATAAGAATTACGACATTCAACCGTAAAGAATAACGGATCTACTATTTTCCTAAAACGAACGACAATTTTACCTCTTATGTTCTCGTATATTTATGTAATTTCTGAGACGTGCAAAGTGGGTAACATGTAAGCACTATTTATAGAGGCCAAATATTGCTTATCTTACCCTCAGTCATTTGCCTGTAACAATAATCTGATAGGAATTCAATCACAGATTAGTTGATCTTTGCATAACATTTCGCAGAAGAGCTAGCTAGCTCTTTTGTCTTCGGTGTGAATCGATTCTCTTGATTTGTCTCATTTGGTTTGCGAGAAATTGACTAGTTTCATAACAAATCAAAAACATTTTTGGCTTTCAAAATCCTATGAAGACAGTCTGTACACTTGTTATAAAAAGAATGAGGCTGTCTAAGATGATGAAACAAACAAAGACACTGACACTATCTAAACACTCAAAAAGGTCATGCCTGTTTCGACCGGTCAAAAAAAAACAACAACGTCTCGGCAAAACTATCAAATTCAGTCGATCTTTTTAAGCCTCTATTAACGATAAAAATACTTCAGATCTTTCTTAATATAGCACTTATGAACTCGAACTTTTCACAAATTACTGTTCAGTTAATCTCTTCTAACACATTGCAGCCGGTCGAGGTGAGAAAGAGAAAGTCACAAGTGATTAAGGGTCCCTCGCCGCCATTTTGGAACACTATTGTTTTTCGAACTTCATAGAAACCTTTTCAATTCTCGTTACAGTTTAGTAGATATATATTATTTGCTAAAAATGGTGAGATTTATCAGTTCAAATTATTTTTAGATGATGATTATGTATCAGTTACAAGCGATACATGTATTTTGATTCTGGCTAGCAAGAAACGCATTCCTAGCTAAATTTGATCCGAAATTTGACTGGAAAAGGGATTAAGTCGAACATTTAAGACGACATTTTATTCGAACAGGACAGCCAAATGCTTGTTTTATCCAGTGAATTTTAAAGCCAATCTCAAATTGGAAAAAATAGACAGTCAGAAATGATTACTAATGGTGACAATTTTGGTTTTACACAGTTAGAATACCAAATGGATTTTAAAAGCTAGTTAATCAGTCTTCGTTATTGTGGTTTCGCCAGGAGTTGATTACTTCGAGGCCTTTGAGCCTCGCCAAATGTATTTTCAAAACGCATATTTCACTTTTCGAACCGGAAGGTAACTATTAAATATGGTAGTAAATCTCATAGTCTCCGTTATTTCACCTTTTAAATTGAATGAAACTTATTCTGATACGATAAATATATGAAGTTCATATATTTTGAACTTCGGTGAAAGATACGTATGATGCACGATCCTCGCAGTAGTGATCGCTATTTATGCAATAGCGAAAATCAGACCTGAAAAAAACAATAAATAAATAAATAGCGCTCTCTACTGCGAGGATCGTGCATCATACGAAACTTATTCTGTCCGTAAGAAACCTGTTAAGAGTGTCAGACTGTGGTTGAAAATTTTTTTAAATTCAGAGTTTCCAGCTTTGCCAGTTAGAGGGAAGCTCTTCAAACAGGTGAACCTCGATGAAATGATCCTGGGGTGGATGTGAAAAGAAATATACATAAACAACTAAGTAAGAAATAATAAATGATGTTTCATATTTTGTATCGGACCATTTAACATACTATAATTGGAAAAACGGCGCTTTTATTTCCATGTTTTAATTAACCTCTCGGCGACAGACGTCTGCACTTCTTTGTATACGTTCAAATTACTGCAGAAAGAACATTGTCATCTACCTAATGCAATAAGCGTCGAATGAATCTCAAATGTTTGAGAACAGTTTTTGGTGACATAGTTTGCTAGAAGTATTCTATAGTATGAGTCAGGAGTTGAAAATACAGATGACAAACAATATTAATGTTGTGCTTAATTTACTACGAATATATCTTTTGATTTGTACCTTAGTGTAACTAAATTTTTTTGTTTATCCCTGAAGAGCTCGCATCCGTTTAGGACTTTGAAGCAAAAGAAATCAAATTTGTTTCCTTCTTCCTGAAAAGATTGCAAATCGAAACTTCTCGTTTACATCTCCTCCTACAATAAAAGACCTACTTGCAGGTTTTGAAAGCACTCGCAGATAATTTTCCGGCTTAGCCCAAAGCACAGCACTTTTAATATCAAGGCACTTTGAACAGATGGTAAATGAAAGGCCATTAACATCAGCTAACTGCAAACGTTTCATGGCGAGGAAACGAGACTGTACCAATTTTACTAAAATCTTTCCCAACAACGCAAATAACGAGTAACTCAGACATATCCTCAGGGCTTGTTTTTGTAATAAAATCGGGCGTTTCCAAGGCTAAGTAGCTGATTCAAAACGTCCATTAGACCAGGCCGCGTAATCGTTTGTAAAAATTAGCCACTTGAAAATCGGAGCATTTAAAGTGCAAATTATACGTTTTTTTGGAATAAAACGAAATTTGTCAGCCAAAGTTAGTTTTTTTTTTAACTTAAGACTAAAAATGTCCTCACGACCACGATCCCTTTTTAAAAGAAATTTGCTTTTCTTCAGAAGCGAGTAAAACCAGACGGTATTATACACCACTATGAAGAGATGTATAGAGTACTTACGTCATCTTAAAATCTTCCTCTACATCAATTAGTTTAGATATATGTCGCATTTTAGACTGAGCTTGGCGGGTATTCAAACAGGACAACAAAATTTTCAAATGAAACCATTAATATCTGAGCGCAATAGCTGTCATCTCAAATCGCGTCAGATATTTGAACATTTTCTCTTAAATATACGCTAAGTAATTGACAAACCTGCTAGTTTCTTTGTACTCTAAGAATGCAAGTAAACAAAGCCATTTTGGTACGATTTGTGATTTGCAACTGCCTGGAAAAGAGTGCGGCTAGGTGACTTCTCACAGATGGCTGACCAAGGCCATTTTAATGAGCACCAAAAAGAAGTAACGAGGTATCAACTATATTTTCTTTAGGAGTGTCAAAGGAGACATATTAAGGATAAAAAAGAATGTAATTAAGATATAGCAAAGCCTTTGAATCTTTCTGAAGGGCGTTAAAAAAGGGTCTATCGGATTAAAAATCCGTTCCAATGCTAGAACTTCATTCTTCGGGTAGATGTATACACGCGTTCAATTTCTAACCCTGAATTATAAGTTTTATTTGTGTTAAAAACTTTGACAATATTGATCATTACTTCATAAATAGTTTTTTCCGCATTTCCTGTTTTTTCAATATCACTTGTTTACATATTCATGCTGGGATCATAGTAAAGTTTAAGAACAAAATATCGATACGAGCCGCTATCAATAAACTCTTCGTCGCGTACAGATCATTTTGTGGAAGGCAGCAGTTTTGCGTTTCATTGCAAAGACGATAAAAGATTCCTTCAACAAATTAAGTAATCTCAGTAATCAAGGGCCTCTTTGAAAGTTCTGTCATTTGGCAAAATGTAAGTTGGAAAGTTTGAATTTCTTCACGATTTATTTTTCCTATCGTGTTTTTCAAGCGTTTTTCTATGGGATATTGGGACTGAGACTTATCACCTCCTGCCGATGTCGTGAACTTTCTGTTGAAGCTTATTATTCTTATACTGACTTTATCTGAACTGTGTAAGTTGCTCAGGAGTATACTACACTTTTGTCTTCTATTAGTAGCATATTACAAAGTCACTTAATTTACGGGTGTGCCCGCTCGCTAAAAGTCTAGGATTAATCCACTTCTATAACCTCGAAAGATAAGATTGTAAAGAAATCAACAAAAACACTAACATATTTGTTTCTCATAGGCTAGCGAATCATGCAATATTGATTTAAAATCATTTAATTGTCCATGGAAGATTTCATCTCTGCACATTTTTTTGTCACGATATAGTTGTTTCATATTTAAAATGCAGCCGGCCTGCTTCTGATCCAAGAGCGCAATAAACCAAAAGGCGACGTCGCGCATTTCAAAAATTCCTGTTTCCATACTTGAGTTTCTTTTACAGTCTTAACCTTGTATTGCAATATCCACTGGTGCTTACAATGCGACATGTCGGCGAAAGTATTTCTTGTGCGGCAGCTGAAACACACTATTGTGTGCCGTGAAATTTCACAAGCGTTCTGTGAAAGGCGTCTCGTAGATAACATCTATGACGCTTTAAATTGAACAGATCATGTGGAGACCCGTAATTCGTGAAATGTGTAACATATTCTTGAGCTATTGGATCAAAGTCCGTGGAATAATATCTTGGGATAAACACTTATATGCCGTGATAAACAACATTACTTTCAAGTACAAAGGGATCACAGCATCAAATGGTATTTCTCAAGCAGTTTCGCTCGATTCGAGTAGCCAAAGAAGGTCTTTAAAAACTGTTTAACAGTTTTCTTGTTTTGGAGATAAATGTTTACTTTAGCAAATCTCTTTTTTCTCAGGATTCCTCATGGATTTCTCATTTATTAATTCGATCGCATGGTCTAAATCTGGCCTGTTTACCATAGAGGAAACCAAGATAGTTACATCAGAAGAGATTTCCAATTTATGAAATAAAAACCTCTTAGTTTGATTTCCATAGCAGGTGTACAACGTACTTCATTTGAATGGGCTAAGATCACTTAAAGAAACTGAGATTTAGTCGGTCAGCCTTGTCGACGATGGTGTTATATTGGATGATGAAAAGCAAACCTCGGCTTCTAAAAACTTATCCATGTCTAGTCATCTAGAACTGATTGACGCCGTGATGTCAGTTGCATTGGTCTGAATTCGCTTAATTTGCGTCTCCTGCCTTCTCTGTCTTTTCTAGTTTCTTTAACTCATTTTAACGGTTATAAGATTTCGCTTCGCCAGTAATTCCCGTAAGAATCTATCATAAGTTTATCGAAAAACGAATCGATCATGCAAGGACTTGACAGGGCTCTACTTAATGTCGCAGCTCTATATCACGGAGTCGAAAGGGAATCCTAAGAAATACTGCCACCCGAGAATTCAAAAGGAAAGCTTCTTTTTCCTCGTTGACTTCAAGTTTTAATATAGTAAAGTTAACCCTCGACAGCTAAACTGCCTATGTACACTGAAATAACGTACAAGATCTTGCGAGATGGTTGGGAAGGAACCGAAAACGCCCTCTCAGGAAATCAATTCAAGCACCTTTTTTCGGGAAAGTGCCGAACTATGCCTGAGGCGAATTTTGAGCAAACCAGTTACTAAGGAACCGTGACGTAACTATCTATAGGTACCCCGCTCGCATAATATCTGTTTGGTTGATAATATGTCGGAAACCCAGCAGGTTTGTACGAAGCTGGTGTTACCAAATCCGGAATACCTCTGTTGTTCATATCAGATGACGAACTATCTCGGAATGACATCAATATCCTTGTGGTAGATTCAAGAGCCAACGCAGATGTCAAAGAGTCTGTGTTGGCCCATCAGAGATTTTAATTGTAATAGAAAATTCAAGACACTTGCGCGTTCTTTCCAAAAGTAACGCCTCTGTCAAGCGCGGCACATCATTTACAAATGGATATCGGAACTCCTTGTATTCTGAGATGAACAACACCGATGCGAGCTTCTCTTTATATGAGACTACTATCTGCTGTAATTAACTCATTGACTCAAAGAACTGAAGTTCTCCCTACACAGTACCACTTTAACTCCTTTTCCATCCTTATTAACTTTTCAGGATGAGCGAAATCCTTCCCCAAGTACCCTCCCCTGGTAGTGCTTTGTATCACCGTATTCCAAAATGCGCTCGCTGCCGGAATCATGGCGCCCTTTCGTGGCTTAAGGGACACAAACATTATTGCAGGTGGCGGGATTGTACTTGCTCCAAATGTCTCCTCATCGCTGAGCGCCAACGTATAACTGCCGCTCGAGTGGCTCTTCTGCGGCAACAGAGAAAGAACTCGGAGATGTCTCAAAAATTGGGACAGAAAAATAGCGACAAAGATCAAGTAGTAAAGAATTTTGGCGACGATGTTTATCAGAGGCCATCAATGGTGCTGAACTCGATACCCGCACTTAATGCAAGAAAGAACAGTGACACAGATTATGAAGGTAAGGTGACAATTTAGAGCATCGGGTCAGCGGTTATCTGTATGAAATAAATACATTTGTAGAAAGTGGAGATGGGAACAGTATGGGGAACAATATGCTTTGCAGAGTTTGGAAAAAACTCCAGGTAAACAACGAAATTTGTTTGAAATATTCTTGATTATGCAATTTTGTTCACAACGAAGAAAACAACAATGCCTTTAGTAAGGCCATTTCCAGAGGGAAGAATTAATTTTTTGTGCTCCCAGTTGGCTTGTTAGCTCAATTGGTAGAGCGCTGCACTAGTATCGCAGAGGTCAGTGGTTCGAATCCCGTACAGGCCTGAAATTTTTTTCAGGTCTGATTTTCACTATTGCTCAAATAGTGCTTTACTGCGAAGGATCGTGGACATATACATTTCATAACCGCAGTTCATACATATGTTTCATATGTTTGTTGTTGTTTGTTAAAGTTTAGTTGATACTAAAGACTGAAACGTTCTGCTATTTTTTGATATTTTACAGACGAGGGCATCGATCAGCAGCTTTCCCCTACAGAATCGGAAGAAAACTTCGATGTCCAACCTGACGAACCTTCCGAACCTGAACCGACACTCCTCGACGGAGTCCGAATAAAAACCGAACCCGAGACAACGACACCGGAAGATGAAGAAGAAGGCGGCCTGAGAGTGACACCGAATGAAAACGGCACAGAACTTCCATCACCAAAGAGAAAGATAAATGGAGAGGTGCAAAACGATGAAATCGATCCATTGCGAATCCAGTCGAAGATACTTCGAACATCAGAAAGCCCCAATATGGGAAGAAAAATTCATCCTGATCCACTCGGCTTGCTGATTCGAGCGTTTCCAAGCCAGTGCCGAAGTGTTCTCGAATTGGTCCTTCAAGGATGTGGTGGGAACGTGGTTCAAGCCATTGAGTGCTTGCTTCAGAATCAGGAAAAGAAACAGCTCCCATTGCCTATGCCTGTGCCTGTGATTGGAAGCGTCGGGGGTCCTCCTGCAACAATTCATCCCGCCCTTCACTTTCAAGCTCCCCCGCTATTCCGTAAGCCGGAGCCTTTCTCGCATACTTTCCACAGACCTCCTATGAGTCCCAGCTGTCCATTCCCACCACCGCCACCCTTATTGAAGCCAAAACCACAGGCCAGCGGTTTCCCATTCTCAATGGATGCAGTCCTAGGTTCCTCACCGAACAGCCTGAACGCTAGCTCGAGCTCTCCCAAGACAGAAGGCAAATCTGTTGCTGTACACTTTTGTACAAAGTGCGGACGAAAGGCGAGTTGTGAAGACAATTTTTGTGCCTTTTGCGGGCAAAAGCTTCACAAATAGCACAGTCACGAACCAATTTTATTGCTTAGATGTGTAAAACATGTTTCCCGTTGCAAGTTAAGAATTGGTGGTGGATAATCTTAAAAGCTTATCGCTTTAAAGCTGAGTGTTCAGATACCTTGCGCAGATTGTAGGAAAAGTTCTTCGAAGGGACTCAAAAGAACTTAGAAAAATCTTAGCCTTCAGAGATGTATAAACTGATGTCAGTGGAAATGAGACAATGGTATTCAAGCTTTTTTAAGGGTTAACTAGAGGGAAGATTTTGATAAGATAACTGCACAATATTTAACGAAGAGGATAAAAGTTTTTCCGGCAATCATAATTGGATGAGGGGAAAACTTCCTCTTATGACAAAGTTATTTACAATATAAGTGTTCATTTCCTCTTAAAAACCTAGGTAGTTGCTCTTTTTATTTTCATCGTAAAAGACGATGTGAAGTTACATGTGTAAATAAGGATTATATTATGACTGAGACATACAAAAAATGGTTTATCTATACAAAAGAGACTCGATACTTCATTGAGGGCCTTGCACACAATTACACAATAAATTAAATTCAAACTGACGTGGGTTAGTGCAAAAAAACAACCCAAGAAAAACTAAGAAGCTTCTCTGGCAACAGTTCACTTGTTTTGATAGTCGGAATATTTTTCTTGGGTCTAAAAAATTATCTTGCATCTTTATCACTACTACATTTTCAAAAGCTTTCTAATTCCATTTTATCAAGGACCATGAGTTTAATATGAGTTTTCTCTTTTCTTAACTCTTGGTCTTTTGTTGGTCTGTAAGTTGCAAAAACATAATTTTTTCCTCCAAAATTTCACGTTTTGATACATTTTTCCCCTTGTCTAGCTTTTCATGACATGTTTTTATCTAAGATATGTTACTTTGCTAGTAATAGCGTGTATTACTGACAAAACAATCTTAAAAGTAAAGACCCAAGAGTTCAAGTATCGAGACTTGATGGCCAAAATATGAGGATATTATTCTATCTGTTATATTATTCAGAAGATATATGGAATTTGCGTCTCATAATAAGCAGCTCAGAAAAAAAGTGAGAGTCGATTCACTTTTATATCTACCATCACAACTCTGAATCCAGAGTCTCTTAACAATAATTCCATGGGCGTGTGTTCGATGAGAAAAAGTGTTTAGCTAAGAAAAAAGGAACAAATATCATATCCGATAAGTAAAAATAGAGAAGCATATTGTGAGACGCATATGTTCTCCGTGAATTTTTCTTAAAACGCATGAGAAGTTTTTTTTTTGTAACAAACATCATTTCTCTTCACTTTACGTTAGTCAGTGTGTCAATATACAAGTACGTGATTTAAAATATATCATACCAGATACTTATAATAGCCGCTCCTTCAAATCTAAATTATATGCATTAGGCAAGTTTGTGAAATTTCATTTTTGAAAGATGGTGGAAATAAAAAAAATACAAAATGCAAGTATGAAATGGTACGACTTCGATGTCACTTATTTGTTTAATTAGTTTACTAAGGAGACAGTCTTTATTTATCGCCCGGGGGGAAGGGGTGGAGGATTTGAGATGACTATAGAAAATTCACTGTCGCTTAACTGCTAGTAAGGGGGTAGGGGGTGGAATATAACTATATTCACAAGCCTTTTGAAGGGATCAAGTAAAATTCATCGTGATTCAATCAAAATCCTCCGACCACCCAGGTGATAAGTAACAACTGGTCCCTAATGCGAATATCTCTTATCCCCTCGACAATGAAATTAATTTCTTAAAATGCGTTTTAATGGGGTTTCGCAAAACCGAAACCAACATAACCAAAACGGCCAATCAAAAGAAAGGAAAATACTACGAGCAGCCGATAAGAACTTGTTGTAAAAAGAAAGAACCTGCCTGAAGCGCGGGAAACACGAACGATCAAGTCGCGATTGGTTAATTTGTATTAGTATGAAATTTAAAGGAAGCCCAAGTTTTCCCGACCAATCGCGCAATGGAGTAACGCAGAACCAATGTCGGATCGCTTCAACAGTCATATGGAAACTGCTCGAAGAGCATGATGGTCGATAACTCTGAGTTAAATCCGGTTTCCAAAACACTGACGTGGAGATATATAAGGGGAATGTTTCTCCTGGACAGGATTTCAGTCCGCGGCAGCTAACCCTCCAATACTTCTTGATCAGAAACTCTGCTGGTATACATGTACATTACCCTCTCTATTGTTTGGGTGAAGAAACGATTGGTAGCGCCTTTTTCGCTGAAGGGGTTTTTTTAAATTTGTAACGTATATAAGAGTGGGTGAGTGCGTGAACTCTATATTAAACAATGTTTCTATCCTTCATAATGAAAAAAAAAAAGATGAATTAAATAAATCGGACATAGTAGTCGACACCTACGAGGTGCTCTTCTTGTTCACTGGTTCAAGGCTGAATTTGAATTTAGTGTCAGTTTCTGTAGAGTAAGGAAACCCGCGGAGAAAGAGAAGAAATATCATGAACGAGGTTGAAAGCCAACAATAAACTCAACATGTTACGTTTTTTTCCGCGCAAAGCGGTGGAAAACGAGCGGTTATCACCACAACACTAACCCTTCGGGTTAGCTTAATAGAAAAAGTACGAACTAACGAGTTGCTAATTTGTTAAAGATAAATTTCACGTATGATCAAAAAATAAAAACCGCAAACCGAAAAAGCCTAACGCTAGGTTAAAAGAACGAAATTTCAAATTTTTCGTGGAGTTTCAGCAACTGAATGCATCAACAGACCTCTCATGGTCCGAGGTATCGACGCAGGAGTATTTCAAAGCGCTATGGATTGTCCTGATTTCTGGCAACCTTAGATTCCCGTGTATATACGATCCGACAAAGCTTTGAAGCGAATACCTCTTCCAAGTTTGTATGGACTTGTATCGACTTGTATCGACTCGTAAGTTTTTGTCCCACTGTGCTTAGTAACTGTTTAGGAAGCGATGGGCGGAGACAGCACAGCATTGATCGCATAACAAAGTATGAGGAGAGTCTAGAGAGGTTTCGTCGTTCAATATTTACTTATGGAGATCGTCTAAATACCATATCCGCCGGTTAACATACCCGCGAAGTATTAACAAGCACTTAACGCTTCTTAAGCATTCATTGCTTTTTCCCTATAAAAGTCTTTAATATTAATCACCACACATATTTTCAATATCTGAGATACTCGATCCTAAGTATTTTTGTCAATTTTTCAATCCAGTCTGCGAATGAATTATGGTCCTGTTCTTCCAAACGCAACAACGAATTATTGAATCTATCGAATGATATCTTGGAATAAATTAATTTATAGAGTTTCGTCAAGATCCTGTCGTTGAAGAATTCCAAAAAGATACTTGAACACGAAGATAAAACAGAAAAATAAAACAATTTTACCCTGAGAGCCTATCGGCATGAATTTTATCATATCGAGCCTCGGTCAGATTGCTTCTATAAAAATCGGCATTAACTAACCTTTTTCCCCTCCTTGAACTTTTTACATATCGCACGTGTGCGCTGGTGATCATTTGCAGTTTTAACTGCACCAAAAAAGAAGCCGTATTTTTTAAGGTATTTTCGACATTTCGACGTGCTTCATTGTGACTCCTGGAGCATGAAGCGTGCGTTGAATTTCTCGTGAAGCGTAAAATGAAATCGTAAATGGTGATTTTGAGCGTGATTAACAGCGTGAAGCGTGAAAAATATAACAAATAGACCAGCTAGCGAGAAATAATCTTGAACACTTGGCATATGATGCGTTTGAACACGTAACCATTGAGAGGTGTGAAACAGCCTATCAGAAGCCTTATGGAGTACCATGCTTTTGGTGATGCATAACGATGATAACTGGCGTGAAAAAGCAATTTGAAATAGTTTCTTCATGCATAATATATACACAGACCGATCCGGTCACACGCGCTTGTGATTCTTCTGATAAACTGTGCTACATGTTTCCTGATGAAGACAGATCTGAGGTCGAAAGAAATAACCTGAAACGGAACTTACTGAAAGCCATCCATCATAACATTTCATTGCCTGATGTTTAAAGACTTGACTTGATGTCATTTCATTGAGCTAGCATCGAATTTGAGTGTACTAAGGAGATTTGCTGTGCTCCCGGACGAGCAAAGTGTTAAACAGCCTGGCGTGGAATTGTTTTCGCTCGGGACGAAAAAGGTTGCGTTTCACTGTGATGGTTTCGCGCTACAGTAAAAAAGGAGAGGGACAAATAGCATGGTGCCTCTGTACCCTCCCTATAGTTATCTTCCCTTTTATTGTTATATTTTGGTTGCACCGTAGTTTCTCTGCCGAAGATTTCCTTCAACAATCCAGATTTCAAAGCATCACACGGGCACCAACTATAAGAAAAGATTTACGACTCGCCAAAGAGCAAAATGAGTTTTTTGAAACGTTGCTAAACATGACAAGGTCTCCGACTCAGCGATCCACAACACCTCCCATCGTTCTCGCGATTCACTCAGGAGAGCGAGATACGCCGGCCGACGCCAATCCGATCGAGATACACCGCGAAGAAGAATCTTCGGATCACGATGGCAAAGTTGTTATTGTAACACCTGGCCCAGATACAGGGAAAACAAAGAAAATAATTTTCACTCCTAGAGAGGAGGAAATCACAGGCCATGAACTTCTGGCGGCATTTTTTGAGCAAGTTGTTCCAGATAACATGGCGGGGAAACTAAATGTTCATACATGGCAAGGTATTTGCGGCCCGTACGTTGAACAGCTTCGCCATTCTCCATTATTTCCTCGCTTTCCATTCGTTAGGAAATTTCTGGATCAATTTAAATCGCATCAGGAGGGTAGCGATTTTGGAGAGAGGATCTTCGGATTCATTCACCCGGAAAAGCAAGGATTTCACGAGTTCGCGATCACTTCCGATGATACTTCGGAACTGTGGCTTAGTACCGACAGCAATCCGAGAAAGTCACGACTTATCGCAGCAGTCTACTCGGCAAATGGCGCAGCGTGGACAACACCATATAATTACAAAAAGTTTCCCATCCAAGTTTCAAGGAAAGTTGCTTTAAAGTCTTCCAGAAAATATTACATCGAAGCGCTCCATAAACAATCAAAGGGTCGTAGCCATGTTCAGATATTCTGGAAAGAACCGGGCGCGCAAACATTCAAAATTATACAAGGCAAGTACTTATCACTGTATGTGGATGATCGAGATATGCACGAAGAAGGAATTGTTGAAGACATTGATTTTCATAGCTATGCGCCACCGGGAATTCCTAGCCATGCTAAAAGGAAGTTAGATCCCAGCGTTAAAAAATTCCTGTACAAATGCTAATATCATCCTTGCCAACAAATAATGCATGGATTGTAGACTCTCAAGAGGCAGGATCTACCATACGGACTTGAGGACTACATTTGTGCTTTTGCGGTGTTATCATCGCTTCTGTTCGACTGGCGACGCGTATAAGAAAGTCTAGCGTAAATCAGAATATCTAAGGTACATGTACAGTGAGGCCTTGAAATGAGAATCTAAATGATTCGCCAAACCGTAAGTCAATTTAAAGAGGTTAGCTCCTCAGAAGACAAATGCACAGATAACGGTATCATTAACAATTCTGTCTTTTTTTTTTCAATGAAGTCGATATCACGTACTTTGTCAATGGGTCTGTTAAATAATCGACGATAGAAATCGTCAAAAATAGAGTGAGAATATTGATAACATACTTACCTCTGGCACGTGTACCTCTTTACTTTTTGGTGTCGGCTTTGCCATGTTTCCACGTACTACTTCACCTTTTACTTTAACAATGCAAAGCGACATAGATAAAGTTTGATAATACCTATAGTAAAGGATTCGAGCTTTATCATTTTGAACAGGTCAAGTGGCCCTGAAATGGAGTGAATAAATGAGTTAAGACATCAAATGTTTTTTTTTTTTTTTACTTCCTATGACAACTCAGTTTGCAATATCAATAAAAATGATATTTATTTCTATTGGCAGGCCGTGCTCCAATCATGAGCTTAGAGCAAGAGCAAAGCACGGCATCACGCTCCTATTGAGTGTGAACGAATTGTTAGTGAAGAGCACATGTGTGTTCTTGACCAAGTGTGAGGTCAAGTCTGCTAGATACTGGCCGAGTTCTTTTTTTGCGTTTTTGTGGACCGAGACGAAGTCGAGGTCTATACTGAAAAACGCGTAAAAGGACTCGATTCACAGCGAAGGAGCAGCACTTAACATTCTACTAGCTTCTGCGCGCAGAAACGAAGGAAAAATCTTGATATCAAAAATATATTAAAGCCAAGAGAGACTGCAAGAGAAGGTAAATCTTCTTGTTTAAGCTCATATCTAATATCAAACGGTAGAATTTTTAGACTTACGAGCCGGTAACCTTGGCCACTGGCAAAGTTTTGAAATGATTCATGCCAACTTCAACTCAGCGCACCGTCAGGAGTTCCAGTGAAGAGGTTCAGGCGGCAAATCTCTTTTCATAATACTCCATTCAACAATCCTAAGATTGTGATAAAATTAGTCTTTGGCTAGGTAAATATGCCGGACGCTCAGACGCCAAAATAAGCGAGTGCAACCAAAAAACATTACAAAATTTACCGAGTCGTTTAGACAGCTCAGTATTTGTCAGACTCCTTAGCTAGGGTAAAAAAAGTTGCCAAAAATAGTCAGTGTAGCAGTTCACATCAATATATTTCCTTGTCATTGTGCAGACAAGTTTAAATCGGCTTCCAAGAAAATATAAGCAGCCAAGTGGTTTCTTCCGGCGTTTCCATTTTTAGACAGTCAATGAGCTCGCAAAGTTCATCCATAAGTCTTATGTAAAAAGGCTTGGATCTCGGCAAAAGCAAATGCGAAGATGGATTTCAATGAACAGGGCCTTCCGAACCGTTTGGACTGGTGTTTCTATCGTTTTGATTCACCAAAGGAAGGCAGTTCGCGTTTATGAGCGAGTGCTTCGCCTTGTCCTCGGAGACAGATCAAGTTCGTATTCAGCTTTACTGAACAGGCTTGATATGGTATGTATGCATGTATGTAAATCTTTATTTAAACACGGAAAATCATCAGTTACATAATAAAAACTAAGATTAATCAACTGCTTTACATGATTGCCGTGTGGGAATCCTATATATCGACTACGTTAAGATTTCGCCTAAAATGGTTAATGGATGAAGCATTTTTTAAGTTTTTGGGCAATTTATTCCATAACATGGCCCCGCTGTAAGAGAAGCTTCGTTTCAAATAATTGGTGTTTGGTTTGGACAAAGCCAGCCTTCCCTCAGAGTTTCTTATGTCGTACACAGAGTGACGCTGAGAGAAAAGACTTTGTAGATATTCGGGAGCAAGGTTGTTTATAATTTTATACATCATTAGAGCTTTTTGTTTCTCTCGTCGAAGAGATAGCTTCTCCCAATCGAGGGCGGAGAGAAGGTGCTTTAAGCTCGTATCAAAGTGTAATTTAGTAATAATTCTGGCTGCTCGATTCTGTAATTTTTGGAGCTTATCGCTTAAGTAGCCACTTAAACAGTCCCAGACGAGGCTGCAGTAATCAAAATGAGGCATAATCAAAACGTTATAAATTTGAATTGCAGTTTCTTTGGATATAAAGGGCCGTACACGTTTTAGGGCGCCTATAGCTGAGGAGACTTTCTTGCAAATCTCTTCAACGTGGCTACCCCAAGAGAGTTGGGCATCTATAGTAAGACCCAAAGATTTGGTCTTGTCGACTCTCTTGATAATTTGGTCATCAATTCTGATTTCTAAGTCGTTACATTGGGCAGATAGTCTTTGTCTTGATCCAATAATCATTAACTCTGTTTTAGCAACATTTAGACTGAGCTTGTTAGCATTTTGAGCCAACGGCTAAGGTTATTCAATTCAGGGATTAGAGCTAGCTCTAATCCCTGAGAAACCAGGGTCAATTCCCACAAAGTTTTGCTTTGTGCAAGAAAAAACACAGAGGAAACCTCCAGCAGAGCGAACTGATTCGGTCGAACGAAAGCAGCCGACTTCGAACGTAAACACAGCGTAGGACGATTTGCCAGAAACATGTGATGGCTTTGAAAGTGACAGCATTGTCTGGATCAATAAGGTCCTTATCAAGAGCACTATTTATATAACTTTGAACTCTGACAAGGACAGTTGTTTTCTCTTAGTTTGATCATCCAACGTAAAATACCGGTAAGCCGGGGAAATAAGCTATTCACGTGTATTTACCTTTCGACCAAGGATCGCTTCGTTCCGCTCGATTTCGCTCCTTTCCTGCAGGAAAGCCATCTCTTTAACGCGGGAATAGTCAGTTGACTAGGGGTGTTCACTCTTAAGGAAGCTCCGTCGATTTCATCCTCAGAAAGAGTGATTTTAGGCGAATTTCCTACAGTCATGTCCGATGTGACATATATTTTTCTTAGATATTCCCGCGAAACCATCACCACCAATGTTGTGAGTTGTTCACATGTTTCTGGCAAATCGTTTGACGCTGTTTTTGCGTACCAAGTCGGCTGCTTTCGTTCGACCGATTTTCGCTCTGCTGGAGGTTTCCTCTGTATTTTTCTTGCACAAAGCAAAACTTTGTGGGATTAGACCCTGGTTTCAAGTTGACAAGCAAGGAACCCGGGATTTTCCTAAAACAGTGGGCTTCAAAGTGGTCGCCACATAGCCTCGAGTGCTCATTAACTGGTGTGTTCGCCGAATTTTTGCAAGCTATTTCGAAAGCAGTTCTTTGTTCTCCAGCTGTACGCGATGTCAGGACTTTTTTATTTTCATTTCTGAAGAGTTTGTACAGCCCTTGGCAATACACCATTGAGGCATTTCGAGCAAAAAGTGAAAAAAAACAGACGAGGGGAATTGATTATTTCTCAAAACACCAACAAATCACTCGAAGCGATCGCCACCAAGCCTCGGTTTGACGCTGCGAGAAATTGTTTTGACGTCATCGCGCATAAGCGCTTTTAAGAACACCAACTGTCCCTTGCAACGTCTGACCGCTGTGTTGTGTTGATTTTCCCACCAACGGGTCAAAAGTATCTTTCGTCACTTTGTAAAGCGGGCGCGTAGCGTGGTCATTTTTTCAAGTACGCACAAGTACATATGATCTAGAAACCTAAGTAAACTGAGCGAAAAATACTGCGTTCTTTATTTCTTGTTTGAAATAGTTGTGTGAATACAAGCAAAGAACAAAGCGTCTTGCCCTTATTTTGAGCAAACTTGACGCAAACACAACATTGTTTCTAAATTTTTCTGGTCACGTCAAGTACGCGCGTGCGTATATGCGTAGAGGACGCTACGCGCCTGTAAAGGTATAATTATAACTATAATCCGAACCACTTGTACGGAAAAGTCTTAATACATTCATTGTCAAAAAAAAAAAAAAAAAAAAAAAAAAAAATGGGACTACTCAGCTCCAGCACACGACGCCGTATAGCGTCTATCTTCAAAGTTATTAATATGCAAATGTGCACTCTGTGACTGCATTTTCCAATAAGTTCTTGATCATATCTCTTAATTTCATGTGATTTTTAGAGGCCATTTAGCACACGGAGCGAAAGGGCTAAGGACCCGGAAGCTATGGGAAGGAAGTCCTGGCCAAGAAGAGCTGGAAACAAATCGTAAGTGGAGACTGAGGGACTCTGGGAACCAATGCACTCAAGATTCGCCCGATCTACTTCAGATGAAGAAGTGAACGTTTTATACCGCAGTTTCTTTCTGTTATGAAGTCAGATTCAAAGGGTGTCGACTTTCCATAGACCTCGCTAAGACAATTAGAACGTTTTGTTAACAGCTTTTCTCTAAATTTCAAAGAAAAAAGTTAATATCGACACGAAGTTCGAAGCAGCAAGACTTGATAATGTACGCATGAGCAAACGCAGGTATCCGCTGAGTCCATGACCATGCTTTGTAATAGTGAATCGGCGAAATTACCCTTACGGTTGGCCTTTTTTTCAGATTGACAAACATTTTCTTCTATAGCAGTAAGATGCTTGGTTAAAAAAGAGGAAATACAGCTTGATGTGATCTTGCATAGATGGCATCGTTCAAAGCTACGTTAGGATTCAGCCCACAGAGACCAAGCGTTTACAATAACTTTTTACCGTACAATGATAAGCTTGACGAAGAGTCTAACAAGTTTCTATCGGAAATTAAATACAGTCTTGGACGAGCTGTTGTTTTTAAAGAGATCAGCCCTGGAATTCTATACTGGAGCAATAGGCTGGCAAAGTAAGTTACTGTTTTGAACTCGAAGTTGATGGTCACCAGACTTATAGCTATTGTACCCGGTAATTAAAGCTTACATCCAGTCTGACATCCGTTAGAGAGGACTCCCCGGTTTTTTTCGGGTGCTAAGATTTTACTTTGGGCTAATAATTTAATTTTACAAATAGGAAAATAAACTAGAATTTTTTAATTTCCTAATATAATTATATCAAACAGTTTCCTGGGAAGTTTGATGGCAACAGACTGTCTAATATACATCCATGGTAGATTACTTGATTACTTGCTCGGTTCAAGGTGAAGATCACCTGCATTATTGTATTAGAAGAGATCATTTCAATTATTCCTCTGATCAAAACAGCTTTAAAATTTTTTACAGCATATGGGATGTAGGTCAGCCTTTCAAGCTGTACAATGCAAGTTATGTTTGGTTATAAGAACTAATTTGTTCAATTTTGGGCCAATATGAATTCACAAACAGGCATGATTGATTCATGCTCTCAGCAGTGCAGTGCATTGTACATGTACATGTACATGTACATAATCATGAAATAAAGGTTGACTATCTTCACCAAAAACTTAAGTTAGAAGGGAATTGAAAATACTAAGAACACATGTCAGGTACAGGAAATGCCCTAAGTCATACATGATTGGTCAGCAGTTTTTTTAGCAGACTCATTCACAGTTTTCTGTCACTGAGCAAACATAATTCTGAAAGTGGGCATCATTACTGTGTGCCACTCAAACTTACTTCTGATTTTGAAAAATTTTTGGGTGAGAAATGTTGTTATCATCTCCAAGCATACTCTGTAAACTCGGTCCAATGGATAGCACTTCTCTTCTCTAGCAAGAGGTTTAGGCATGGATCCATAGCAGTAGGAATTTTATTTTCATTTACCTATATTTCCTTATGTTTTCCCATTTTTATTTACCTTCTTATTTGATATCATGTCTGTTTTTTGCTTTTGGCAAGGATTATCATCAATTGTGCAGAAATCAGCATTTAAAAAGCCAGTACCACAGTGCTGCATTTATCTTTAGTTTTCCTATTTTTGGAAAAAAAAGGGAGGCTTAATCATTCCAGAGTACAGTTCATTGATATTGTGTTCTTCAACTGTCAGAGATTCAAATTTGGGATCAACAAAGTTATAAGGTTACATTTTAGAAGGTCTAGAAGATTCTGAAATGTGAGATGGCTTATTGCTGTCGAACTGTTATATTTGTCCAAGCAACCTCATATGGAATATTATTATATACATAACGAGATTTACACGCCAAAAAACATCAAGATAAAAATAGTCTCTTCAAGCTAGAGGGACCAGCTGACTGGTCATACAGTTTTTTACCACTAGTGAAAAACGACGTATTGAGGCTCTGATTGGCTATATCATTATTTTCACTAGTGAACAAAACCATGTCACTCACTTGCCGCTCCTCTTGACTGACAAATAGCACATTTCTAAGAGCTTAGGCGCATTTTTCTTTAGAAAGATGGCTTCAAATCAGACTAACCATTTTCAGAGCCTAGATTCATCAGTAGAAGAGGTCATAGATGGACAGGAAAAGGAAAACACCAAGAAAAAGACCAAACACGTTGTCGCTCTGTTCCACGAATTTCTTGTTTTGAAAGACAAAACAAAAATAAATTAAGTCTCGGGTTTTCACTTCTTTATTTCAAATTTTGAACTTCCATAGAACTATTTCGACATATTTTCAGGATGTCTTAATTTATTCTACGTAGTTCTGCCTTTTAACGGCATTTTCGCTTCATAATTTAGATGTAAAGAAGTATTTTACAAGGAAGCCATTTCAGTGCAACTCCCGAACGGCGGCTTGACCACGCATTGCTTTCCTTTGAAAGAAAATAAAGATATGTTTATCTCTGAGTTCTGTTCGCTACACATTTATATATATATATATATGGTATCGCATTATTCTGCCATTAAAATCCCCTGATGAGTGGGCAACCACGAAACAGGTCTGTAGGGATGTAAATGTAGTTGTTTTTTTTCCGCCTAACACACATTATATACATACATATATATGTTACTCACCAGCTGGAAGGTCTGTATTGGGAGAAACGGTGGGTGAGGTCTTCGATACTGCCCAAGGCTGGAGGCCAAGGGCAGCACTCAAGAGGGAGGGCACAGTTTTTCCCAATACAGACAGACCTAGGCTGGTGAAAAATTGCAACAAAGCTAGAGATGTTCTGCAAAGTGACTCAGCATGAAACAGATACCACTGGCTGAGAGAAGGCCGATGGGAGAATGTGGCCTGCACTCAGATCGTATCAGATTTCAGGATTTGTAGAATGTTGCCCACTCACAAAAGAACTGAGAAAAAAATGAACATTATACGACCTGTCTGGCCCTGCCAGAGCAATCCCATGTAGAAAACTATGGTGCACTCAGTCTGTACTGTACGTCATGACCTTGAGCCAAATATATTTTTCCCATCCTGCCCAACCAAACTCATTTCATAAGTACATAACATTTGAACCACAGCTTGTACAGTAGATACAGTTTATGTTGTACATGTACAGTGTATTCTAAACATTTTGTTAACATGCACAATTCAATTGTTGCAATATTTGAAGTACAGTGACAGCGCATGATTTTTTGTCATTTTTATTTGTTTTCCAGCTTCATAAAGCTCTATGGAAGGAAGTTTTCAAAAGAAGACCATCTCCATTTTATACACATCTTTTTTGAGCTGGTAACAGCACCAAACCTTGATCCACAATATGTGATTGCATTTGGCCATGTGTTGATTCTTCTACTCAAGTAAGTTGGGTGTTTCTGATAAGATCATCTACTACAGAATACTGAAGGAAATTACTGGCTGTCAGCTCTTTTCTGTACATTTTTTTGCATGCAGACCCTACAGTGTAGTTTATATCACTGCTCAGTTTCCAAGTCAGGTCCCAAACAACTGTGCTGCTCCTGTGTCCTGCAGCGTCATGCTTGTACAATGTAATCAATGCACATGCAATTCCAATCCATTACATATATCTTGTTAACCAAGCGTGAGGGCCGTACTGGGAGAATATAGGCCTGAGGTCTTGAATAGAATAGAATAGACTGAGGACCGATATTCAAAATAGACTGAGGACCGATATTCTTCCAGTATGGTGCCGAGCAAGAGATTTATTATATGACTGAAGTTCGAAGGGACTTCGTGCGGTATCATTTGGGACCATTCGGGACAGTGCCCAGTCCAATACTTAGAGAGTATTGACCGGCAATAGAGCATTTTGATTGGTTGATTTTAGTTATTGGCCCTCTGACTGCCCGAGTTGTGTAATAAATGCAGGTAACTTGCACACTGTGTGTCACACAGTATACAATGCAATCAGACCTCAGCAATCTCTTAGCTTCAACCATTTCAATCTCTCATAATCAGTTTCAATCTCTGCAAAGTGTTGGGTTCTTTCCTTTTTATGATAACTAAGATATTACTTTCCAGTACTATTATACCTCAGTAGTCAAAAGGCAATTTTGAAAAAAATTCAGGTTAGAGCCTTGGGTTTTGTGCTGGATTTCCCTAAAGGGTCTTCTTGTCAGCTGTTTTCAGGTTGAAGTTGGTATTTGGAGTGCATTGGGTTTTACAGACAAAGGAAATCCAAACAGACTGTGGAAAAACCCTTGCACTAAAGACAAGAACCAACCAACTCCATTACATGTGAAATGTGGCCTGGGAGTCAAACCTAGGCTTTAGTGGTTGCAGAAAAGTGCTCAGAGGTTTCAGTTACTTCTTCCACAAGGGGCTGCTATCAGTGCATTAGGCAGCCATCCCATAAGGCAAAACCCAAACAAGAGAGCCTGCTTAAAGGCAGGGAGAGGTGCTCAGGGCTCGACACTAACTCTTCAACTTACTAGCCAAGTGGCTAGTGACATCCTAGATGTTATTAGGTGTTACGACAATTTCAGTTTGTTTACTAGCCAAACGGGCTAGTGAAAATCGAAAACCACTGGCCAAAACTGAATTTCTACTAGTCTGTGGGCTACCATTAGTTTTGAGTCCTGGGTGCTACAGGTGGGGATGGATGGACAGTGTCCAGCTTTTGTTGAAACTTCTGAGTGCTCTCACAAAATGTGTATAATTATGTTTGTCAAAGGCGCTACAGTTTTTTTCTGTTTGTGTTTGTTCTAGGAAGAAGAAATTGATTTCCAGAGATGACCTTGTTTTGCCATGGAGACCTCTTCTTGATCTTGTTGATTTCACATTTTATTCAAAATTTGAAGTGCATGGACTGAAGAAACATCCTTTGTAAGTTGATTAATTTTTTTCCCATGCAGAATTTTACTGTAAGTACAATGACACTTCAACTAAGTGAACCATTACTAGCTCAATACACCCTTCCAATCAACCCACTTTGTCATGACTACAGGCTCATGTAGAGCATTGCAACTGCATCACAGCAGGCAGTATGGGGGTGGCTGTTTTTCTAAGTTCTTGAAAACTTTTTTAGCCCTTTTTTTTTTTTTTTTTTTTTTTTTTTTTTTAACATTATATACTGTTTCTCCACCCTACCCCTTCCTTTTTCCCTTCCTCTGATATACAAATGTGGTAAGTGTTGACCAGTGCCTAGTGTAGGAGCTCAAGGCTGATTTGCAAGAATTTGCTTAAAGTCTGTAGCCCCTCAAATGTATCTTGTTTATTATCTGGATGGTTGCTGGTATGTGATTGATATAAAAGAAGTTTATCAGGATAATTTGGTCACCTACATTGTATGTACCTTTAAAGTTATTTTACACAAGGTTTTTATACTGTAGTTATTCAACTATAAGCCGAGCGATTTTTTCACAAAACTTTACCAAAATCTCGAACAATTGAGCCGGAGAAGGGTTCTCGGCTTATAGCCAAGTGTTTTTCAAAACACAATTTTTTTTGAAACAGCAAATTCAAAGGAAACATAGATATATTTGTCTATAAGCCAAGATATTGCATGCAGAAGTAAATAACAAAACAAGTTTAAGTTGGTCATTGACTTTAAATGTGTGGTTGCTTCCAAAGGAGTGGTTTGTTGTTTTTGGTGCGTAGTAAATACGGCTTATTGCTCGTCCACAGTGTCCGTGTGGAATTCGTTGTCCATCTCCTACTCATCCACTTGTTCTGCCGTTTATTCCGAGTAGGTTGCATAGAGTATCAGAGATTCTGCAGGTTTTGAACGAGTGAACAGAGCTTGTGAAAGTGTTTTAAGAATTTCAAAACCGACCAATCAGAATTGCCCATTCCCAAGATTGGTAAACAAACTCGTCGATCGTCACATGTTACGGTGTTGAAATTTGCGATCACATGAAAAGAAAACTAATCTTGGCTTCTCTGCTCTGTAAACTAGTCAAGTTATCTCTCATTCAACCACAGATATTTCTGAGTGTAGTGGCCCATTGTTGTGCATTTTGCTGACTTCTCAAGCTCTCCATTAAAGAGATTCTCTTGATCTTTCCTCTAGCGACTCACTGATGTCACTCATGACTGTACTCTCTGGTTATCTCAGAATGTGTTTTCAACAGCAGTACTGCATTGAAACTCTTTTCTGTTTCAAAAATTTTGCGATTATTTCAGTTTGTTTGAGAATGGAATTCTCTGAATGTGGTCTCAGCTTATAGCCGATATTTTTCCGATTTTTTTCGTAAAGCTTTCGCCGACTATCATGTCTCACGAGTTTAGGGTCTGGGCTTATAGCCAAGGTCGGCTTATAGTCAAATAACTACGGTAATTTTAAATTGTGTAGAATGTAATTTTCAATTCTTTTGCAAGAATAGATTTTCCAACCAGATTATACTAGTTTACAATGTTTATTAGAAATTATGAAATGAATTGGAAAATAATGAACAACTTACTAAGTAAGATCTTTTGACAGGGAGCCCACGTCACAAAGTGTGGTTTTCAGTGAGGCCCTGCATAAATCTAACGTAAGGATAACAGAAAATATAATGGTTATCAAGAAAAGGATAAAAGGGCATAATCAATAGAAGAGACTACATATTTTTAACAAGACGTCTAAAAACTGAAAAATCGGAAATGTTCCTAGTGCCGTCTGGGAGAGCGTTCCAGTCATCTACTGCATGACAAACAAACGGATGCTGACCCCATGTACGCTTTGATTGTGGTTTACAAATGTTGTTATTAAAACGAGTGTTATAATCATGCATGTCTTTAAAATGATTAAAATTAAAATTCCAATCAATTAGTCCATTCAAGGACTTAAAAACCAAAAATAGACGATGAGATCTTCGTCTTTTTTCCAATGTATCCCAACCAAGTAGATCAAGAGCTTCTGTTGCTGATGAATGCTTTGGCATATCTTACAACTTACAACTTTATTTACTATTTGACAAAAGAAAGATACAAAAATGGTCGCTTCCCGCAAATAGCATTGGCTAGTCGAGGCGGGAAGCGATAGGAGAGAATAGGTTTACATTACAGCCTGTCAAATTTGGCCAAGCTATGAAGAAAAAATAATTGAAAAGTAGCCCTTAAAGTATTAACATAACAAGTGGAAAAGTAATAGAGGTATATTACATCGCTTGTAGAATACATGAGATGACATTACAAAGTAAGAAAAAAAAAGGGGAATAAAATAGTAATAATAAATAAATAAATAAGGTTGTGACATGCGTGAGCATGTCACATTATGAACCTCGTAGCAGCTTAACTCATCATAGAGTTCTTTGTAGCACATTTCTAGAACATCACAGCACAGAAACAGGGTCTGGGGTTTGGTTCCTGGTAGTGAACTAAAAAATTTTTGCGATTCTCGCTCATGAAAAAAATGAATAACACCTTTCTTTGAGCCATAGATTGCTTTGAATCTAGGACCATCAAGTGTTTGTTTTATTTTGTTTTGTGTGGATAACTCTATTCCCTTTTGTCCAATAGGAAGCTTGAAGAGACAGTTAAACATGTTTTGTACATGTCCAGAGTGTAAGTACAAAGAGCCAGCCCTGAATTGATTTTAAATAATATGAAGTTTTACATGTCATGTAGTTATTATCCATTGTTTGTTGAACTCTTCACAGCCTAACATTGATATTCAAACTTTTCACACTATTCTCTTTACATTTCCACCCTAACTGACATTAAGAATATTTGTTTAACAACCAAGAAGTTCTTAAGTTATCGATCCTTTCCTTTATTCTCTTGACCTTTACATTTTGATTCAGGGGTGATATGGTAAGGAGAAAATAGAAGCCAGTCACTCTCAAGGTTAATTTTTTAAGAAATCTTCGTATTAATTTTTAGTTTGGTGAAAAAAGTTTTCCCAGAGTTAGAAATTCCCAAAGTGAGAGATCCCACATATGATGACTTCAAATTGAACTGATCTCAGTTACTAACAAAAAACGTGGTGATTGCCATGGGTCAATTTGCCTTTTTCCAGACATTAATCCAACTTACTTTTCCCTTTTTGTTAATTTCAGATACTTTTCAGATGACTCCACCCAGGAAATGTTGGATGAGTGGCGTCCTTTATTGTGTCCTTTTGATGTCAAGTTTGCCAAAGCAATGTTCTACTTTTCCTTGTTCTTACCCACCACCCTCCCTTCGGAAAAATTTGACAAGGGCTACAAGTATGTGGAACTTTTGCGCATACATAACTTATTTGTGCCTGACATAACTTTTCTAAGTGCACATCATTTACTAAAAGAGTATGTTATTGCGGGGAAGAGACGAGCACAATTGAACTCAACTCAACCTTTTAATGTCTCTCTCCTCGTGGTTCCTCTCTACATACCATAATACTATGGACTAGTGTCCAATCTCCTAACACCTTCCCCCCAGTAAAATAACAATTTTACGTTAACAGTCTATGAAGAGTATCTTGCTTGTATTTTAACTAAGCATCCTGAACATGTTCGTTTTGCAAGAACTAGTTCCATCTTCTTGACAGACTTAATAGGCTTAGTGGGCTCGGATTTAAGTTTTCTCATCATAGAGTGAAAGGGTTGGACAGACAGTCGCATTTAGTTCCTGTAGGTCATGATCACCACTGATTTCCTTGTACACACCAACTGGTAGAATACTACATGTACATGTAGAACCAGAGTCTATCTGAAGGTTTACAGAAATTCTTTTCTTTGAGATGAGTAAGTTTGCAAAAGCTTTCCTATGGTCACATTGTTGATTTAGTGTGCTTATTTTGTCCATAACTTCATAAAAATGCTCTTCTCTATCTTCATCAACTTTTAGGACAAATGGTTTCTTAGTTGATCTGGACTGCCTTTGATTTCCTGGTTGTGGTTTTCTCTCCCTTTGGAGTCGCTTACATTCCTTGGAATCTTTAAAATGATTTTTAATCTTGCAAAGGCTACACACTGCTCCCCAGGCGGAGCAGTTTCTCTTGTTTGCGAAGCTATGAGATCCTTTCTTCTTAGCACAGTAGTTACACATAAGACCTTTGTTTGGCTTATCTTTAAATACAGCATTGGTAGTTTCTCTCACAGGTGGTTTTTGACAGCATTCTTGAACTTCTTGATTTGTGGTTTCATGGGCTTTGCCAATTGACACAGCTTGAATTTGAGTAAGAGTGTTTCCTTTTTCAAGCAGTTTTTTCTTCAAATCATCATCAGAAACACCATACACAAATTGGTCTCTCACTTGTCGGTCTTCATCTATGTAATTCCAATCTTTAACTAACAAATCAGTGACAAACGAAGTAATTGTCTCTTTAGGTTTCTGAACTCGTTCCTTGAATTTCTTTGAAGCTACGATCTCATTACATTCCGCACTTACCGCTCCTTCCAGTTTAGTCCACATCAGTTCGTAATTGTTTACATCTTCATCCTCGCCCCAGTCTAAACTGTCATAAATCTTCAGGCCTTCCAGTCCAAGCCAATCTTGTACCAGTATACACTTTCTTTCCTCAGATATGTTGACAAGACTTCCTTTGAAAATATATCCACACTTTTTCTTAAATGCTTTTAATGCTTCAAGGCGATTTTCTTGGCGAGCGTTGAACTTTAGTCGCTCAAAGTTCATAATACTTCCAGCGAAATGAGCAGCAGCATTTTGAGCAGGAGCATCCTCTGCTTCTTCGTCAACCATCTTTCACAACAACAGTAATAAACAGATGTGGAAATTATCTAAATTCCTCACTCCTGCAGAAGGTAGACAATGAAAATTTGCTCGGAATAACCGATGTTTACCTCACTATGTCAGTTTCGGTAGATTTTGGCGCGAAGTTGTTTGGAGGCTGTTTTCGCAGAAATGTTTACAGATTTCCCTTTGGGCTACTCCAATCAGGGTTCACAAAAGAATCAAAGTAGTTCAGCACTAACTTCGTTATTTTCTTCGTTATTGCGGGGAAGAGATGAGCACACATGAACTCAACTCAACCTTTTAATGTCTCTCTCCTCGTGGTTCCTCTCTACATACCATAATACTATGGACTAGAGTCCAATCTCCTAACAGAGTACAATACACACAGTATAATATGGTTGTGAAATGATGAACTGGTTCTTTAATGGTCAAAGCGTCATTCTTCAAAGCAAACAGAGAAGGGGTAACACTTGAAATGTAAGCTTTGAAACTCTTCACCATGGGCAATTTACTTTATCAACTCAGTTGATCACACCATTATTACAGGTACCCTGTTATACTCCTTCACCGATGCAGTACCACTGTTTCTTTGAAACATACCTCTTTGGTTCTACAGTAGTATGTCTGTTTGAGATTGTAGGGCCTTATGTGTTGTGTTTTTGTTTTTTATTTGTCTGTTAGCTTTTCTTTTATGAGCTTTTTTGGGTTTGTTTGTTGACACCTACCTTGGAATGATTTTGTGTAAGAGGGACAGAGAAGGAATATGATATTAAGTTAAGGATGACTGAAAAGCACACCAGGGTATCTTGTACTTGTAAATACCCTGATATGTTGTAGAGCATCAGTATGGTGATTAAAGTCCTTACTTGACAAAGGTTAGATGCTATAGACTGCTATAATTAGTTTAAGAAAGCTTTAAATGTCAGCTTTTATTTACGATTCCTGGATGATAAGTGCCACTTTTGTTTGGAATATTTGCTAGGCTATGGTTTGATGAGCTGCTGGGAATTTGGCAAGCTTGCACAGGCAGTTCAAGATGGGAAGAGGTACTGTACACTCTACATGTACATGTATGTGATATTCCTCAGAACCTTGGCTGTCAACAATTTTGAAAGTTTAGTTAGAATGCATATGATAAGTACTATGTTGTTTGTTAGAATACACACAAGGCTGTCAACTCTTCTCTTGAAATGGCCAGCTCCAAGCATAGTCTGATAAATATTTGCAACTGCAGTTGCATTGATACAAAAGGTACTCATTCCATTTCTTTTCTCAGGACTGCTTGAAGTTGTTTGCCAGGCTTGCCAAAGACAATCTGGGATTTGTGGATTGGAGCCCATACCTTGCAACTGTTAGTAAAAATAAACAAATTGTTAATCCTTGAATAAGTGCTTGAGGCACTTATTTAAAATGTGGGATAAGAGAGTGGTTGCTTATTCATGGGTTGCCTTTGCATGCAATCCAGGAGGTGGGGGGAGAGGGGCAGGCTAGGGTGGTTTGACTTCACTCTTTTTCAATTGTAGGGCAAACGTGGGATGAGACAGGGGTGAAAACTGTGGAAAACACTTGGCATGTGATCCAGGGGATCTGTGCTGTTAGCTTTCTCTTATAAATACATGTTCCTTGTACCACTTCTGACATAAACATTTTTAAGTCACATCACTTTTGAAATTCAATTTACTGGTACTCATTGTACAACTGTACATTTTAGAACCTTTGGCTTAAAGTTCCAGGGCTTGAAATTGCGCCTGTATCTGGCACATTTGTGAATAAAGATTTCACTTTTGCAACTAAAATTTCTCCACTGGTAGCAATTTTGCGACTGTTTTACAGCCTAACTTATAAATAAATTATATTTAACAGCCTTGTGTTTACATGTTACTGGATGCTGTAGTTTTATGCAAAAAATCCTGCAAAATTCAAGTTAAATGTTGCGTGACTTTTATCGTTGATTTCTTGCTGAGAAATATATCACAGCTACACCTTTTCAAAAGCTACATCATGCAACGCTCATGAAATTTGGTTACTTTTGCAACTAAAATTTTCGAACTTGCGACTAAATTTTAGGAATTACTTGCAAATTGCAATTGAGAATTTTTTTAAATTTCAAGCCCTGTAAATGTCTTTTCTTTTGTTTTCCAGGTGTTTACAAGGATAGTGAGGAATTTTCATCTTCCTGTGGGAGGAAATCCTCCTGCCAGTGGCCTTAAAGACTATTCAAGTATTATAAGTTCATTTGTTGTGTGGATTGTCAATTCTATGGTATGTCTTTAATAGAGCATTATAAATCTTTAGACTGGCATTAGACATTTGTTCTGAACTAAAATACCTGCAGTCATGAATATCTGAAATAATTGTGGAATGGTATTGTGTTCAAACAAAAAAGGCAGGCAGGCTTGAGAAAATGACAACAGCACCAGTTACCAATGTAAGTTTGTGGTATTGAAGTTTGCTTACTTGTCCTAAACTATCAAACAACAACAAACATATGAAACATATGTATGAACTGCGGTTATGAAATTAATTTGATGGCCTGCTCCCAGTTGGCTTGTTAGCTCAATTGGTAGAGCGCTGCACTAGTATCGCAGAGGTCAGTGGTTCGAATCCCGTACAGGCCTGAAATTTTTTTCAGGTCTGATTTTCACTATTGCTCAAATAGTGCTTTACTGCGAAGGATCGTGCACATATACGTGTCCTAAACTATGTTGAGATAAGTCAGTATGCAATAATTATTAATCTACCATAATCAAATCAACACATCTGCAGTTGTTTTGTATTTTTAGTCTATCAGTAATATTTAACAATAAACAAATAGATACAGATGATTTCAAAGTGTGATAAGAACAAAAGAGTTGTACACAAGGCGCAGCCAAGTGTGTCACTGATATTCTCATTTTGGCATCTTCTGCAATGTATTACTGTACAGAGCCATGGCAACATGGATTCTATTTGTGAGTACAATAAGAAAGATGACTTGAGGTTTGATTCCTAGGGACTGAGAAATTTTTCCTTGCCCCACACTTGTGGATTCTATTTGTTTAAAATAAGAAAAAAGCAAAACATTGTTTATGGTAATGTAATCTATTCATCTGCATTCCAATAGATCATAAGAATGAACCAATCAAAATATGAGCATAGTGCGGTTTATCATATTGTGTCCTATTAATTTTAAGGGTGCTCTGTTTAATTCCATATTCTGTATCAGGCACATACATGTACATGCATAATGCTTGTGTGGATCATATGGTTGTCTTGATCTTATTGTGTTCAGTAACTTGTACTGTACTTTCTTGTGACCATCATGTAGACAGTAATTCTCAATATTTATTACATTTATCTCACAGGGGGGTTCCAGTACCACTCAGGACCATCTCTGTAAACTGTTCAAAGCACTTGAATCATTTTATCATCCTTCCAACAGTGGACGCTACTCGGTACCTACAAATAATGTAAAACTTTGCCACACTTTGGAGTGATTACTGTATTTTGAAGAGGCAGCATGGCCGAGTGGTTAGGATGCTGGACTTGTAATCTGGTGTCCCAGGTTCAAGTCTTCCACCCTGCCACTCACTGGATGTGTTCTTGGTTGCCCCTAGTTCAACTCCTCGGCTGCACTCTGTAAATAGTCCACTGGTCTGCCTCCTGCCAGTGGGGATTTTTAAGTAATTAGTTTACATTGTGGCTGAAAAGCCCCTAAGGGCTAGGGAGCTTCAATTTACATATTTATTTATTTATTTATTTATTTATTTACTGGTACATTTGCTGTAAATGAAGATACAACTGTACAAGACATTTGTATCTACATGTAGTTATACTGTACATGCTGGAAGTCCTTGTGTTAGCATTGAGGGCCCTTTGTTAAATCAACAATAAGACAGCAGGTTTTTTTATTTGGAGGGAATGGTGTATTGACATGTTTTTGTAAGTGATTCTCAAAAGTAATGGCTGGACAGTTGGTTCCTGCGATTATTTTCCAAACTTAATATGTTCAAAAGCTTGAATTTGACTGTGCATGTGCAGAAAAAAGTGTTTGGAATTCTTTTGTAGGGGCATTTATTCCATTCGGGGATTTCATTAATCTGTTTGTCTGAGAGAAAGAGCAGTCACTTAACCCTAGAAATCCCATAAGTGACCAAGACAGAATTTCTCCTTACAATATCAAAACAATGAACGGCAAGCCCAAGCAATGCTAGAAATTCATGCTCAAAGCACTCAATCAAAGAGCATGTGGAATTCGGATGCATGTGCATACACAAAAACCGCCAACTATTATAGAAAACTGATGCTCTATGTTTTTTACTCCCAACAGTTAAATTTCATTTACCTGCTTTTAAAACAGTTTTAGTTCAAATGGCTGTATTGTACAAAAGCATTTTGTGTCATTTTCTTTGAAAGGGGAAGCTTCAAAGATTTCTGTACAACTTGCCAAAAGAAATGATCAGGAGGCTTCGAAGGTATGATTATTTTGTTATTTTTGCTAAGATAACCACTTCAATAGACAATTTCCGAATTGCCTTTGGCCTCTTATTCAAAACGAGGCCTGGTGCTCAACCATTATTGTGAAAATGAGTTTAATTTGCATGTAAATGAAAACTTATAATCATATGAAGGGATGAGCACCAGGACTCGTTTTGAAAACGAGGCCAAGGGTAATTCGGAAATGGGCTATTATAATACTGTGGGAATATGCATCAAACTGTCCAGGAAGTCTGTGAAATGTGCGGGTAATCTTAAAACAATTAAGGGTACTCCATGCCATTTCATGCTATGGTATCTTGGGGGTTTGAAGGTGCAACTGTCTTTCTACAGACCATAGCTTACCGATCACTTGGACTGTCTTTAGATTCGTGCAGAAAGATGAAATTGGTGCGTTTTCACTTGCATTGTACACATCACCTATCTTTACTTTTCTTCTAACAGGGAGAGGATTTCCAAGAACGCCTGGTTGACTCCCATTCCAGAAGAAGCCAAGCTGACAGACGCAGATCTCACTGCATTTGTTGAATGCCTTAAACCTGCTGTTATGCTGGCAGTGTTTAACAAAAGTGGAAGCTTTGATGCGGCTGGTGCACTGCAGAACTTAGCATTAATCAAGCCTGATATTGTCCTTCCAACTTTACTGGATAAGTAAGGCTTCACAGCAGTTACATTTCCTTTTTATTATTGCACTGAACCAATTTGCCAGTTAGTCATGATAAAAGCCAGATATCACATAATTTTGTTTAGTAATCCCACCATGAATATTTGGTAGACGCAGTGCCGTGTACCCATGCTTTTTAAACACTGCACAGCAGTTTATTTTTATGAACTTTACAGTGTAGCTTGCCAGAATATTTCCCGATGACAGGCTTTAATTAAATAGCATTTGATATAGGTGATGTAGGGAACAAATTTTTACAATGAGTAATCAAATATTGGGTAAGTGTACCATATGAGAAAGTGTTAGGGCTAGTTGAAAGCTCCCTCTTACTTCTCCACCATCTCTGCTCACATGCATATTGTCCGCTCATTTTACTTTACTTGTCATTTGATTTATGGCATCAAGGGGACATGCTCATGGGAAGTACAAAGCGCGAGTTCCTTGGCCAAAGAGAAGGCTGGATTCCAAATTCATTTTTAACCCTTTTGGACATCAATCTGCTGCTACGAAAGAATTCAAACTAACCACTACACTGTGTCCTTATCCTACCTGTTATAGGTTGTACGTTGCCCTTGCCACCCTTACTGAGCCCCATCAATTGACAGCAACTTTAAACTGTGTGACATCTGTAGCCAGGGCCCTTGTCAGGCCTGACGAGTCTTATCCTGCTGGTCGACACCATGTCTTACCATTACTACAACTTGTACTACCAGGGATAGATCCAAATGACTTCAGAAAGGCTCTAGTGAGTGTATATTCCACAGAAGGTTTGCAAGCACAAGTGCCCCGGGATAACTTCCGTTTTTATTTCAATATTCAAATTGTGAAATTCTTCTGTACTCAGTGATCTATAATCGGAGTAGTCTTGGCGTAATTCATGAATGTTATGACCCACTCCTGATGCTAGGTTTGCCAGGGAATCAAATGTGGACCAGAGAAGTAGCAGAGAGTTTTTTTTCACCCTTCACTTCCCTATTTCACCTCAATATATCCCTAATTTTCCTTCTGTCCAGACCCCTATGTTCACATACTCCCTCATTTCTACACTCAATGTGGAATGACCCACTCCTGATGCTAGGTTTGCCAGGGAATCAAATGTGGACCAGAGAAGTAGAAGAGATTTTTTTTTTTCACCGTTCACTTCCCTATTTCACCTCAATATATCCCTGATTTTCCTTCTGTCCAGACCCCTATGTTCACATACTCCCTCATTTCCACACTCAAATCTTTTTGCAACCCTCCCACCTTCATTCGCTTCTAGCGTTATTTCATTTTATGCCCGAGGCGTTTTGGAGTGACAGTTACATTAAACGACGATCATATTGTTTTTTAAGTTTATAGCACATTGTCGCAACTGTAGGGAAAGCGAGTTAAAAGTTACAGAAGGGAAAGATGTTGATACATGTAGTTGCAACAGTGAACAGTATAGCGTATGGTTAAACGAATGACGGGGTAGTTTTCTAAAGAAACTCTAGTGCTCCGTCGGTTGGGGGTATAACAAGATAATTTAGTTTTAATAACTGAGTTGATAACGTAAATTGGCCACCGTAAAGAGTTTCAAAGCTGACGTTTCGAGCAATCGCCCTTCGTCATGCTCTGACGACGGGCTAACGCTTTGAAACTCTTTATGGTGGCAAATTTGTATTACCAACTCAGTTGGTAGAACCGAATTGTCTAGTGTATGGTTGGTCATGTGTAGGTGAGTTGGCTATGGCTACAGTGTGTGTTACAGTATAACTATGAGTTTTAGGCATAATGTTGTTAAGTTGTTGTTGTTGATTTTTCTCTCCACAGGGAACATTTATGTTTATATCCACTATTGTTTGTCTTGTTCCTGTGGTTGATTGCTCAGAAGCTGTGGGGGTCGTAGAAATGACTGAGGTGACGATAATAAATTATACTTTGTGAAACGTTCTTTGTTTTTGTCAAAAGTATAGATTTAATTATCTTTTACCCGAAACTGGTGTTATCAATTAGGGAATTTTATTGGACGTTAGCCTACAAAGCCACGGACAGAATTGCCTAGTGACTTGTCACAATCATCTTTTATCAAAACAATTTTTTTCCACTGAGAACCTTGCTTGCTTTTTTAGCTTTTTTATTATTAAGAATTGGTCCGAGATTAGCTTGGTTTGGGTATGTAGAGTTCTGGATCATGCAAGAGATAAGTTTGGAGAGCCGTTCAAGCTTTCACCATTGATTATATCATTATTTGAAGCTAACCATTATTGTGATGATGACTGTTTTGTTGTTGTTGTTGTTTAACGTAGGATGAGAAAGAATTGTGTCTTGCCACTTCTCAGTTTGAAGACTTCGTGTTACAGTTCATGGATAGGTAGGTTACATTAATATCTTTTATCGTTTTAGCTGTACATCTGTTCTCTGGTACATACGTCGCAACACTCGAAGAGCATTCAGCTCAGTATACAATAAATTGCATCGGACCTTTTTCAGATGTTTTTCAATGATCGATAATTCATCCTTTGAGAATACATCCGAACTGGACAGTACAACAATGAAGGCAGACCAGCGGCATTCCTTGGAGGGCATGATGGGAATGGGTGTGGCGTCCACGTTTCATGCCATTCTCATGCAGAGCTCACCCAAGATTTTTCAGGTAAAGTTTCATCCTTTGTTCCTTTTTCGTTTTGTCTGTTCGCTTGCTTGGTCGTTCGTTCTTTTATTTCGTCCGCTCGCTCATACAATGGCTAGAATTCATTACTTTTTCTTTTGGTTCATATCTATTCATTCATGTGGTAATTCTTGTGATATTTTTTATTTCATATTCGATTGTTTATCTCTGGTTGAAGTTAGTTCCCAATTTTTTCTTTCATGTGTTACTGACTTTAAGATTAAACCATTGACAAATTCTTTGCCTCTCATTTTTATAACCCACCGGGATGAATTGCTGTCCAGCGGATAAATGTTGACAAAACCGTACCGCGCTATCCAGCATCGGGGCCAGGCACAAATTGAACTGGTTTTGAAACAAGAATTGATTACCGCTGTTGTGCTGCCGAGTACTTATTGATTTTGACAGATACGTACGTGTGCGATTGTCCCCTTTGCTTTCTTTTTTTTTTTTTTTTTTGTCGTAGAGTGCCTTGGAGAAGTTGTTTGCTTTCTGTGCCAACAAAGTACTTGAAACGAAAGTAGCTGGAAAGATGGCCTCAGACATGTGCCGTGCGGCTGCCAGGGTCAGTATCCAAAGACATAGTCTAGCAGCTCTTTTTGCCAAATAAACTAGTGTCCAGTGGTAGTCAAGGATTGCAAGGTAATCTGGTTATATCAACTAACTTGAAATTGGCCACTGTAAAGAGTTAAAAAGCTAGTGTTTCGAGCGTTAGCCCTTCGTCATTCGCTCTGACGAAGGGCTAACGCTCGAAACGTCAGCTTTTTAACTCTTTACGGTGGCCAATTTAAAATTTCAACTAAGTTGATATGACCAAATTACCTTGTTAACCCCATCGACGCAGCACCACAGTTTCATTAGAAACTTATCCCTTTTATTCATAAGTCTAGGATTGCATTGGTTTTGTTTCACTGCGCTCTGTGATTGGTGAATGCCGACTTGGTCACACAGTGTTTTTAAGTAATTTATTAGTGTTTTGGGTTAATTTAGTTAAATAAATAAGTTTTTAGAAAGATAGATACTTTATTATAAACACCTTGCAGCCATAGGCTGAATTACGGAATATTTACAAATACAGATGATAAAAAAAGGAGGTATAAAATATTACAACTTCGTTGTTAAGAAAGAAGGAAAATTATCTACATCTTATAAATTTGGCTAAAAATAAAACTGTTCTTCAAGCGCTCGGTTTTGCATATGGGGAGAGTGAAATCACTTTTGCGCCTCAGTGCGTATCTACAACTCTTCCTTTGGGAGAGGAGGCTGTGGAGTCTATGGGTGGGGTTACGGACTATCTCGTCAAACAGGTTGGTTGAAATTTTTTTTCCTCCTCTCGTGAAGTTTCGTTAGGCCAGCTGTTTCTAGTGCTACACTATATGCAGATTATTTTGGATGCAATGTATTTTTCTCAATTTATAGACAAATGCCAAAGCTACTCTGAAGATGTTCGTACCTCACTGTGGTTCTGTTATTGAGCACTTGACCTCAGGTTAGATGATGTACACACAAAATTGCTTATAAAAATGAAAACGTTTTCTTGCCTCGCAAAATGCTCTTAATGTTGTTCGTTTATTTGTTTACTCAGTTATTTAGTTACCTACATATTTGTTTATTTGTTCATTAATATATTCATGTATCTCTTTCTATTTTTCGTGCGGAAAAACACTTAATGTGCTCAAACTACTTTTCCTTTCACGTTTCTGGGCCATTAGTCTCGAGTCCTGCGGTATTTGTGTGTGCGTGTTTTTTATTCTGTTTGTCTGTTGTTGTTCTTATTTTATCAGAAACCACTTGATCTTTAAACTTTGTAAATTCAATTCTCTGTCTATTTCGGAAGTACAGCCAATGACCGCGTTTAAATCCCACATTGCTCGTGCAGATTATATCGTAATTTTGCGGCCATTTTTGTTAATACTATACTCTTATCGCAACTGGTAAATATTTAAAATTTTTCAGTGGAAGGGGTAGCAGACGAAGAAGAGGTTGATGATCAGCTTTTATGGAATCTTCAACTTCTCTCCGAGGTTATTGTCAGCTTGTGTTTACTTCGCTGTTTTTCTGTCGAGTTAAGCATGAATAAATATAGGTGCCCACGGCTATTTGTGGAAATACGTTTCTGTATGTGTAGTGAAGTTGTCTTTAAAGGTGAACAGCAATTACAGTGGACAGTCCGGGAAGCAAGAGCGTGTCGAGAGCTTACCCAGATAGTTGTCAGCTGTTACTGCGAAATGAGTAATGAAGTCACATGCTGAGACACAGCGGTCAAACGTAGCGCATGCGCGAGGGGTCAGTTTTGGCCGCATGTGCACCAATTTTCCGCGCAAAACTTCTGAAGAAAGTAAAGAAACTACCGCTGTCTCGCAAAATGAGCAAAAGAAAATTGAAGCGTTCATATCAATCTGTAAAAGAAATAAAAGTAGGGAAAAGGAAAACTTGAGACTTTTGAACACAAACTAATCTTATTCAACTTCGGATATCCTGTCGATTTACCATTTTTGTTTTGAGCTTTACTAAATACGTTATGAAGATCTAAGATATCTTGACTTACTGGCTTATGAGGTTGTTTGGAACTGGTGTGAGACAACTTGGTTCTGACAGCCTAAAAGCACGCCACCTAGGCATTACAACATTCGCACATGCGCAGATGTTGTACCGCTGTGTTTAACTTGAGAGCATTGCAAATATAAGTGGGTTTTTCCTCGCAAAGCTGTTTGATCACAAGTATTTGTAGAGTAATTGCTTGGTTCCTTGGAATGGAAATTAACTTATATTTTTCAGTGTCTGTTCAACACCAAGTGTCAAGTGACACTGTCTATTTTTAATAAATATATCTTATTAACCAGGCGCGAGGGCCGTACTGGGAGAATATCGGCCCGAGGTCTTGACAGTACGGACCTCGCTGCGCTCGGTCCGTACAAAAAAGACCAAAGGCCGATATTCTTCCAGTACAGTCCCGAGCAAGCTTGGTGAACAAGAGATTTATTACACGACTGAGGTTCAAAGGGACACAAGTGCGGTATCATTCGGGACCATTCGGGGCAGTGCCCGGTCCAATACTGAGAGAATATTGATCGGCAATGGAGCATTTTGATTGGTTGGTTTTATTTATTGGCCCTCTGACTGCCCGAGTCGTGTAATATATCATAGACCGTCATTTCGTTTGATCGTACAACGCGCCTTCTCCGCTGGAAGAAGTCGTGTTGACTGTTCGTTTAAATGCAATATTGTTTTGCATGTGTTTTTATTTTGTTTTGGTTTTGTATTTGCGTGATGCGTTAAAATATATGTATTAAGTACTGTAGTATGTCATCTTTTCATGCACTTTTTCAGGTCGTTCGCTGCAGCGGAACTCTAGAGTACAAAGACAAACTGATTACCGCAATTAAGTCTACGATTCATCTCAAGTGCAAAGAAGCAGCCACTTTAGGAGCTACAGTGAGTGGATTTTACATGATCATCAAGTTTAATGACTTCAATTGATTTCTTATGGTTTTCCAAGTTTTTGCGTAACAAAACAGTGTCGATTGTTAGTAATTGTGACATTTCTTGTAGCTTCTGGAGCACGTATTACGGCCACTGGCTAAGATATACCCTTTGGAGTGGAGAAGCGTTTTGGTTGACTTTGGCACACCGCCAGCAGAACATCTTTTTATTAGGGTGAGTGTTTCGTTCTTCTTTAGTATTAACAAAAGAGTACTGTCAATTTACCTGAGATTTGGAACTTCTCTGACTCAGGAGAAGATAAAATAGTTTACTAGCACACACTCTGTGCACTGTGAAAAAAGATGTAGGTAAATGTTACGTAAAGTGGAATTTTCCTGCAGCTGCACAAGCACTTTTTTCAGTGGTTAAGCATGACATTCACCAACACTAAAGTGAGCATGTCTGCTTTAGTAATCAGTTAGGGTTTTTTTTTCCATTTTTTTTGTTTTTTTTTTAAGATTGTACAAAATGTGAAATCATCAGGAGAACGATTTTGCCGTTGTGGTACACTGTAAAAAATCTTGCTCGAAAATGGTAAGGCCAAGTGGCCCTTCTACGTGGAGTTTATCCGGTTTCCTCGGCATAAAGCATGCATGGAATTGTTGTCTATCACAAGTTACCCTTTAGCATTTCGTCGGGCTTTCCTGAAAGCTCGCCTGTACCTGTTATATTCCTGAGTGGAGAGGGAATTTGTGAGAGTAAAGTGTCTTGCCAAAAACGCAACGCAATGACCCGACCATTCTTGAAGCTAGACCTTTTGACTCGAAGCTCTGCGCGCTAGCAAAGGAGGCTTGGTTACAAAACTGGGCCTGGTTTCTAAGCTCCTCAAGAAAGTGATCCAAAAACAAATTTTTCTGCGCGCTAACCGTGAGCCGCCACCTCCCCCAATAACTCACTATTAGATAATATGGATATTGACAATCACCTATATTGTTCAACATGGCTAGGACTGGGGAAAGCCTGGAGATATGTCAAATTTAAACATCCAGTGGCACATACCCACAGAGGAAGAAAAGCTTTTGGCGAAGGAGCTGTTGGACACTTTTCTACAGCCTGAGCTATCAAGACTGGAAAAGTTCCTGGATGGTTCAGTAACACTCTCAAGGTACAGTGTATTTTGCTCATGAACATCAGTTCATGGATACCCTGGCTCGACTTTTTGTTTGAAGATGGTTTCTTTTCCAACTATTATTGTATGAGCGCGTTTTGACATGAGACAGTCGAAAGTCGTGCTTCCGGTTGGCTATACATGTTGCTGTCTCATTTCTAACGAGCTCAAGTAGAAAACGTTGTGGATTAAAAACCTTCAAACGCCGTACCGTATACTATTGAGTTATGGATACACGCGGGTGGTTGCTAAGCACGAAAGAAGCGTAAGAGTCGCGCGAGGCGATAGCCGAGAGCGACTCTAGCTTCTTAAGTGCTGAGCAAACCCCCCCAAGTGCATCCATAGCTCAATTGATACATTGTAGCAAAATATTTCTCTTTCATTTAACGCCGAAATCTTGCGTGACCAGAAGAAACAAGCGCGCCGAAACTAGTCTTTGCATTTCCTCACGTCAGCAGTGTACACCCATGGGCAAATGGTAGACACTGAACTGACCAATCAGAGCGCGCGCTTTACTTTGGTTATGTTATAACTTAAAATCTGTTACATAGATGTGGCAAAAAGGCTTTGTTAAGTGTCATATTTGATCCATGGTACAAATCGCAATACTATTGCCTTTGAAACAATGAAGCCCAGAAATTGCACCATATCTTGGCTCCTTTTTAACTAGTGAATTGCGCGTGCGCAAGAACGAGTTGTAGGTATGATGGCGACCAATGGCGCTCGCCATTGGTCGCCATCAATCAATTTTGGTCGTTGTAGGTATGATGAATCGACCAATGGCGCTCGCTCGCTCGCTGGATTGGTCGATTCCTGTAAACTTTTTTTCGATTTTAGGCTTTTTAATGCATTTGATAGTTTTTGGCGAGTGATAAACAAACGAAATGGCGACCTTTGTTGCTAACAATACTGTTGGGGAGAAAAAGAAGCCAATGATAATCTTGAAAGAGTAAAAAAGTATACGTTTTTCATTTGTGAATTAATTAAAGTTTGCCCAATCTCCAAATACACTTTTATCTCTTGCAGCGTATATTTCATTTATGGCATCAATACTTCTATTTTTAAATGTATACATCCAGGAAAATGATTATTGTGTCCGAAAAAGAAAAAAAAGAAAACATAGAAGGAAATTAAGCTAAAGGCGTCTTTACTTGAAAACGGCGGATTTGAACCACCTTCGTCGCCATCCTGAAAATCTCACGGATCTCCTTGCTTTTTACCGTAAGGCCACCGATACTCACTCATACCTTGTGATGAAACTTTATATAAATATAAATTTTACATTTAAAACGCTGATTTTTTGGTAATTTCAACCGCGGGCTCAAACGACTCGAGTCGCTGCTCGCCGATAGTCCGATTTCGAAGCGTCGCTCACGGCCAACTGCTCGTAAAGTGACTTGTTTGAGGCTTGTTTGGTATTCCTGGAGCTGTATCAACGTTGGAAAGTGGTTCAAAAGTGGGAACTGCAGCGAAAGAAGCTCAAGCATAAGTTCAATCAATCGATATGCTGTTTCTTCAATGGTGTAACTCGCACTGTGTATGTGTATGTTATTAGTGCACTGTTAAGTTTGTAATGTATGTTTCCGGATACCTTGAATTAAGGATTTTGTTTTTTAAAAATGCGTCCTGGAGTGAGGAACAGAAAGTTCTAAAGATGAGGAGTGATATCACTCAAAATGAGTGTAATTATCAGTTCTCAAAACAAGGAATATATATGCACTAACAGTGAGTGATAAATACTGCCTAAAACTGATAACAGAGTCCTTACTTTAAGGTGACTTAAGTTTCTCATAGTAAGACCTATTTTTTTCAAAATGAGTAAGTAAAGATCTCAAAAGAGAGCACTTACTTCTCAAAGATTGTTAAATAATACATCATCCCTATGTCCTTGAGACAAGGATCTTAACTCCAGGAAGTGGTTCTTTCTATCAATATTTTGTGCATGTAACACAGGTTAGCCAGGCCATACTACAAACTCAACAACAACATTTAATCTGACATAATAAACCCAAATTGTGCTTTCTCTAAAATGTTTTACATTATTTTGAATTAAAGATACATGCACAGCAGCAAGTTTTATTTTGAAGCAAGACTTAAGTTACACCTCACTTCATTTTGATGTATATGAAATTAACAGCAAAGTGACATGGCTTTATACCTAACACCAATTCTTCAAGAAATTGCACAGCTACATGTTAACTTAATATGCTGAGATTTTAACTATTCAATAAAAGTCTTTATGCAGATTTACCAATACTAAAATAAACAGTATATAGCGGCTTCATGAAAAGCACAAATTCCTCAAGGAATAGGTATAGTAGCCTTTCCTTTGAATCATACTGAAGATTACTCTTTCTCTTTGTCAAAAGTCTTGCTACAGATTTGCCTGTACCTAAATGCTCGTCGTAGAGGCTCTACACCTAGGACATATTCTTCAAGAAATTAATACAGTAACTTTTCTTTTGAATCATATTGAAGATTAAAACAATAATAAGTTGACAGTCACAACAACAATCCCTTTACAAGGATGAATATCCTTGCTGGTGTATGACTATAATTCTGTCAACAAGTGGTTTATATTTAGTTTGAGATTCTTTACTCTGGTTCAGTAATTTTTTGTATAATAATCACATGATTGTAAGTAAAGATTACAATTGGTAGCAGTTTACATTCCATGCTTATTCTTCTGGAAGTTATAAATTTATGATTTATTTTGACAACCACTTTGATTGTCAATTGAAATTAAAAATTTTTGTGAATTAGATGCAACAAGGATATTCCTAATGCTTTATATTTAGGGTAAACTAGGAACACTCAAAACTGTGCTCTTGTTTCATGAAGAATCACAGATATTGAGTGTGTTGAAAGAAAAAGTAATGTAAAATCGTTTTTCAAATTATATTTAGTTATATTTCCTTGGGAATTTGACAAGCACAATTCCACAGGTATTTCTGAAATTTTGGCAAGCATTTATCATAAATCTAGTTGGAAGAAGAACCTTTCTACATAGAATGAATACTTGCTAAAAGCAAGGATTTGAGATATTTATTCAATAGTGGAAATACCCTTAAAGTGAGAATTCAAAGTCATAATTCTTAAAACAAGGAATGTAAATCTTATTTTTAATGGTGGTATTCTTAAACTGAGGAACTTTCATTGGAGAGTATAAAATTCTTAAAAGCAGAAATCTTGATCCTAACATTTCAAGGAATTGACTCTCAAAATAAGGAAAAAATCCTTGTTTTGAGTATCCACTGACTAACAATAAGAATTCCGAAAAACAAAATTTAGAGTGGTGTGAACATCCTTGTACTTGTTTTTTCATCCTTGTGCTAATAATGGTCTCAGAAGTGCGAAACAGGCTTCAAGGGTAGTATTCAGTTGCAACACAAGCATAGGCATAAACATAGCAAGCTAATGTGCAGGTGGGCTCAGCTGCAACATAAACATGAGCACAAGCGCTCAGTCGATGTTACGTTAAATAGGGACATTGTTGGTATAAGCAGTATAGTGCTTGCTGATTGCCTGAGACGTTCGCTCATGTTTATCCTTATGCTTATGCCAACCAAGTCTTAACTAGACAGTATAAGCATAAAAAGAAGGAAACGTTTTGATAATCTTATGCATATATGCTTATCCTTATGTCCGTGAGTTCCATCCAGCGTATAAGCTTTTACATGCCTATCCCTATGCTTGCATCGCAAGTAAATACTGAGCTCAGTATTGGAACAATAGTTTTATGATAAACAAAACAGCACCCTTTTGAACTTTCATTCCACAAACCTTTACTGTAAAATCTGGAACAATGACTGTCTTGCACCAAATCCTAATCAGGTCATATTTTCCGTCTTTGAGGCTTAATTTAGTTTCACTTCATATTCCTCATAATGCTCATTTATCAGTCAAACGATTCATACCTTAGTATGGAAATCAAACACCCATTTCTATTGACATTGGCTTATCCAATTCACGAGTTGGCTCACAGAGCCTTTGATTATCAATAATTTAAATCACATTACTTCAGTAAAGGAGAGATAGTGACGACTTCTTTTCTTATCACAAGTACGTTACATTGACAAAGGAATCGCTCATTACTGACCACTCACAATTAACTTTAGGGCAGTACGCCCTATCTTTGCCTGTAGAATGTTTTAATCAATTTGTACTTTTATTTCTTTAGGGAGGAGCTTCAACAGTGTTTAAAAATAATTTGTGGCTGTCTGTCTGGTGCAGCCGTTCTTTTACCGAATTGGCAGAGACCTCCACTTGAAAACATGTAAGAGTTGGTGTAAACTTTTTCGTTGATGGTGGTAGATTTTGCTATGGCTAACTTTTAATGTTATCTTACAGAGGCCTGAAGACTCTCGTAAGTCGGGGACGGTTTCAGAACACTATCACAATGGATCCAGGTACTGGAGTTGGTTAGTTTTGGTGTTACATTATTCTTTACTGCCAGCTCAAACTCAGCTGGGCTCAAAATAATAAAGCTTTATCATCCTTTTCTCAGATGTGTCCATGGGAGAACAAAACTCACGAGCAAGGATAGCAGAGACAATCCACAAACTGTTAGGTAATCCAGCGACAAATACGTACATTACTGAGATATACTCTGCAGCTTGATAGGCGTGTCATTCACGTGTAATTTGGAAATGCTTGTATTGAAATACACTCACGAGCGAGTGGGTGAGAGTGCATGCTCGTGGACGAGCAAGTGTGCATGAGTAGATCAATAGTCTCCTAAGCAGGGCTCGAAGTTAGCTCTTTAGTCCACTTGCAAAGTTTTGCTTGTAAGATTTCTTGTAAGAATTTCTAGTAAGAATTTCTTGCAATTTTTTTGTAAGAATTCTATCTCTAACCGCCTCCCGGTTAGCTCAATTGGTAGAGCGCCGGGCTGTTGTGCGGGAGGTTGGCCGGACTAACACTCAGGGTCTTCAAATAACTGAGAAAATGTTGCCTTTGTAATAATATCTGCAAATGGTTAGACTTTCTAGTCTTCTCGGATAGGGACGATAAATAGAGGTCCCGTCTCACAAGCCCTTGTATGTGAAAAAAAAAAAAAAAAAAATTTGTGGGACGTTAAAGAACCCACACACTGTTCGAAAAGAGTGGGGCACGTAGTGTCCGGTGTTGTGGTTTATCTTTGTGTAGTGTCTATCAAATTGATGGGGGGTACTGCGCCTTTGAATATTGTATGGAAAGGGCGCAATATAAAAAAGGAATTCATTCATTCATTCAAATGTCAATGACTTTATCTGAAATAAAGATTAGTATTGATGTTTGGGAGACATGGATGATTCTAACTCGCAAACGTTTGCTAATGAATATTTTTCTCATTCACAGATTAGAAAAATCACTCGCGAGGTGGCGAGCGTTCATTTCGAGCCCTGCCTAAGGATGAGATTTGTTTCGCTTGATGTACTACAGTATACTAACTAGAATTTTATTGTCATTGTTTTATTAGCTCATCTCCTTGACCACCACGAGGATCACACTAAGGCGCTTTTGATTATTATTAAGGTAATGAACAATTTTCAAATTGATTTTTTATCTGCTTTTGTGACTAGGTTGCAGCTTTACAATCGGTGCCTCTAACTCTGCATTTACAGTAGTTGTGAGAATGGTTGTCGGAAAAAAGGACAAAAGTGAACGCGATAAACTCGTGGGTGTCCGGTAATCAGTGAAAAATAATAAGTCAAATAAGTTAATACATTTATCAAACCCGCAATGCCACGTCCTTACAAAGTCGTTTTCTCATATTTGCCCGAAATCCAGAAGTCAGGGAAGTGTGCTCTGAAAATCACCCACAAAAACTTTCGGAGTTTTCGCATGCTCTTTTAGGCTTTTTTCCTTTTCGACAACCTTTCCTGAAATAGTTTTACATGTAGAAAACTTAAATTAATTGTTCATCTTTTCGTCATTGCTTTTCATTTGGCAGATCTACGATCTTCTTATGCTCCATGTAGGAGGCCAAAGAGACGAGTTTGACAGCAGGTGAAGCTTTTAATTCTTCTTTCCTTCATTTGTTTGCTCGTTTCGATAAGTGTTATCATGCCTTGTCGCTAGTAGTACAGTGGCACTCGGAGATAAGATGGCAGTGAGTCCCTCGAAAGTCGATAAGACGTTCGAGACTCGAGAATTTTTGTCTTGTTTTCAAAGAAAAATGTCAGTCAGATCTCAAGAAAATCAACTGGAGAATGCAAATTATCTTCCTTTCCTCTTTGGAACTCAAACGATTTCCATTGTATCAGCAGAGATACCGTCGAAATGCTGGGGGTAACTTTGAGATTAACTACCATGCTACCAAGGGCAACAGCATAACCCATAATAACCAAAATGACCTGTTCAACTAACAACTCGCTGAAAAGACTTTCCCTGCACTATCGTGAGTTACAAACGTACAAGAACTACCCGGTTTATTGCAACTTGAAAGTAAGCGCTTTTCTTTTCTGCAGATGGCGAAGTGCAAGTGCTGTTAAGAAAGCCATGGAAGACAAGGTATTTACAGTTTGACTGTGTGCATAGGATACGGTACAGTTCTCAAATCTTCTCCAGTTTGCGTTGGTAGTTTTGGTAATATAACCCCTCCCCCTCCCTTCCCCCTCCCCTCTCCCTTCCCCCCTCGCCCTTCCCCCTCCCCCTCTCCCTTCCCCCTCCCCCTCTCCCTTCCCCTCCCCCTCTCCCTTCCCCCTCTCCCTTCCCCTCCCCTTCCCCTCCCTTCCTCTCCCCTCCCCCTCCCTTCCCTCCCCTCACCCTCCCCCTCCCTTCCCTCCCCTCACCCTCCCCCTCCCTTCCCTCCCCTCACCCTCCCCCTCCCCTCCCCCCCTCCCCTGAGCAGTTTCTTCACTTGAGCATCAGTTGAAGAGTAGCACTAAACTTGAGCGTTTTGAACTTAAAACGCGTTTTGTTTACAGCTTGCAGGGAAAAAGAAACATGTTAGACCATTGCTCATTGAACGAGTCCAGCTACAACACGAGGTTTGCTCAAATAACCAGTTTGTTTATCATATTGTTGTTGTTGCTGTTACTATTATTTTTGATGATGTTGTTGTTGTTGTTCTGTCCATATGGCAGACCTACAGTTATCGTCTTCTTTTCCAAATAGTTTAAACCACGGAACGTAAGGAGTGGTCATTCATTGGCATAGTGTAATACGCACACGGAGTGAGGTTCATCAGCGCGCTAATGGAAACCCGCCTGGTGCCTTCTCATCAGCATTTACACTTATTCAATTTTACTTTCTTTCATTTCAACTTTTTTTTTTTTTTTCTATCCCTCGAAAGATGCGCATTTTAGATCGGATTTCAACGCAGTTAACAACACTACATAAAGTGTTATTGGACGATTTGTTTAAACTTGCAACAACAGTTTACACAGAGGTAAGCCTTTGTAGTTTTTTTATAATCATTTCATTATTATGTATTATATTTAATTAATGCATTTTTTTTCTATAACTCGTAGTTATGTGATATGCTTATGAAATTACTACCTTAGAGTGATTTTAGAGAGCTAATAAAACTCTTGAAAAATCACTCTATTATGACACTGTGGTCTCTGCCTAAAATGTGTAAGTATTCATTTACAATACAGTAAAAACCCGTGTGTAAGAACCTAGCTCTATTCATGTCTTGCAAAATAGGTTCTTATGTTTTGGGGTATTTACTAACAACTTAGGCAAAACAGGTTCTTAATAGGTTCTTAGCCTCAATATTTCAGACGTGAGGATATGCCAGACTTAATTTTCTATACTATACTGTACAATACACTGTGTACTGAACAATGTACTTAATTATACAGTTTAGAAGCTTATACCCAGGAGTAAATTTTTTTTAACTTGCTTTAATACATTACTGGGAGCCATAAATACAGTGGGGAAACTGTATTGTGACATGTTTTATGGAAGTATCAAATGTATAGAAAACATTTATTTTATAGTTACAGACATATTCTGCTACAACATTGTTTCGTTATCCAGAATGACACTTCATATAAGAACCATGCAGGTTTTGCTGGGTAAACAGGTTCTTATATTTTTGGGTATTAAAATCCAAAATTTCTGCCAAAAATGTTCTTAATTACTAGGTTCTTACACGCGGGTTTTTACTGTACTCCAATGACATTTGTAACCTACAACAGAACAAACTAACTAATCATTTCCTCCAGGAAAATAGAATTACTTTTTTCCTCTCCTTTTTTTCTTACTTCCCTCCCCCCTTTTGTAAAAGTCTTTTATTTCGCTCCACATTAATTACTCATAATCGTTGTGCATTTCTAAAGAAATATTTTGAAAGTCTCACAGATTTAACATATGATTCCTTTCTCACGAGTAATACTTGGAAATCAATACTCTGATCGTTTCCATTGACTTGACGCTCGTGAACTAGTATAACAAATTTTACCTGCGGACCACCAACAATGAGAGGCAAAAGTCTTGGCACGTACTATCACTTTTTGAATTTTTTTCTTGAACTCTCATTTATCTCCCTCCCTTCTCCCATTTCAATGTTGCCTGGTGCTGTTGTTGGTTTTTAACATGTTCACCGCTATGCAACGTTGTTTGCGGGGGGGGGGGCGTATTAGAAATGAAGTACAAGATTTCTTCGGTTTATTATGTTGATTGAGTGCAGGGTGGTCAACTACCTACAAAGGAAAGACGTGCCAACTACTTTTCTCGCTCATTGTAGATTTTTTGGAAGCAGTGCGTCATCTGTTCCGTTCATGACGACCTTATTGTTACATTATATTTTTCAGGTTCGTATTAAAGCTCAAAAAGCTTTGTCTGCATGCATCGATATGTTTGATTACTTTGCCCGCACTTTGGTTCCACCAACACTATCCAAGCTTCAGAACAATCCAGATGTTTCTCATGAAGAATTTAAGGTTTGTGGTCATTTGAAATTTAATAATTAACTTTTTCAGCTTTTTACGTTCTTTAACAAGAGAGTTTTGAAAGTTAATGTCTATTCCTTTGTCAATTGTCTATTTGATCATTATATGGCTATACGATTGGGTGGTGACATTGTGTAAATTTGTGTGACTCCCCCAATGCCACCTGAGGCCCCTGAAAAACACTCGTTTCCTTTATGCAGGGTTACCGCACTGGCCACTTCGCTCCGACGAAGGGCTAACGCTCGAAACGTCAGCTTTTGTAATCGTTACGGTAGCCAATTTACCATTTCAACTTTGTTGATATATCCAAATTATTTGGCCACTGTAAGACCTTTTACTGCAGTTTGTTTATCCTGCAAGCAGGCTCTCCTGTTAGGATTTCGCCATGCAACCCCCTTGCCCGAGAAAGGGGCCTTAGCGTAGCCGCCTCTAATACTATCGGCAGCCGCCTAGGGAAAAAGTTGACGAAACCTCCACTTATATCGTGAATGCGTCTGATGTATCTTGTTACCGTTTTGTTTAAGGGTGCGCTCTATGTGTTGCTGAATAACCGCATGTTGTTCCTGATAGTGCACTACTGGGAGGTTATGGTGGACGTCTGGCCTGTTATTGTTCAGGTAGTTACACCCCTTCAAATCATTTCTTGCTCATCGCTTTTTTCTCTTTTGGTATCGTTTTATTTATTTATTTATTTATTTGTTTTCCTTGTTCTTGTCACCAGTTCTAGGCGTTTAGTGAGTAAAACGAAGCGTGATAGCGGATGGCGCGATAGCGGAGGATTAAAAAAATGAGTAATGAAGCGTTCTGTACCTCGTTTTCGCGCTGCCGTTTCTTTCGGGCCGTTTTACTATTTCTCTCAATCTTACCAACTGAACGCCTGGAACATTGTTTGTTTGTTTGTTTGTTTTGTTTGTTTATTATTATTTTATAGAACGTTACAAGCAAATTTACACAATCCGCATATAGCATTAGCTAGTCTTGGCGGGTATTAGTAATAGATAAGTAAATACTACACATTGCAAGCTAAAGAAGTTTCATTACCACAATAAACTAAAGAGATTTCATTACTACAATATTATTGGGGTTCTAAGCCATGCATTAGTTTACTAAATTATAAGCTAAAAGATACGTACAGTTGTCATACAAATTAAATACAATAAAATTACTGGTGAGTTAAAACAAGACATATCAATCAAAATACAGGCAAAGCAGATTGGAAGGTAGAGAGGAGAGAATTGTGATATACGGATGTGAGCGAAGTACTACAGTTATAATTTTCGATAATCATTGGTTTTGAATTTCAATATTAGTGAATTCTGTTGTTGTTGTTGTTGTTGTTGTTGTTGTCATTGTTAATGTTGTTGTTGTTTGTGTTGATTTTCTTGCCAGTGCCAGAAGATGATAATGATAACCTTGCAAATGGGACTTTTTCAAATCACTGACTCACGGGGGACTTGTTTAGTTTAGACTTGGAAGTAGAGGGTATTCCTTCGGAACGTTTCAATATTCACACTCGAAAGTTTCAATAAACGCCGGTTATAGGCGAACTACCGCCGCCTATAACACATCTTATCGCCGTGTGTTGAGCCTGCGAGCAGGCTCCCGTGTTTGGGTTTCACCCTCCGGCCTCTTTTCCGGGCGTCAACCGCTTATGGAGAAAGGTTATTAAAATCCCACCTAAAAGTTATTATTTCTTCTTAAACTGACATGGTGAATACAGATTTCAAGCAGATAGGCTTTGAAAGTAATAACGTATTCTCAAAGATTCACTTTCTCCACATTTGCGCACGTTGTGAAGATTTTTTGTTACTAAAGGGAACTTTACTTGTTGATTCATGAACTTTCTTCAAAGGCTGACCATTCTGAGAAACCTTCAATTATAACTTTGATTACAATGCTGGCTGAGAAAATGGTGAAGAAATACGACACAGTGGCTATCAGTAGAACGGTAGGAGACAATTCATAATATTTTTAATTATAACTTAATTATTTTTAATTGTTTTTAATTATAACTTTGATTACAATGCTGGCTGAGAAAATGGTGAAGAAATATGACACAGTGGCTATCAGTAGAACGGTAGGGGACAATTCATAATATTTTTCCCCTCTTTAGGTTGTTAGTTTCTTTTTTTAATCTCATCTTTTAATGTTTTTATTTTGTGTCTTCAGGGTTCTCAATAGAATTTTTGAACAGCTTTTGATGTGCTACTCTCACGCGTAACACTTAAAATACGTGGCCAAAGACCGTGTATCTTGGGCTCTTAGGGCCCAAACTGGTATGGGCCTTTCACCTATCTGCGAGAGGCCTGGGCTAGAATTACAAATTTAATGTGACGCCACATTTCAACGTTGCAGAGACGTTGCGGAGCATAACGATTATTCGGTCATTCTAGACCATTCCGTGGTCTGCTGACAGGCTATTCGTTTCTAAAACTAAAACCGACTAACAGTCAATACTAAACTCGGTTACCTCCTCAAAAGTCGTTCTTTTATTTTCGATTAATAGATCAATTGATCTACTAACCGAAGCGCTTTGAGAGCCGTAACAAATACCGTGACACCTGTGACACTTGTTACGGGTAACGGGTTCTACCGAGAACCCTGCTCTTTGAAGCACAACCCTACCCGCCTTTTTATTTTTCACTTCAATAAATTGCCAACCGCCCATTCATCGATTCCATAGAAATTAGGCGTGATTTTAAGAGGCTACATAACGATTTATTCATTCAGACGAATACAGCGCAAATTCAACGCGTTTGCCAGTTTTAACCCTTCACCCCGAGAGATGACCAAAAAGAAATTTTCCCTAGCCATATTCATATAGTTACAAGATAAAAGGAAAGCATATTTGAGTTGACACCAAATTGTCCAAGCTAAAATTATAAGCAACGTATGGAAATCATTGCGGAGAATTGATATTTTGATCGTGGGAGTTATAGGGTTAATTTCTGTCGTTCTTTGGTATCCTAAACCGTCCTAGTGGCTTACTTTTACCGCTTTTGCAACTCTAGGAAGCGATTATTTCTAGGTGTCATTGAGCTGGTATTTAGAATAAACTGTGACTCTTTAAAATGGCCTAAAGTATCACCAAAGCAAAATATTTGAACTACAAAACATTCGCCATAGAATTAGGCTGTTGAATCGTTTTCGAAAACGTTAATTCTGCCTGAAACGAGATCGGCCATTAGAACGCTAGAATGGTTTACGTCGTAATTTGGTGATATGTGTTTTCGCACCAGTTTTGTATATACCTACGGTACATGAAGTTGTGGTTAATGATCTCTGATTCACCTCCAGGTGACTGATGCTGCAGTTGAGCAAGCTAAGCGACTCTTAACCTCCTCTAAACCGACACCTCAAAGTCATCTGAAGGCTCTCCCGGCTCCCGCAGAGACAGCTCTGCCAACCGAAATAGAACTAAAAGAGAGCGAAGAGGCTTGGAATATAACGCGAGGGAACAATCTAAGGTAGCTGAAGACACTTCACCAGAGTCACTTGAAACAACCATGACCTTTGCGATTACAAGAAACAGCAGTAAATTCCCTTTAATAGAGAGATTTAGCACCGCGTTGACGTGAAACGGCAAACGTCAGCTTGTTCTTTTACGTTTCACGTAAAATAGCGTGAACCTCGATGCTTTATCTTCGCAGGAGGTCACGTCATGGGATTTGAAGGCGCCCTTGTATGACTTACAAGGATTAGTTTTGGTGCCTTTTTCCGGCAATTAACTTCTACTCTCAGAGAAAAAGTGAAAAAAATCTTGCGTACCAGTCAAACGCGAAGCATATAACATTCACGTAGAGACGGTAAAGCGCAACCGGCAAACGTGAAAAAATTGCGGGAAAAACAAGGTCACTTTGTCATTCTTGCCGCTCATGTTTCACGTCAACGCTGTGCGAAATCTCTCTATTTCCTTTGTCGTCGTTGTTTCCTTTGGTCCTTAGCAGTGAATGGCACAACTGTATTTAGGCGGAATCTTGTTTGGTCCTTACGATTTTGTCAACATTAATTTCTATGGATTCCTCATTAATAGATCCTTATCTCTTTTCAGGAATTATCAGAAACTCGTCGGTATACTTGTTGATATGTTGGAGAGCGAGAATTTGTAAGTTATTTTCCACTTTCTGCATTTATAGTTAATGTAAGGTATTTTTCGTTGTGACAATTGTTTTGAATTCTCAAAATATTTTCTCGACCATAACTTTGAACTAAAGTTTTCCGGTTAAATTCTTTGGACACGCCACGTTTTAGGGTCACACGGAAACTTTTGAGAAGAGTCTGTCGGCAGGACTTCCAATCTCTTCACTCTTTACTTACTAATGAATATATTTAGGAGTTTATTTCTCGCTTATGGTAAACGTTCCTACCAGCGCTGGACTGAGGATCGAACAGTCCAGGTTGGAGCCTTGGCCGGATCAACTGTTAAATGTTCTGGAAAAGACGCTTTAATCTCCCACGGCCTCTCCCTCTCCACCCTGGGTTACAATTGAGGACCGGCAAAATCACAGTTAAAATCCCTTTGGGCTCTAGGGTTTGTGTGCGTTTGAGAAGGAGGTGTGTGTGTGTGTGTGTGTGTGTGTGTGTGTGTGTGTGTGTGTGTGTGTGTGTGTGTGTGTGTGTGTGTGTGTGTGGGTGTGGGGGGGGGGGGGGCTTTAGCTTACAGTGGACTGGCATCTATCAGGAGAATAGTAGTAACGCTCCTACTCGTTTCATGAAGATTAAATTGGGATAAGCTCGGGCGAAACGACCGTTCTGTATCGTAGGCTAGATTTACCTCCCAAGCACCTTACACCTGTACATTTATTGCCGTTTGACCTTCCATTTGATGGCTGCGTCGCAACCTTTTTCCTTACATAAATTTCTGTTTCCTCCTATAAGATTATATTTCATTATTCTGCACTGATATGATCAATACTTTAAATCCTCTTCTGTTTTCAGACGCTGGCGGTATCTTCAGATTTGTTTCAGTTTCCTCTTAATGTTAATCCGTTATGATGTTCCTCTGCCAGAAAACGCAGTGAAGCTCTGTGTGAAATTCCTGAATCATGATGCATTAGTAATTAGAAAGGTAAAGAATATGTTGAGCGAGCAGTTCCTGTCATCCAATTTCAAATGGCCGACTAGTGCAAAGTCTGGAATCGAAACCTTTCTCCAAGATAAAGATAAAATCTAATTCGTCTTGTAGGATCCAAACTTCAAACAAATTTCGCGTTCGGGTAGTTAACCGAGTTACACAAAACCTTGTTACAACTTTGAAGAAGATAAATTTCATTTGACCTACACATGAAAATCAAGTAAAGCAGTGACCTACGTCGATGAGCCGTAATTTTAGCCTGAAAAAATTAAGGCGTCCACGGGAATCGAACCCGTACCTTCCAGATACCAATTGGGCGCTACTAAAAATCTTATTGGTTAGCCAAGCCATTTACTAAGTTCCTATGAGATACGCGTTCTATACTCAGCTGGAATCATTCATGCGCAAAGCTCACTTGCTTTTTAAGAGCCTCTCTGTCAATAGTAAGTCAGAACAACCATAAAGCTTTCACTGTACCATTTTTCTTGTTCGTGCCTCATTTGTTGTCATCGTTTTTTGTTAGCTCGCAATAAATGCCGTTGGAGCAGTCCTTAAACAGCGGAAAAGACCCCACGCTAAAATAGTGGTCAATCCCTACACTGTTGGTGAGCATAGCTCAGTATGTTTTATGAGCTTAGTTATACTAAGGACCATGTTTTTTGTGCGTTTGAATAAGGATGTCTCAACAAAGAGAGGTTCCTCTGAATTCTGCACGGCGTGTTGTGGTTCATTTTGATATTTCGCTTTGTTTTGTATCTGATGAGTTGTTGTACCGTTTAGGAAGCGAAGCAAATTGAAGCTGAAACAAGGTTTAGTAAACATAGAATAGACTTTTGATAACCTCATCTCTCTTTCCTAGAGGTGATTTATGTATACGAGAGACAGAAGAATTTCGTTTAGTGAAACCGTCCTAATATGAATTTTTTTCTCCTTTCAGCTGGCTTACCCGAGCCAACGACAACAGTTGTTCAGCCAGGCGATCGGGATGATAACAAATGGTATAAATAACTCATACACTATTCGTGTTAAAGTTTAAAGTATTTCAAATTGACATAGACTTCAGAATGAAAACAAGGAAACCACTCGAGGCGTGGGATACATCTGTGTCTAAATCGCGATTGGTTTTTAGTTTTGCATTTGATTGGTTGAGTTGTTGGTGCCCAGTTCCTTTTACCAGTTACGGAACGTAGAAGAAGAAAAACAGCAAACAAACAAAGTAGTCCTGGAGTATCTACGACATCATATAGATTGTTCCATGATGGTTGATGAATTGTTCGACGGTTTAAAATCATCTCAGGACTGAACTGTGCAGGCTCAGGGACGAAATATTGTTCGTAAAATGAATCATTTGTTTTTGTCCTTGCCATCATCATCATCATTTTCATTCTACTCTTTATTATTACTTTTATCACTATTATAATTGATATTATTGTTGTTATTATTAATGATTTTTTTAACATGTTATTGTTTTTATTCAGGCTGCAGTACTCGTCCGATGTTGTCCCAAAAACAAAGAGTGAATGGGAGAACTTTGTTTTCATCGACAAAACTCACTGGGGTTACTATACATGGCCAAAGTAAGCGTTGCTAACTGATACGATAACCGTAATTTAACTTTCTATGCCTTTGTTTTTCGATACAGGTCAGCTGATTATTCCAGCAGTTTTCTCCATTCTCCCATTAAGCGCGCTGTAATTAACAAATAAGTTCCTTATTGTCGGGCGTCTGTCCTCACTGGAAAAGATCCCAGATTACGTCAAAATGTGGTCAGGACAGAAGAACGGCTCACGAGCAGCTGAGTGTGTCGCTGATGTTCTCACAGAACAGACGCACAGTAACGTGGGACATATTAAGGAAACCTAAGCTATAATCCCGAAAAGTATTTACAGAACTTATGATAAAATGCGTAAAAATCGAAAACAAAAATGCGTCAAAATGTCTAGTAAAAATCCAAGGAAAGCTCATGGATACACAATTCGTTTAATAACAATTCAAGATTATTTACAAAAAAAGTATAACTGATAAAATTAGTGTACGAAAAGTCCATAAAAATTCAAACATCATGTATAAGATAAAAGGCATTCAGCTTAAAAATTGCCCCCCCCCCCCCCCAAAAAAAAAAAAAAAGAAAAAATTAAGATGCCCCATGAGGGCCCCACTGAAAAGCGCTATGGCGAGTTGGGCTCCCTCGTTAAATATTATTATTATTATTTATTTTGCAGTCTAATGAGTGTTCTATCTTGCTATGAAAAGGTGTTCGTGGGATCTATTTGGTTTTTTACAATGATAGTGGCGTCATGTAAGCAGCTGTCCATCGATAGATTATGATGAGTAAGAACTAATCAGCACGCGTGAATGATTCAGCCTAGTATATGAATTTCAAATGTCTGTTGGCTCATTTTCGTATAGAAAACTGCTGACTTATGCGTCTGCGGACAAGCAACCTCTCCTTGAGAGAACACGAGATCAACTTTCAGAGGTAAACAGCCCTCGTCAGAGTTTTATCCTTTTGTTTGTTTATGCTGTTAATCCCTTCTTCCTTCGTTTGTTTTGTTGTTTGTGTCTTTATTTCTCCACGCGCACCATGCTCTCCTTTAGACCCTTGGTTGAATATTATCCCGGGGTTTCAATCAGAGCCGGTTGTCAGCGATCTTTCGCTGCCTAGAAAACCCTTAACCGCTGTCTGCAAGCAGGCTCGTGTTTGGGTTTCACCTTCCGACCCCGCTACCGGTCACAGCCTTCTGTTACGCCATTGTCACCCGCTTATGAAAAAAGTCATGAAACCCCTAAATATCTTTGTTTGGGAATTAGCAAGGATGCTACTTGGTCAGTGTGTCAACATTAAGTAGCCGTAATCAATGTTTAAATTGAATTTACTGTCTTGAAATTTTATTTTTATGTTTCAGGAGGAACGGCACATTTATGACGCATTCAGTCAAGAAGAATTTACGACAAAGTTTATTAACTTTCTGTCTCTAGAAGATAGAAAAGGCAAAGATAAATTCAACCTTCATCGTTTTATGTTATTTAAGGTTAGAAATAATATAGTTCTTTAATCGTTTGTCAGTGTGGTCTTTGTTCTCATTCAGTTTAAAAAGAGAATTGTCAGCATGGGCACTAGCAGGTTTTTCTAATAATAGCCTGCTACGTGAGGCGTTCCAAATAACTCGAAGGTTTCTTTTTCGATATATATAGTCTGTTTCATACATTTATTTGTCATTTACCGGGCGGGAGGGCCGTTTTGGAAAAAACTTTGCTCAAGGTCTTGAGTACGTCACGAGGCCGAAGCCTGTATTAGTAAATAACCCATTTTCTTTTCCTTTTTTCTTCTGGTTTCCTTTTTTCCGCTTTGCCGTGAATGGCGCAGAAATAATTACGGACCGTGGTCCGTATTGTGAAAACCCGGACCGGTTTGGAGGGCGCGATCAGCTCATGAGATTTGTGGATTTAAGAGTCCGGCCAGCTGAGAAGCTTGTCATTAAAAAAAAAAAAAAAAGATAATCTGTATTATTTTTCAACAGGGTCTCTTCAGAAACTTCGGCGATGCATTTTTAGATTTGATTAAGCCTCGCCTTGAACGACTTTGTATAGACTCGCAGGTAAGTCAAAACCTTTTGCGTTTAAGTCGTTACTAGGGACTTTAAGCAAACCACAACGGTGACAACAACGAAGAGTAATAAGCAAAGATCAAATAGGTAGAGCAATAGCTCAGCGCGTTTCTTAAAACTTTGTAAATCTCTCAGCCGTACTCTGCTAAGCAAGAACGTGAAATCACCTAGATTTGCGTGGGCCGAGAACGGAGCAAACTATTTAAGTTTCCTTTGGGCTCACATACATTTTGTTGAAGTTGAGGTGTAGCGCCAAAAACAACAATAAGCGCTCCCACCTATTCGCGGAATTCCAACCGAACATACAAATTCATTTTTCAGTCGACTTCTCTCTCGGCGTTGCCATCCTGACTGCTCAAAGTCCTTACTTTAATGTCAAGAATGCCTTAAATTATATTTTATTCCCTTTTCCAAACAAAGCCATGCTGCTGGTTTATTTGTTGATTTCAGGAGAGCAGCCAACGTTGTGCTGTAGAAATCATCGCCGCTGTCATACGGGGATGCAAACACTGGAAATTTGAAACGGTATCTAACGACGTTAACTCTGTAAAGGAGGACTTCATCAGATTCATGGGGTCGCCCTTGTAGTTTTTCAATCACCTAAGTGAAAAGATCTAGAAGTAAACATTCTATTCACAGCCTTCTTCATAAGCGACATTTATTTCTTGTCAGGATGATTGATTGCCGTTGTCCGAATACGTGAGCTTTCTGAGCCGTAAGATTGATCAGTATCTAATTTCTCCTTACATTGTCACCCCCTCAATCACACATCAGGGTCATGAGAATAAAGCAAATGATCTCATCCTAACCAAAGCTCTTGAGTTTTCAACATCTTCTCCTTGTCATCAATCCCTTGGAGTTGTATGGAGAACAGTAGGGAGAATAAGCGTACTGAAAGCGTATAAAGGATTAATTAGTTCTTATTGACCGAGCGGGAGGTCTGTATGGGAGAATCTTGACCGAGGTCGCCAGTACAGACCGAACGCAGTGGGGTTTGTACCAGCGACCGAGGTCAAGATTCTCCCATACAGACCGACTTAGCTCGGTTAATAAGATGTTTATTATATGGCTGTGTCTTATATGCCAATTTTTTTATATTCTTTGTACCTTTTTTTTCTAGACCAGTCTAGATGCCGGTCTAGATGGGAAAATCTAGACCGCTTTCAATATTGATTTCAGCCAATCAAATTCGTGAATTCGGTAGTTCCCAGTCCTTGTGAGACACGGCCATGTAATAATAAGGGTTATTAATAGTAGTTATTAGTAACAACTTCGCGTCGAGCAATTATACTTGAAAAAAATCCTCTTCCTGCCACTTTGTTTTAGTTCTTTTCCTCTCATGTTATCGCTGTCTTATCGGAGTGAAGAAATAATTATCGAGTACTGAGGGATAGCTTGTTCTTTATTGATTGTATCTTACTAGTTGGAGAGCCTATGGGAATTTTTAATTCCTCTCTTGAGAAAAGCCTTGTCTGTCGTGAACGTCGAGACCTTAGAAGACTGGGGCACTTGTATGGCAACTGCTGTGGTGAGACTCTCAGGATTAATATAACTTATGTGATATCTCTAAAGAATAGAAAAGAAAAATGATGTTAAACGTAAGATCAGCATACTGTGCCAAAACACCTCTATATGTTTGGTAGTAGTGATGGTTACCCGAAGTAGCAAATTAGACAAGAGGAGATTCACCACGTTACCGGTTTCGGCTAATCGGAATCAATAATGAGTTATATTTAATTCACTTTTTATCTGATTGGTTCAGACTGTTCACGTAGGAAAGTCTCTTCTCTTATTGGCTACGTTGTCATTAAGAGACTATAGCTGTTTGAAATTTATGTTAAATAATCTATCTTGCTACAGGAGAATCAGGATCCACGCCGAATTCATCGCTTTTTAGAAATGTTACTTGAAGACCCTTTGGACGATCAACGTGGCTCCTTCTCAGATTCAAGGTTAGCTGCTTTATTCTGATTCGTTTTTTGCTCACAAAGCGGCTGTTTTTGCTGAATATTTCTCCTGGCACGTAGTGTAGAATACAGATGCACCAGTCGCACGAGCCTCTCGCCTATTGCTACTCGCCCTACATTCATTCAAACCTACATTCATCTGGGTTTTGCCGTTTGCTTTAAACGTCTCGTTATTTAAGTATTGAATGTAACTTGTGTGTGTTCTTGTTCCTTTTCAGTCGTTTGTACTTCATTCAAGGAGCGTTATTTCAGCAGGAATGGCGTGTTCCTGATTTGTTACACCGGCTGATGAGTGTGTTAGAGCATCATCTCAACCATCCCTACAAGAACGTGCGTGATCGACTGGGAAGGTAAGTGGGCTCAAGTTCTTTGAAAAGCTTCGGACTTGGCAGGGCACTTGGAAAATAATGGGGGCAATCGCACCGAGATTATCACCCAATACCTCAACCCGGGAAAGTTTGTGCACTCGACATTCGAGGTCATACTCGTCTCTAGGCTTCGCTACCCAGAGAGCCTGCCTTGTTGGGTTACGATACAAACTCAATTTGCAAAATGAAAATTTGACTGGAAAAGAATCTTCACATGTTGTATACCATCAGTTGATTCAGGCCGCGAAAGAGAAGAAATTGCCGACACACTCTCCAATCCAACTAGTCAGTCGTGTTTGATCCCCTCTGCCCAGTGATCTCTGCTCAGCAATCGCTTTCGCCATGTCATGAATGATGATACCCAGAGTAAAATATGACACTCGTTTAATGTAGCTATTTAACAAAGATGACAACGTATTGGAGTTGGTCACATTCAAGTAGTGTTCAGTCGCATATTTATGTTTCTCATATACCTGAATGGTAGAATGGTAATCATAGTTATACTTCTGAAGATGAATCTGTGCTGATATTTTTGGTAGAGGCGATAATGCTGAATGAACCTAATTTTCTTAGCAAATAGGAGAAATCCTAGGAAGAGCAGTTTTCTTTCTTTACTCTTAAATTCTTACGAATGTCAGCTTAAATATATTCTACAGTACTTGTGAAATGCTCGTTTTCGATGATAAGGAGTTAGTCGTCCTTAGGTTTTGAATTGAATAAAAGAATGAAACAAAGGAAAGATGGAAAAGAATATAAAAGGGAAAGATAGAAAAAGAAAGAAAGTGGAAGAAATCGCTGGTCAGAAGACACAAGTAATTCTCAAGTTAGAACTGAACTCCGCACCATTTTCGTTTGCGAGAAAATGACGATTTATTCTTCTGGAAATTATGCGGAGCATCATGCTTAATGCTATACAAAGAAATGACCGTTAATTTGCTTCTTTACTGTCTCGTTTTCAGTGTTCTATGCAGTGCTTTGATGTACGACCTCAAGTTGCGTAGCACGGTACCTACCCGCTCTCCAAACAGGAAGCAGTTTTTTAGCAAGATACTTCCGCAACTGGCGGGACTACAAGAATTAGCGCGTGAGAAAGAAATCATGAGCGGAAGTGATGTCAGTGTAACAAATTCAGAGGAGACTGGAAAAGAGAAAGTAAAGGATGGGTCACTTGAAAGTGCTGAGAGAAAGGAAGCCATCAAGCGACTAAAGACAAGTAAGATCTTACGACGTTTGATCATAGACTGCCCTTGCATTTTTGTATTTTTTCCTTCTTCTTCTTCTTCTTCTTTATATTATTATTATAATTATAAATATTATTATTATTATTTATTTTTTTTATTATTGTTGTTATGATTATTATTACTTTTCCACGTGCATTTTTGCTGGCTTTTTCTAGAGCTGGTCACATTTTGTTTCATTGTTCGTTTTTAACTTTACACAACTCGCCTCATGAATGAATACGGCTAAATTTGTTTTGTTTTTTTTTTGTTTCTTCAGTGACAAACTGGCTTTTATCACACGCTGTTCGCTCTTTAAACAGTTGTCCTGAGGAATTCTTTGACCTTCTTCCTGTGGTGAGCAATCTTAAATTATATTCCTTACATTATATGGATAAGGTTCCTTTTCAACCAGTCAAGTTGAAGTTTTTCGTTGCTAGTTGAATGAAAAGGATTTAGTAGGCGGGATGCTAGTGTTGACTAACGTACAGTTTACGACCATAACTCGCAACTCGTGTGGTAAAATACGTAGGAAATGCTGCTCAAACTATAAACGATAGTGGAACTAAGTTTTGTTCTCTTTGTTTTTAAAAAGCTCCAACAGAAAAAGTGAAAAATCTATCTTTTTCGCAAAAATGGACAATATTTTTGCATGATTATTTTCAGACATTTGGTTGGTGAGTTAACCTTGTAACCCCGTAAGAGTGACTAGCGTCTAATTTCTCCTTAAATTTTCAACCTTGAATTAAACATAAAGGTCATGATTAAGACTGAAATGTTCTCCAATTTCAAAAGCTCTTGATTTTCATTCAAATTCTTCTTGTCAGCACTATAGGAAATGTAAAGAGAACAGTGTGGAGAATGTGAATGAGAATGATGAGAATGTGAGTGAGCAGGGGATTAAATGAAGGACTTTTCCTTATGACTTTGCTGAAAGTTAACTGAATACCCATTTCATATGTTTCCTAACAGATCATTCTTTTCGACTCTCAAGAAGACGACCCCGAACTACAACACTATTGCCACAGGGTAAGTGTAACCTTGAGACTCCCAGATGAGGTTAACAACTAATTTATCCTTACATTGTCTATTCATCATCCAGAAAACAGTTACTGAGAAACAGACAACATATCAGGGAGAGGGTAATATTTTTCAACTTTGATATAACTTCACATTCTCTAAGCTTGTTATCAAGGACGTGTATGGCATCAAGAGAGTGCAACTTCGAAAACAAGGAAAGGCTTACACAAGAGATAAAAACGTCTTTCTTGTGTGCATGGAAAGTCTCTTTACTAGGGACTCAAATGGACCCCGTTGGTGTTGTTTCTTGGTTTTTCTTTTTCCACACTGATGTTGCCTGTATCTCCTTTCTATGTAGACCATTACCTACTTATCTCAAATGGAGCTGCCATTTAGTTTGATTCCTGTAGCGTTACAGACAGTCAAACAGGTAGGCTACAACTCACAATCTCTCTGGTACCAAGTTATTCTCATTTGTCACAGAACAAGAAAGAAAACGCCGCTCGACATTTTAAACGATCTGGTAATGTTCTTTCTCATTTATCGCTTATCCAAAACAACTGAAGAACAATCCAAGGTTCTTAAGCATGGCCTGTTGCAACGGGCAGTGACTAGTGTAATGAGGGAATGATTAAAGACCTACCTAAATCTAAGTGAAAAGATACAAGTAAACACATTACTCAAACTACTAGGAGAGAAACAACGAAATTAGCTCCAGATGATGAAATGAAGCCCTCTGTACGTCCCTGGACTTGTTCCAAGATGTCTTGATGATGTTTTGATACCTACCGGTTCAAACTGTATTCCTATTGGCTGGAATGTTTATAACAGTGTTCCGTTTACCTTTACAGATCGCCGGCAATAACTTGTGGCACCCTAGGCGAAGCATTTTGGAGTACCTGCAAGTGATGATTTTTGCCAACCTCTTTGCTATCGCCAGTAACGCGCAGTTCGTTTCGGATGTCAAGGAGCTGGTGCTGAATCTCTTAGAAGATGAGCAATTAGAAGTAAGCGAGTTCATGTGTAACGCCACCTGACGTGTTAAGCGCCAGTTATGAGTATTCTGCTGCTACAGCTTTTTGTAATCAATGGCAAAAACCGAAAAAATATATAGATTCTCTAACGAGATTTCGTAAAACGCGTTTTCCTGGTGATTTATTGTTTAACTCTTTTACCCCAAGGAGGGACAGGTTTCTAATATCTCCTCAGATTATGACCCCTGAATCAAACATCCGGGTAACAAGAATTAAAGCAATGATCACCCACCAAAGAAGCTCTTGATTGCAATACAAGTTCTCCTTCTCAGTACCTTAAGATGATGGAAGTGAGTTAGGGGTCAAACTTTTTTTCCCCTCAGGTTCGTGAGACGGCAGCAGCAACTTTCAGTGGCCTCGTTCACTATGGTTTCTTTGACCTTGATGATGAACTCCAGGTAAGATCAATTTAGTCCCAACTTTAAAGAATGTCAGTGAGTGCTGAATTACAGGGAACGTGTCATCGGACTGAGAGCCTGCCATAGGCTGAGTTACTGACTTGATTTATCTATTACAGAAACAATTTACTAAGATGGCGAACACTAAGCTCAAGAAAAAGAAAAAAGGTGTGGATGGTGCAAACGGACTCAACTATGACGCAGGTACCGTGGAAGAAAGAATGATCTCATTCTGGTCGTATTTCTGTTTCATCTCCTTTCAACAACGATGGTTTGGACTTTTTTTCCTTATTAATCAACGCAATTCAACTCTATGTATAAATTTATTAAAACGTTGCCTCTGTCCTCGACAATACGTGGAGAGGTAAATTTTGAGTCGAACATCGTAAAACTGAGAATAAGACAGTGCAGCCGCCGACCATTGAAACTCCAAAGATCACAAAAAATAAACGGGGTGGCGGAGCATCATGTTGGACCAGTATCAGGGAGTTATTACGATGACTTTCCTATGGATAGTCAGTAGGTCGAGGAATCGTGAAAAAATTATTCTATTTTGTGATTTTAACTTCAGCCTTGATCCATCGTCACGCCGGAGTGTTGGGGTTAGCTAGTTGTGTCCAGGCCTTCCCCTATGATGTACCGTCCTGGATGCCACAGATCTTGTTGGACCTGGGTGACCACCTACACGATCCACATCCGATACAGGTAAGGCAAGAAATGGAAAACTTGATTACAGTATTTGGAACTGGTTAGGAATGGAAATGAGCACAAAAGCCATCGTTTAAAGAAAAACTTGTGAGTTTGCCTTTAGTTAACTGTATGTGACGCTCCACGATGGCATTCCAAGTCTCTTGTTGAAGTTAAAGTTACTGAGAAGAACTTTTGTCTTTCACCATTCAAGGTGTATTTAACTCCGTCTGTGGCAGGAACCTAGGTGTCTAGCTATTCAGATGAAAGCGCGAGCAGACTATCGTAAGCGCTGCGGTACAAGCCGCGAAATCTGCGAGATTCGAGCTGGCAAATGAAGTCAGTTTTCGAAAGAGTCGTTAGTGGGTACAATCGAAGCCACATAGTATTTTAATCAATACTTATTGATCGTCAAGTCCTTTCTTTTTTTCCTTATCAGGCCACTGTCAAAAAAGTCATGTCGGACTTCCGTCGTACCCATCACGACAACTGGCAGGAACATAAACAGAAATTCACCGAAGATCAGCTACTGGTGTTAACAGATCTACTGGTGTCCCCGTGTTATTACGCCTAAACAGCAAGAAAATGTTTCTTTTATAGCCCTCTGATTATTCTATTCTTTACCATCAAAGCCCTTCTCTTTTAGCGCTGCCTCGACTGTTACTGTGAACGGTTTTATTTTCAAGTGCTGCAGCTGTTTTTAGACACGATACGACGTCACAGTGAGATTAGTCTGACGTAATCGCATGTTCCTCACGTGATCCTGTTGAGTGGATCATATCTGTGCCGAGCGCAGCATCTCGTTGTGGAGATGAAATTAAGCTTGAAAATAAGTATAGCAAAGATTGAAATCGTAGTGAAAACGACAAATTTATCTTGAACTCTCCTTATCGTAACTTTTAGTTGTTTTAAACTTTAATAAACTAACCTTTTAAACTTTATTAAACTTTACCTTTCATAAAGCAGTGGACACACTTGCGCATGCTCGAAATTTTTCGTAACCATATCGTCTTCAGGTTTTTAACTGGCAGGAGCAAAATCACTTTGAACCCCAGAGTTCACGCTGTATTGATGTGTTTTTTTCTTTTTTTGTCTATTTTTTGTTTACTTCGCTCTCTTGATGGACTATGCGAGGAGGAAGGATTGCTCTTCTTTCGATACAGATAATAAACTATTTACAATCTCTCCTTTGAACTAATGTCTGTGACAACTGCTTTTGAGTACGTAAAAAACCAGGTGAACCAAAAATATTTTTTGTGACAGGAATGGCCTTGTTCTAGGCCAAAGACGACGCACTAGGCAGACTTGGTGTCGTTTCGTTTTTCGATGTTCGTCCCCTAAATGATTAGAAGGAAAGGTGAATGGAAAGTCTCTCCTCCATGTTATAGATATTTAACTCCCTGAAACCCAGAAAGTGAAGAGATTTTTTGCTTTAAACACGAAGGCGCGCTATAAAAGGAGCCTTAGGTCCCACTGGACCATTTGTCAATCAACCGTCGTGTGATGTACAACTCTTAGAGTCAAGTCAGCTTGAGCTACAGTTACTCCAAAGCAGTGAACAGCGGGCGCATTCCTCAAAATTGTTTTACGTCTTCATCACATTATAAGAATTTTTGAGATTTGTTTTTCCTTTCTCAAATGGAAACTCTATTTATGACGGTAAATTTGAGATCGAAGTAGGTGGTTCGCACGTTACCTCATGCCACCATGCTGGTGGAAGAAAACAATAGATATCTCATTAGCTCCTTTTGTTCGTCTACCAACATTTAAATTTGACCCGCACACGTCAACGGTGAGTGACAAATGAGCCTAGGTCTTCCCAGGGAAGACTTCCTTATATAGCGCGCCTTCGTGTTTAAAAAGCAGCAAATACTGAGACATGAACTTACTAGGATCCAAAATCCTCGCGTTATTTATCCTTCTGATTCACTATCACCGTGACTTAAAAACTCCTCATGGAATTGGTATTTGAACATCTGATTGAATCGGATGTACTAGGTAAATTAGCTCAATTTCCATCATCGGGGAATAAATGTCATGTGCGGTCGAACGTCTTTCAAACGTTCCTGCCTATAACAAACAACAAATGGTACTCTTGGCTTGAGTTTGCTCTGAAAAGTCTCTGTAAATTAGTCTCAAGTTGTGATAACTTGTCGCCACTTTTATATGCCCTTCGCCGTAAATTTCCCTTCTTATCTTAAGCGCCATCTCATGACATTGTTTGGCTTGAGTGTACTCTCTAAGGTTACGGTAAACATTTCCCAGGTTGTTATAGCTCCCTGCAACGTCCGCGTGCTCCTCGCCGAAAACTTTTTTCCTAATTTCCAGTGCTTTCTTGTGATATTCCATCGCCCGATGGTATTGTTGAAGATCATTGTGAACATTCCCCAAGTTATTGTAACTTCTTGCTATTTCAGCATGTTCCTCTCCGTAAATCTTCTTTCCAATAATCACTGCCTTTTCGTAGTATACTTTTGCTTTGTGGTGTTGTCGAAGGTCACTGTAGACAACACCCATGTTGTTATAGCTTGTTGCCACGCACGGATGTTCTTCCCCGTAGATCTTTTTGGTAATGGTCAATGCTTTCTTGTAGTATACCTTAGCTTCATTGTAGTCTCCAAGTTTGCGAGAGACGTTTCCCAAGTTGTTGTAACAGCCTGCCATGTAGGCATGTTCCTTTCCATAAACAGCTATGGAAATATTTGTGGATTCTTCCAGGAATGACAAAGACAATTCGTATTCGCATTGCAATGTTAGCACCCTACCATGAACGGCAAGAATGTCTGCTTTCAGTGTTTCAGTTTCCTTCGCGTTTCCCATGTACTCGATGAGTCCACAGGCAGATGAAGAAAAAAGAATCGCATCAGATGGCTTGCTTAGATCACAACAGACAGCAGCAGTTGTCGAAAGCCACGCAGCTATACCGGCAGGAGTGATAGAAGACGCTAGTGTTTTCACCAAATCATCTCTATTTTCAAACGTAGTCGTAAGGACGTCATGCAGCGCTTTACAATGACTCGTCACTCGCCTTAGCTTTACGCATGCTTGACCTTTCGTGAATAAATGGCCACACTCTGAGAGAAGAACCTGGTGCAAACTCCTTATTGAGTCTGGTAAGGCCTTCCGGGCCTCAGAATGAGTCATCCAAGTTGCTTTGAGCAATTCGTGCACTATTTGGTGCACTTTGAAGTACTCTGGAGCTTCATCGTCTCCGCGAAAGCAAATGATCAAAGAAGATTTCAAAATCTTTGCTTTGATCAGCTCTTTCGTTGGTCTTTTGTGGGGCTCTTTCGTGGGTGTGGCTGTGCGAGCTTTGATGAAACTAGCAGCTGCTTCAACTGGAAGGGATTCAGAAGCACACAGAGAAAGAAGACAGAACGTCTGACGAAGAACTTCATCGTTTTTCGAAGCATTGTTTATAGCCATCTTTAAAGCAGTGGTCAGAGTTTTCGAGTAAGCTCCATTTTCCTTTGCAAGCGGTTCTTCGGTACCTTCACGTTCGCCTCGAGAAAATGTTTCTAGATAATCAGGCCATGTGTAATTTGGAGAGCCATGTCCAACAACAGTGCAAACGTAAAATGCAGCAGCTGCTAAGGCGAGCGGCTGAAATCCAAGAACTTCGGCAACCTCCTCAGCCCGCTTGTGGTTCGAGATTTGAGATACTTGCTTCAGCAGCTCCAGAGCGTCCTCTCTTTGCATCCCCATGCTGAGCGATTCATGGTATGTATGAGGAGCTCTTGTTGGAATGGCACTGGTATCTTGAGTTGTAATTAGAACCTGGCCGTGACCACACTCTTCGCTGGCAGTCTGGGGTAGAGAGCCACGGACCATGGACAGGTCCTCCACGTTATCAGCAATAATCAACCATTTACAGAACTGCCTCATTTTGGGAAAAATTAAACTTTTAAGATGTTGGATTGTTTCCTTAGGACTGCTATCTTTCCAGGTCGCAAGCTGAGTTAAGGTGTACTCTGTCACTCCCAACTGTTTAGCCAGAGTGATGTAAGAATCTGCAAGAGTCTCGAGAGTTTCTGCATTCATGGTTGCGACGAATGTTTCACCGTCGCTCTCATCTGATGATGTTGTGAAGAATTCTTGTCCAATCTGACGAGCAATTTGACTTTTCCCACAACCAGGACTTCCTGACAAGTAGACAGTACTGACTACGCCTTTGCAGTCATTTTCAAGCTTCTGCATTTCGGTTAAAATTCTTGCAACATCATTTGTACGTTTGACTATTTGATGAGAGGGCTTGAATGGCAGGTGACAGAAAGATGCGACTTTGGAATTTAACTCGTCAGTGAGACATTGGACCTGTTCTTGTTCTCGTTGTATGGTGTCTTCTGCCTGCTGTAAATCATACATGAGACTTCGAACCTGTTTTTCCGAGGCACTAGAATTCGACTTTGCTCTCTTTAATTCCTCTTGAAGTATATTAAGCAGTACCATTAGGCGATTAACTTCAGCAGTAGGAAAGCTCGTCTGATTTTTTACTTCTTCAATATAACTGGTTGGAAGATTCAAGGAGCTGACATCAACCAAAACTCTTCCAATGCATTTATAAAATTCGGCATCGGTAAATTGGGCCTCAGTTTTATGGGCAATGTAATTCCTGAACTCTCGAAGGTCATCAACATTTGTCCTTGCCGACCCACTTAGGGTAGTCCCAATACTATCTGAGAACAGGATGGCGAAGAACAAACAGCTGCAGTCCCACTCTGCGGTGTTACCATTTTTGATCGTTGTTAGTAATCGCGCATTCTTTGAACGACTTTTCTTTGATTCGCTGTTAAAGAAATCGCGACCATTCTGTGTTGTGTCTTTCCATTCTCCAAACCTTCCTTTGTAACGGAGATCCCATTCTGATTTGAACATGCTTCGAAGACTTTTTGGAACCAGGTCAAATACGATGTAACAAATTCGAAAAAAGTTCAACTGTTCTGTAGTGTACTCCATCGTGACTGAATTTCTGCGGAGAAAATTAAGTGCACCATTGAAGTTAAAAAAAAGTGCCGACGAAATTTAGGGAGGACCGTTTATTTTAGTAAGCGAGAATAAATCTCTCTCAAAACTTCAGTTCAGATAAGTTTTTAGATCATTAACTATGTGTTAAAATAAGATGAGAGGATTTATCACATAGTATCAACGTAAAGGGTTTGCCGTTGACCCCTAGTAAATTTTGTAGTCGAACTGTTCAGGGCTTTGTTTTTCGTTTGTATTTTTTATCTTTATGAAATGAGAAATCCATTTCTAAAACGCGTGACTTAAAAACGACTTCCTCTCTTCAACGCCACTTCTTTGTTGCGGGAAACGGGTTTTACAATCGCTTTGTTTTCAAGCCCCTCTACCTATCCTCTATTTGGTGCCAGAATATGCACGGATATTTCTCCGCAGACGTTATCTGTTCCAAGATGCGAACAGTTTTCCGAAAGCGAAGCTCGAGGAAAACTGTGAGCCTGGAGTAACAGATAGTTGTTGATTATCCTTCTGATACTTTGCAAAGCGCATGAAAAAATGATCATGAACAGCTTACTGTTTGCAGCGTGGAAATTTTTCTTTGCTCTGGTAAGACTATATGAACAATTACATAGTTCCCTTCTTCTGTGAAACCCCAAAAAAACTCTCTCATCTTGAATTAATTTTTAAACGAAGACTCGTCGCAATGGACGTAAGATTTGAAAATTGGGGAATATCTCTTAGCTTGGGTGATTTCCTAAGATATCCCCCAGTTTTAGCCGGGGAATATTCGGTCACGTGATGCATTTAGAGCAAAAACATTTGGTGGATCATAGCTCTTCGTTTGCTGAGCGAACCACACAAAACTTATGTGTCATTACACCCCTTCCTCCCTATGACGACTTCCCCTCGACAACGATCAACTCCCCCTCCCCCCGTCCCAAAATGGCCGTGGTGAGGAAAATTTGCTTAATGTTGGAACCAAATACAGCTATAGAATAAGAAGGTTAATTCAAAATTTAATTACAAGGTTAAGCTGATTGCTTCGTTCTGAAAATCTAGGCAAAAGGTCGTTTTCAAGCAAGCCCTCGGTGCGGCCTCAATCAGCAATAACGTCTGAAAACCGTCTCATGTGTCAACCCCAGATTTCACCAATTTTCGACATCTTGAAGCCTCCACTTGCCAAGACTCATCCCTCCTCGTAATAGATTTGACTCAGCATGACTTCTTCCTATTGTCAAGCAGGTCGTGAATCAAATATTTCCTATTCACAGCAGATTTCCCTTTCTTCGGGGAAAAGAAAAGCACTGAATTTGTAAATTATAAATAGAACGCTCTAGCACGGCGGTTTTGTCCAGATAAGAGTAGAAAAAAGTCCGTCATTTCTTTAACTTGATACGATCTAGCCTGTTACAATTGAGTATAAATTTTGTCATTTCAGTCTGAAGAAAATGATAACGTCTTTCACAGGAAGAATGAAGTACGTCGGATATACAAAAAGTTACTCACTTGAGTGATATTGAAGTTGATTTTGTGCATTTCAAACGAATGTTACAGTCTGTTCCTGTTTTTAAACAACTTAAATTTCCATGTGATGACCGTGAGTGAACGTAACAGCTTTTGAGATTTGTTGGTCATAATTGTTTGAAGGATCCTTTAATCATCCAGTGCCCACAAACAACAATACAGCAGCATTGAAATCGTAAAAACAGTTAAGAAGAAAGCTAATTCTGGAGAACTATTTTCGTCTGGAAAGCTAATCCCAAACAAAGACTCCGTCTGTGACACCAACCATTAAAACTGAATTAATTAAAAACATCTGACACATTATCCTACTATTCGCCTGAACGCAGTAACAGTATTAACGTTCCTTCTCTTGAGAGTAGCCTTTTCAGATTATACTTACATTTAACTACTCCTGTAGACTTTCGTATCTTTTGGTATCCATCCACAAAGGAGAGTGTCGGAAAAAGATGGCACGAAAAAGGACTACGATGTGCTGCTTCAGCGTCATTCGATATCCGGTATCCAGTGGTATATGATATCTAGTGGTATATGAAAGGTTACCTAAAGGGCACTTACCTACCGGTTTTATCATTCTGAAAAAAATTTCCCAAGTGGGTTAACCCCACTATGAAAACCAATGAGCTGTTTTAACAGGAAAGATTGAGCTATTTTAGGGAAGTAATTAGACGATTATTTGTGGGCATCATTCAGATGATAAGGGCCGCTATAAAAAGCCTAAGTCTTCTTATTTTTAGATCAGATTTTTCCCTTTCCATCGTCAAGTTATATTTAGTTATCGATAACTGCATTAAAGCTTTAAGCCTTTCAATTATTTCATTGATGAGTGAAGTTCTCAGGCTATTTTAGAAACTTGTATTTGGGTGAAGTATTTACCTATTTTCATACCGAGGCCAACGCACGTTCTTCTCCCACAAAAGGTTTACTTATAAGCGCAACCGAAGCGCAAGCGTTATTGTGGACACATTTATAAACTGATTCACCCCAAATGACAATAACAGATGATTTTGTTGGAATAGATTCGGCCCAGATTGTGGCAAGTCAGATTGAAAATTAGCTAACTAATAACACAGGAATAAAAGTTGAACTGTTTAATTTCCTCACGGATCATAAATGGGGAAACAAAATTCTGCCCATTAAAGTCAGAAACCGCTGGACGGTGGTCAATAAGGAAAAGAGATGCGAGAAAGATCTCTGGGAATCTGTTCGATCACATGACAGGGAGAAGAAAGAGGAGTACCAGTGTAAAACTGCATTTGATAACCGCGCTTATTGCCAACTCTAATCTGATTGGCTAAACTTATGCTACGATCGTTGTGTGGTACATTCCACGCCACCACCACCAGATTACCACGTGAGCACCATGCCTCCGCACAAAAAAATCATTTTGGGCCATAATGTTTGCTCATATCCTTCCATTCCTATGCCGCCGCAGTATTTTTAACTCCCCGCTAATTTCACAATTGAAGACAACGTGGATGGGCTCTGAAGGAAAGCTCCACGAGTGAGCAGCGTCTTGGCTTTGAAATCATGGTTGACATTTTGGAACTGTGCAGTACGTACTTTAATGACCACTTGCCATTCAAAATTCGCCGTCATCCCAAAGTTTCCTTGCATCCCCGCAATTTGTGCGAGCACATAAGACGGAACCAAACGTAAAATTATCTCCGAGGTAACTTGCACCGCAGTTGCTTGTTCAAAACGACTCACAAGGCGTCAAAAACTCAAGCAATGGGGGCCATATTTGTGTTCCGCGGGTGACGCTATATCGAAGGCGTTCGTCGAGGGTCGAACACACAAGTTTATAGTACAGCGGTTAAATTTGAAATAAGTCGTGTAAGCTGCAGCACGTGTTCCCCACGAAAAGTTCAAACCCGAAGTGGGTAAAATCGTACTGAACAAAGGATGAAGATATACAAAAACGAATGAAAATGCACTTTCTTCCTAGTTACCTTGTGAGGTAAATATTTCGTACTTTAATACCTCATGATTTAATGAGAATAGTGACTTCTGTATTAAACTTAAAAACTAAATGTCGCGTGTGGGTGCAGAGCGTGAGACAAATGAGAATTCCGCACTTGTACCCATCCTTCTGTTTAAAGTGCACCAGCTCGATGCAAGGCCAAGAGAGAGAAAGCCAGCCCGTTTTTGCGTCAGCGACTTCACTACAAATATAATGACAGGCAACTAAAGGGTTATGTATTGAACTTGTATTCAGACCTTAACAGCTCGGGAAATTTTGGAAATTTATTTCTGCACTCCTTTCTTATGAGCATGTGAAGTCAAACTGAAATAAACAAATTACACTAATTACTTTTCAGGCACTGTGCCGTAATGTTCTTGAGCTAATTGTACTTACAATTCTGTTTTCCTTTCCCTTTCTTGAACCTTGTGTTCCCGTTACGATTTTCGAAACGCATGTTCATTTTTATAGAGAAATGTCCCTAGGGATATTACGTGACTTGAAATAATTTCGTGCAAAACAGGTTACTTTATTCTCAAAGTGACTGCCGTTTTAAATTGAAGGAACAGCTTTTTTCACTTACGACTTAATAATTTTACACTTGTTATAAGCACTGAAAGTAGACATTGCATGCCTATCATGTTGGCTCTTCTGTTGGCAGAACAGGGCAAGTCAATAAGTCATGTCTACAGTACTTAGTCGCTACTAGATAAATAGGGTTTATTACTGCGAGGAACGCTTTCGTATATTTTATGAAACCGCAGTACACATATATAATTTTCAGGTTTAATACGAACCACATTAATGACCTGCTCCCAGTTGGCTTGTTAGCTCAGTTTGTAGAGCACTGCACCGGTATCGCAGAGGTCATAGATTCAAATCCCGTACTGACCTAAATTTTTTTCAGGCCTTATTTCCACCTACTAATTAAATTTAATTTAATAACTTCTAGAGCGCTATTTTCATTCAATGATCAACAGCGCTTAACAACTTAGAATACCACAGTAAATTCAAATTTATAAAACTAATTACATGTACATTAATATTAACAATGTATATAAGAATAATATGGAATATCCATAATAAGGATCTTAATTAGGAATAAGGATCTTAATAAGGAACTTAATTAGTAATACTAATAAATTAAAAGTAATTGTCAGACAGGGTACTTTGAGAAAGCTGCACGAAATAAATAAGTTTTCAGCTTACATTTAAAAATGGAAAATGATTGAATATCACGTAATTCAGCTGGCAGAGCAATCCATAAGTACGGGGCAGCAGCAGAGAATGATCTGTCCCCCAACGTGGCAAGCATTTTCCCCTTAGGAGGGTCAAGTAATAAACTTTGATTTGATCTAAGATTATATACAGACCTAGGCTTGATGTTAATTAGTTCAATGATATACCTAGGCGCCCATCCATGAATAGCTTTAAATGTTAAAATTATGATCTTAAAATGAACACGATGTTGTACTGGTAACCAGTGAAGTTGACAAAGAGCAGGAGAAATATGCGAATACTTACTTAAACTCAGTACAAGTCTAACCGCAGCATTCTGCACACGTTGCAATTTGGCTATTTGCGACTTAGGAAGGCCATACAAAAGTCCATTACAATAGTCTAAACGACTAGTGATAAAAGCATGAATAAGCGTTAATAACGAATCGCGAGATAAATAATTCTTAATCCTCCTAATATTATGTAGGTGATAAAACGCGGAATTACAAATTTTATTAACGTGCGTTGACATTGACAACTTATTATCAAACCATGCACCGAGATTTCTAACACAGGAACTAGGATAAATATCACAATCACCTACGGAAATATTCCATTCATCGTTGATCTTACCTAATTGTTGTCTAGTTCCTATTAAGATCAACTCAGTTTTATCGTCATTAATCATTAGCCTATCCTTAATCATCCAATTTCTTAAATCACAAATACATCTATTCGTAGCACTGACAGCTTCATCAAGACTAGACTTATCATCAGACTTGAAACTAAGATACAATTGCGTATCATCAGCAAAGCAATGCACACTATGAAGATGTTTCTTTATGATAGTAAATAGCTTTGATGCATAAACTATGAATAATAAAGGTCCAAGGCAAGAGCCCTGTGGAACACCACAGTCCAATTCAAAATAATTGGACTGTGACGAGTACCGTGTATAGAGACCCGCTGGCTTCTTTGAGAAAGATAGGAGTGGAACCATTTGAGAGCATTCCCACGTAAACCAACATTTAATCAGTTTCACCAGAGTATGGTGAGGGTCGCACAACAGAGCGAGGCTCCAAAGTAAGTGCGCCCAATATCCCACCCATCCCACCCCAGGGGAGGACATCTATCACACAGTAATCTCGTGTGTGGGAAATTAACGTCTCCTACCCCAACCCTGCAGGAGACGGGACCTCCATTTATTCGTCCCTATCCGAGAAGACTAGAATATCTAACCATTTCTTGATGTTATAGAAAGGCAGCAAATTCTTCTCAATTGTTTTAAGACCCTGAGTGTTGGTCCGGTCGGGGCTCGAACCCTCGACCTCCCGCACAACAGTCCAGCGCTCTATCCATAGAGCTAACCGGGAGGTGGTGGAACATGGGACACTGTGGGACATGGGATACTGTGTCAAATGCTGCGCTAAGATCCAATAGAACCAATAACATCATTATGCAAACGATCGAGCGACACATCATGGGACACTGTGTCAAATGCTGCGCTAAGATCCAATAGAACCAATAACGTTACATATTGGGAGTTCATCTTTAAAAGAATATTCATTACTCTCAGTAATGCAGCCTCAGTACTGTGGTATTTTCTATATGCAGACTGGAATAAGGGATAAATGCTATTTGCCATCATATGTTCATGCAACTGATTGAAGACAGCTCTTTCAGTAAGTTTTGACACATACTGAAGATTACTGACTGGCCTATAGTTCTTAAATACCAGATCAAGACCGGTCTTCTTTAATAACGGATTAACCAGTGCACATTTCCAGTTTAATGCGAACGAACCAGACTCCAGGGACAGATTAATGACTTTAGTAATGACTGGAAGAAGCACGTCAATACAGTTAATCACAAAAGACGTTGGCATGGGATCCAAAATACAACTTTTCTTAGGAAAACCTTCAATGAGTTTACGCACATCTCCTTCTGACAATGGTTTAAAATGATCCATCAAAGCACCAGACTATGATTCAGTATCATCGCTAAAAACTTCTAATAAAGCTGAAGATGTTAATATATCAAGCTTAGCGTGAATCGTTCTGATCTTATCAATAAAGAACGTGCCCATCTCATTGGCAAGAGTTAATAAATTATTTGATGGTGGAAAAGGAACAACATGATCATGCTTCAGTAGTTTCTTAGTTGCCGTGAACAAATCCCTCGGATTGGAACTGTTCTTACCGATGAATTCCTTAAAAAATTCACGAAGCGCAGTATTCATAAGATAAGTGGTGTAGTTCCTCTTAGATTTAAACTCCAAAAAATCAGAAGCACAGCCAGTTCGGCGCCATTTTTTTTTTCTGCCCTTCGCCTTTCCTTCCTCGCTTGTTTAATATCATTATTAAACCAGGGCACAAGAGATCTGATTTTAAATCTCTTAGTTAACAGCGGAGCATGACGATCAAGAAGTGAAGAAAGCGTTGAATTATAACATTCAACAAGATCATCTAGGGTGTTGGGACTATTCAGGCACACTTAGTTTCCGCCAACTCATCACGTAAAATTTGCCGATCAATATCTTTAATTTTCCTGTAGGATATTGTTTTTGTTGGTAAGGCCGATTTCTCAACATTGAGATAAACATTGAGATAAACCCTACTAGATAAGTAGGGTTTATTACTGCGAAGAACGCTTTCATACATTTTATGAAAGCGCAGTAAACATATATTATTTTCATATATTTACTGAGTCGTCGCCATCATAACGCATTCTAGTGTCTTAGTCGAAAATTGTCTTCGGTTTTTAAATGTCATCCTTTCGCGGGATTTCGCAATACTCGTACTCGCGGGTTTCATAATTTGCCCGCTGACCAAAATTACTGTTTACTCTTACCCTTACGTCACCCGTGTTTCCGCGGGATGCCCGAGTTACTAGACCCACTCCTTATCGTTTTTTCCACGATTACGTCACATTCGTCACATTCGAACACTTAGCAACATGGCTTCTGTTGTCGAATACGCAACGATTGGGAATATTTTAATGATTATCATCTTTTTGCTTATTTTCAATCAACTGCTTGTGCTGTATCAGTTTAGAGAAATGCCGCCTGGACCTCGTTTGACGAGCTTGCCTTTCATTGGCAATTTGCTGAGTTTTGATTCTGGAGATAGTTTCATGGAGATTACTGCAAGGTTTGTTTACCAAGTGAACGACAATTTACCGTAGCAGTGTTCATATTTTTATAAATTCGTCGCGTTAACCGAGTTCTTTTGCTTCTTTGATTTGTGACAAGTCGTTTCAGTAATGAATTAGACAAATGTGCAACCTTAGCTACTATGTTTCATATGTCACTCATATGTTTCATAAGTTTGTTGTTGTTCGATTTATCATCTACGGGTTTATATCGAATTAATTTGATGACCTGCTCCCAGTTGGCTTGTTAGCTCAATTGGTAGAGCGCTGCACTAGTATCGCAGAGGTCAGTGGTTCGAATCCCGTACAGGCCTGAAATTTTTTTCAGGTCTGATTTCCACTATTGCTCAAATAGTGCTTTACTGCGAAGGATCGTTCTTATATACGTCTCATAACCGCAGTTCACTCATATGTTTCATATGTTTGTTGTTGTTCGATTTATCATCTACGGGTTTATATCGAATTAATTTGATGACCTGCTCCCAGTTGGCTTGTTAGCTCAATTGGTAGAGCGCTGCACTAGTATCGCAGAGGACAGTGGTTCGAATCCCGTACAGGCCTGAAATTTTTTTCAGGTCTGATTTCCACTATTGCTCAAATAGTGCTTTACTGCGAAGGATCGTTCTTATATACGTCTCATAACCGCAGTTCACTCATATGTTTCATATGTTTGTTGTTGTTCGATTTATCATCTACGGGTTTATATCGAATTAATTTGATGACCTGCTCCCAGTTGGCTTGTTAGCTCAATTGGTAGAGCGCTGCACTAGTATCGCAGAGGTCAGTGGTTCGAATCCCGTACAGGCCTGAAATTTTTTTTTTCAGGTCTGATTTCCACTATTGCTCAAATAGTGCTTTACTGCGAAGGATCGTTCTTATATACGTCTCATAACCGCAGTTCACTCATATGTTTCATATGTTTGTTGTTGTTCGATTTATCATCTACGGGTTTATATCGAATTAATTTGATGACCTGCTCCCAGTTGGCTTGTTAGCTCAATTGGTAGAGCGCTGCACTAGTATCGCAGAGGTCAGTGGTTCGAATCCTGTACAGGCCTGAAATTTTTTTCAGGTCTGATTTCCACTATTGCTCAAATAGTGCTTTACTGCGAAGGATCGTTCTTATATACTTAGCTACTTGTATTCTTCAGCTGCTCCGGGATTAGGTCAAAAGGCCATTTCGGAAATATGTTGAGGGTTGCAAACATAATTTATTCATCCGTTTGTGTAACCACCGTAGAATAAGTCACGATATGGTTGTTAGAGTAAAGCCCGAACTTTAAAACGTCTCGAGAAATTGTTTGATGTAAAAAATTACTTCACATCTGACACACTTTGGACAAACCGGAAAATAAAAGAAAAGGAAAAATGAAAAAGAAAAAAAAACAACTATCAGCGACTGACAGCCAATTATGCAAAATAATCAGTCAATCAGATCTCTTTGTTTAGCTTCTTTGTTTTTAACATGACCACGCACAATTTCAATGACAACTAGACGCCTGGCTGCGTGAACTCGGGCTTTCAACATTGCACATCTGGAGTTATCCTTGGGGGACTGCCATATTGCCATTATTACTGTCGTCACGCAATTCCGTCTTTGCCGGTCATGAAGAAGTCAACCTGTGTTTATCTTTGTTTTCTGGAGTGTAATGAATGTTGTTATGGTACTAGATAACAATCAAAATAATATATTACTATATATGAGTAGGTTACTACAGATTCCAAAGGTTGAAATTCAGGGACTTTCCAATGACTTTGAAGGCCAAGTTTTAGAAAATTGAAGGAACACTTTTGGAAAGGTTTTCATATGAGCAATTTTAAAATCATTTAATATTGTTTCTCAGCTTTTCCATAAAAGTACTGTAATTTTCAACTTGAAAATTTCTAAGAAAAAGCATTGCAAAAATCAAGCCCTGGTCCTCAAATTCAAGTACTTTCAAGGCAGGCCTTGAATTTTTTATTTTTAAATTCAAGCACCTTCTAGGACTTTCAAGGCTTTTACAAATCTTGAGTAGGTAATGTATTTGCCTTTAACTGGAAGGAGAAGGGAATTTTTCATCTATTATTGATACCAAGTCATAGTTTGTTGCCAAATGATAACCCAGAGGGAGTTGTCAGAAATCAGTAGATTGAAGCGATATTACTGTTCAGTAGTTTATATTGCCTTTAATAGAAAAATCTCCGAATATGGAATATTGTTGATGGCCACAACAAGAGAAGCAGTGCTATTTACAGTTTTAGTAATTCAATTAGAGGTATTTGACTTTCATTAAATACCAAGAGGGAATACACATATTTTGACCTTTGGGTCAATCAGACAATATTCCTTCACTGTAATCACTTTTAGTATATTTATTTAATCGCTTTCACCATACTTACAATACTAAAAGGACTAAAATATACATATGAACAAGACACAGAAGAGAACGGAGGACAAGGGTGCGGGACACACAACAGAGCGAGGCTCCAAATTAAGTGTGCCCTTACGAGAAATATACAAATACTAACTATGTAAACAACAGACAGTGTAAAAAGTATATAAAAAGTATATACAATAATAAAAGCAAAAACGAAAACGATATGAATAAATCCCTTATGCGGCCGATAGAAAGTTCTAATAGCAACAGTTACCATCTAATAGAAGATCGCGTGACCTGCTGCATTTGCAGCAGATCGACTTCCAGGTGTTGAAGTTAGTGACGTCATAGTTTGTACGAAAAGCAGTGGAATAGCGTTGGAGTACGTGAGATTTAAACTGATTGAGAGAACTAATAATACGAGTGGATACAGGTAAGGTATTCCATAGTTTAGCGACACGATTAAAGTAACTAAATTGAAAGAGCTTTGTACGGCACTTAGGAATTAGTACGTCTAGATCAGAGCTATGGCGAGTAAGACGAGTGCCTTTGGGCCTGACATAATCAGCTATGGGTAAGGTGTAGTGGCCAACGCGACACTTGAAATAGAAAATTAAGTCTTTCACTTCGTGCCAGTATGTTAACGGTAGCAGGTTGAGGCGGGAAAGGCGCTCATGATAAGAAATATCCTCTTGCCAGTGCGTGTTTAAGATGAATTTTGTTGCCCTGCGTTGAAGACTTTCTATTTTTTTTATGCCACCGATCGAACTAGGAGCCCATATCTCGCTAGCATAGCCAGTATAATTTCATGGCTGAGCAAAGAGTTTCCAGCAATCCTGATTCTTTTTTTTTTTTTGTAATTTCTTTATTTTTTTGGCATTTTACAAAACATTACTCTACTTACAATACACTACAGGACTCAGTTACAGTACGTTGCTTACAATAGTTTACTGAGACCACACCACAAACAAAGTATAGTTTACAATAAACTTGATTACAGCAGGAGTTTCCAGCAATCTGATTGGTTGAGTGGTTCCTTATAGGATGCTATATAAACCGCTCCACACGGTTTATATAAAATGTTAAAATAAAATGTTAATAAATGTTACTAAAATGTTATGATTTTAGAAATTTCTCTGTTGTTGAGCTCTGAAATTATACTAAAACAATTATTCACCTCAGGTTTGGTGAATTGTCTCGGGGATTATTCGACAATATTCACCTCGCCTTCAGCAAATAATTGTTAATTAAGATCTAAACTTACTTCAGTTCCACAAACATCAACAGTTTTTAGCAAATCATCTGATGGTAAATACTTGTTTAAAGATGAATTTTCATATAATCTTTTGCCATACTGAATAACATTAGATAAGGTGTTTGAATTCCAATAAGTACATGATTTTATTATGGAGTAGCAGAGTGAATAGACAGCCACAGCACAACTCGCATTGAACTTTCTGGTTTCACAGGCATCACTCTGAAAAAGGGTACTATTTTGAACTCTGTTAGTTTTAACCCCTTTCAACTCAAATGTATCATTGTTATGTATACAGTCCGACCTCTATTAAGCGGCCACCCTCCATTGTGCGGCCACTTCCTATAGTCCCAATTTATTTGTCAGTTAACTGCTGTATTTGATACCTCTTTTCAACAGCCACCTCTATTAAGCGGCCGCCGCTACCTTTTTGCTGTCACAAGTGTACTATTTACATGGTTTTTTACCTCAATTACCGTATTTACCCGTGTATAAGTCGACTCGATGTATAAGTCGACCCCCGAAAATCCTGAGAAATTGCCAATTTTATCGTATATCCTTTGTATAAGTCGACCCTAATTTTTTTGAATTATCAAGTATCTTTTAGGATGAAATGTGAGCGAAAGTCAAGGCTGAGAGAGGAAAAAACAGCAAAGATTCTTCACTTGTTATCGAGCGTGCCGCCATTTTGTTTGCTGAGCAACCTCCCCTGCTTCTCATTCCAGGCACTGGTAACAAGCCACAACAAGATCGTGTCGTTTTAAGAAGCGTGAAACCCAATTCACTGTCCCTTTGAAATCCACAATGTTCATATTCTTGGCAATTGACAGGGCACGCAGACGAATCATGTTTCTTGTAACAATGTAACCAGACTTTCGTTGATCTTCTATCCAGGTGACTAGTTCGTTTTCCAGCTCTGGCCACTGACAGGTTTTCCCTCGATCAGCACATTTTGACTTCGGCATTTGAGATAGCTTATCAGCATTCTTTCTCCAGTCTCTAACCAGCTTCTCGTTCACATTATACTTCCTGGCGGCCGCACAGTTGTTCGTTTCTTCAGCAAATTTGAAGTTGATTTTTATACCCGGTGTATAAGTCGAGGTCGAATTTTTAGGGTGTAAATTTGGTCAAAAAAGGTCGACTTATACACGGGTAAATACGGTAAGTGGCTAGCAAATTATCTTTCCAAGCAAATAGTGACAGATGATATAAGGTGATAACTGATAACAACAAGAAAACAAGAACTGCAATTTAATCTCTACCATAACAAGTCACAAGCCACATACACATGCAAACTTTTCACATCCGGTGCTATACAAACATAACAATAGCTAACAATAGATAGAGCTAAACCAATGTTTTGTTACAACCAAAATCTGTACAGGAAAACTTTATTACTACTGTACTGGAAATCTACAAAAATCCATGCTCCTCAAGTTTTGATTTTAACCATTGAATTGAAAACTCGTCCCCTGTAAAGCAGTACTCGCATGGAATTTCTAAACCATAGCCGGCCCCTCTGTTTACGTGTTTGCCTTTCACAACAGCTCTTCCTTTGTTTGTTGGCCTCTTGAGAAATTTTGTAAGCCATAGGGCCATAAGCCCTATGTGCCCTCTGTTTTAGAGCTAGAACTATGCATGGGCTGGAAATGCACTTGATGTTTTGTTAAAATGAATTTTGGGTTTACCTTTATATATGTTCACTTTTTAAAAGCATTTTGCTAGATAGAGTCAATAAAATCATGTTTTCTGCCATTTCTATCCAATTAAAATTGTATCTCTATTAAGTGGCCAACCTCTGTTAAGCGTCCACTCTTCAAAGTCCCGGGGGTGGCTGCTTAATAGAGGTCGGACTGTACTCTGAAAATAATGTACTAAGCTATTCAGTGATGATACTTCAAGCAGCACACATGTACCTCGAGGATGGCTTCTGCAATAAATATCCCTCGCACGAGAATCGAATATTTTCAAGCCCACATTACCTTTACAATAGATAGCAACTGCAGTACATCCTATTGTCAAGACAAAATTGTTGAAATTTTTGGATAAAAGTGATTGAAAGGCTCTTCAGTCTTGAACACATTTAAAAGTGTTGGTAATTCTGTCTGCATTAAAAATGATTGTCTGGTTAACTGAGACAAACTTATATACCCCTGATTTCCAATACTCATTATTGACAAGAGATCATTAGCAGAATTGATTCCTTGTTTATTATTGTAAATCAAAGAGCATAAACTCATTGCAACACATTATTGTCCTGAAGTTTGTCCAAATACCAACTCATTATCTTGGCTATATGGTGCCATTATTGTTTTGCCAGGGTCAAGTAGGACCAGGATTTTTCTCACCATAAGAACTCAGTTGAAATTTTCAATAGTTCGATGCGTGTGTCTGACTCTTATAAAGACACAAGGGTCTATAACAAGAAATCGTTGGTAAATACCACCTTGCTCTATACTTCAATTTCATTATCCTCTGATATACCCTCACTGAACAATTCAACAAATACTTCTTATCATGTTTTGTAACTTTATTTAATCTTACCCTCTTCGTATTAAGCTTACAAATATTCTTTGTAACTCTTCTAACCTTCACACAACGACGTAGCCAAGAGGACTTAGGTATGCTTGAACGAATGCGCACATAAACAAATTCCTTCAGTTTTCTGCCCTTTCTTCTGAGACGTTTCAGAGTAGCTTCTGGTATTCTACTGGGTTCTCGATCACGTCTAAATACACGGTTGCTCCTGACATAACTCATTTGATATAGCAGGTTTCGCTTGATATTTTTCGATAAGAGGTTCACTCGTAAAGGATCGCCCGTAATTCGTTGAGAACCTCACTTTGATGCATTCAGCTGTTCTCTCGACTGCTTGCTGCTTCGCAGCTGGTTGTCGGCGCTTGGCGAAGATTTTTTTAGGGAGAAGAGATTTTTCCTATTTTTTTAGAGACAAGAGAACCTCTGGGACCTGGGTACCCGTTCCCAAATCGCTCCACAAGTTTTAGTGCAGTTCTACCGCGAACGGTGTGTGACTTGGTATTTTAATTGGGCGTAATAGCCATGGAATTTCTTTCGGGTACGTGAAGGAAGGGATCGTCCACGAAGGCAGCCATTTGCTTTCTTGCATAAACCATGCGCTCTAGGGTTCATTCCACGCATGCGCTTACATAATACGCATGCGCTGTAATGGAACTGAGTTTTGTGACTGAACGCAAAAAAAAATAAAACACAGCCGAATTTAGACCTCGGGCGTTTCCTTCGGAAAGCCTAAGTAATTACTTTGGACGTCATATTTTTAACATATTAATGAACTTTTAAGTTTAAAAGTTATCTATCTAACATGGGTCAAAAAGAGATTTCGCACGCACAGCGAACTCGTTGTACGTTTAAACTGCGTCGTGTATGTAAACAAGTTGAATTTTTGTCGCCTCTCACAATCAGTGGGGCATGAAATAAAGAGCGAAATATCTATTTTAGGTTATTATCTGTTTAGGTTTTTAGTCTGCAAGTAGACCCTCGATATATTAGCACCTCGCCACGAGCTTCTCTTTGCCTGCGGAAAGATACGTGGCCTTGATGTTCAGAACACAATATTTTAATGGATAAAATTCCTATATAGCAAGCAAGCCAAGCAGATTCACTCTTGACCTTCTCGAGCTACAGAATTGATCTCAAATTGAACTGGAATGGTTTAGAAAGTTTAGTCACATCTCGGCATTAAGTTTAGTCACATGCCGGCTTTATGCTCGATATTCTGACTAAAGCATTATGGCGGCAAAAAATATCTGTCCGTACCTCCCTTGCCTAAAGCAAGGCCGGATTGATTGCAGAAGCTATTCTTTCTCTTTCTTTTCAAGTCGAAAATCGTTTTTGAACGTCTTTTAGTATGATCTGACGACTTTAAATTTCGCCAAGCTTTAAAAGCCTTGTTGTTCAATGAATAAACTGCGCTACCCGAGATTTATCTAGTTCTATGGCTGAAAACAGTGGAGACAAAGTAGAGACTTCCATGTCACTGCTTAAAAATCTAACTGATACATGGTCTAGTTGTTCTAAAGGTCGAAATCTCAACAAAGTCAGTTCTATGTCGTATCAGCCGTAGTGATATCAGTGAGAGGAGAAAGCTTATTTATCTAACGATGTTTAACCCAAGCTGCGTTTGGATGTCCTATTTGACACATTTTCTGCTTCTTTTTTCTCATAGCTTGAGGAAGAAGTACGGGAAAGTGTTCTCCGTGAAAATTGGAAGCTTCAAAGTAGTAATTGCCGGGGATACAGCATCAGTCAAAGAATTGCTGGTACGAAAGTCTGCTGATTACGCCGGGAGACCTCCTTTATATAGCTTCCTGCGTTCTACTTTCGGTAAGTTTGAGCGCTAGGCTACAGTCTATGAGTCTTGTAAACTACGTTCAAACTGGACATGTCAAACCCGCAACGAATTCTGGTAAATTGGGGTTACTTGGAACCAATCAGAGAAATTGATGGTTATGAATCAGACACTGGAAAAAATTAAGCAAAAGTTATTCTCGATGGTAATCGGGGGAGAGGGCTGCCTATATAATGGTTGTCGATGCAACAATATAAATGGAATTTGAAGAAAAGTGACAATCGATGAATATACAAGTATCTTTATTTAGAAAACTCTAATAAACGATTCATCTTGACCTTCTCTGAAGGTGTAAGAGTACCTTTTTGACTGATCTCAACCTTGACAGTTATGTCTTTTCACCAAAGAATCCAACCCGCCATTACGATTCAGCTCTTATGAATTTATCAGGTTTCCCATGATCAAGACCAATAGGCCATCTACAATTGTGTACTTAGTTGCCAAGTATGTGATTTGGGGTGAGGCCGATGGTGACCTTGTTGTGATAGAGACTAGAATCTAATAACAAAGTAATTTACAATTGAAAAGCAGCAGTCTTTGTATCGCAACAAAGTCACCCTTAGCCTCACTCCTATTCAAAGGCTTGGCAACCAAGCACGCAACTGTAAAATGGACTAATCATCATTAGTATATACTAAAACAATGGATAGCGTTGAAGGCGCGCTCTGATTGGCTAATCAAACTCCGAATATCCTTTGGTATTTACCTCCGAGCAACTCGGGTAAAAATGGCGTCCCGGTTTGCATCCGGGACAGGAGAAGAAATCACTCAAATTAACGACGAAGCAGTGTCCACTGAAGTGTCGACTTCAGTGTCGAGTGAAGCAGTGAACCACCTCCACTTTGGTGAATAGTTGTTAATTATTACTTTTAATTTTGCTTTCAAGACGGGAAAGACATTGCCGTAGGAAATTACAGCCCTGCCTGGAAATTTCATAGAAAAATCTTCGTGGCAGCCATTAGACGGTATCTGTCTGACAAGCAAGTGGTAGAAAAAACAATCGCCGAGCAGGCAACGAAACTAACGCAGTACTTCGAAGACCAAAATTTGAAGGACTTTGACCCTGCAAACATGCTGATGGAAAGTATTGCCAACGTCAGCTGTCGAATCTTATTTGGAAAACGTTTTGACTCATCGCATTCCGATTTCAAGGAACTTCTCAAACTAAACGACGATTTCTTTTCTGATTATGAAATTAATACACAAAGATTTATTTTGGATTTCTTTCCCGTAGCAAAATACTTCCCATTCCGTGCCTACCAACTCATGAACAACATGCTTGATCAGGTTTACGAAATTCTTCGTCGCCAGTTAAAGATACAGGAGAGAGAGTCTTCCAACTCGACAGAGATTGACAGCCTCACTGGCAGTTTTCTCCAAGAAAGGGCTGTAGCTGAAAATGAGGTTGGTGCAGAAGAGAGAGTTGCTTTCTTATCAGACGAATACATGCTGAGTAATATGAGAGACATGTTTGTCGCTGGTTATGACACCACTAGTTCTACCTTACGCTGGGCCATTGCATTCCTGGTTCACCACCCTAAAATTCAAAAAGAGGTTCAAAACCAGCTAGATGAAGTGGTTGGAAAGGATCGGGTGCCGAACTTAGATGATCTACCAAATCTTCCACTTGTTCAGGCCATGATCATGGAAACACAACGTCTTGGTAATGTTGCAGAAAATACCATTCCTCACTACACGCTTAAGGACACCACGCTAGCTGGCTTCAGGATTCCAAAAGATACCATCGTATTTGCTACTTTAGCACAAGTTCATCTGGATCCAGGCTGCTGGGAGAATCCGTACTCTTTCAACCCTCACCGCCATATTGACGCTGATGGTCAGCTCATTACCAACACTGGTAACTTTCTTCCCTTCTCAGCTGGTCGCCGGGTCTGTGCTGGTGAAGCACTGGCAAAGGTAAGAGAAAGATGCTAAAGTTTGATTTACCCACGAGACTCAGAAATCTGTAAAGAAAGTTTACAATATTTTTTTATGCACAATATCCATGTGCCCCTCTCTTTTTTTATGTTTCAAAATTTCTGTCATTTGTCATCTCCGAGTTCATGGCTAAATTAACAAACTATTTTGTCCAGTTATATATTTATAGAGTGCGTTTCGTTGCTGTCATCAATAGATATTGTAAAACTTGTTAGACAAGTAGGAGTGTTTACCAGCCATGCGTAAGTCTCTGTTACTTGGGACAAGCCAGATAAACTAACAAGTCATGGGCGTTCAGTTAGGAAAACGGAGCGAAATACCAAACTTCGCAATAGCTGCAGAGGAGTGAAAAGGCGAGGGAGGTCTGGGTCGGGTCATTACGCGACCCACCCAGGCCTCTCTCGTTTTTTTTACTATAACGCTGTGTACTATCACGCCTCGCTTTACCAATAGATCGCCTGAACAAGCGAAAAATAAGCTATCTTTTCTCGTAGGTAGAGCTGTTTCTGTTCCTAACGTGGATGCTGCACAAGTTCACATTTCTACCATCGGAGGAGGGCACTGTTCCTGACCTCAAGGGCCACACTGGTCTCACTCATTTTCCAGCACTCTACAAAATTAGGGCCAAAAAACGACTACGGTAATAGATCCAGGGTGCTAAGACTTTATTCAGGCATTTTTTTTTTTAAAGGTGGATACTAGTGAGAAAATCTTCAAAGCCTAAATTACTCAGATTGTATCAAGACTGAGTTATTCTCTTGTTCAGACCTTCCACAGCCTAGCGTTGGTAATGTCCTACATTTTAGTCACACGGAAGGATACGGTTCGAGATTACAAGAGACCTTGAGTTCGAATAACTCGTATAAGAGTAGGCTCGAGGGGCCGCAATTGTCATAACAAAAAAAAATTTTCCCTAGATTCTTCTTTAGGGAGCGATTGTTAAGTGATAAATGTACTTTCAGAACTGAAGAAAATTAAATTATTAATTTTTGGTTCTTTCTATTCATATAACGTGTGTAAAATACACTTCATTTGCTACACTTATCTACATCATTAATTACACTAGTGAATCTAAGAGATAACATTAGCATTACTGTTGCCTTGCTAAAGTATGAAAGCAAAATTCAGGCCTGTACTGGTATCGCAGAGGTCATGGGTTCAAATCTCGTACAGACCTGAATGAGCCGGTAATTGGTACGTTCTCTATTTCACCCGGCTTAGCGTAAATGGCAAAAATCATAGTTTGATCCTTTTTTGGGCGAGGACACAATCGTTTTTGTTGCATTTTTTTTGGTGAAAACATCGTTCTAACCTTGATTCGACGTGGTTTCGACAGGTCACAACAGTAAATAGAGTGGAAAATCTGACTTTGGAAGTGCTAGTTTCTATTTGCTAATTTACTCAACCTACCATCTGCTAGCGTCCAAACTCACCCACCAAAACAATGTGTTCCTTGCCATATAAATAGAAATAAGAATTCTACAAAACTTCTCAAACAAAGTGAAGGACAGCTCAGTTTTTTTAACTCAGAAATAAGGCACACCATAGGGCAACTGTCACAAACTACAAATTAAAACGACTTCAATATTTTTCTGACGAAATGAATACGGAAGTAAATCACCGATCAACTTAAAAAAAAATTGGCAAATTTCTTTTTTGAGACACACATAATGCCGCATTATAACTCCCTCAGGCGTACCATGCATACACATCAACGCAGACTTTTCCGCTATTTACACTTTCTGATTGATCGATCCAATCTTGTCCGTACCATATTTGTAATTCTTGGGTGAGCGACACAAACAAGGGGTTGGAGAGGTGGTTGAATACAAGCTCTGATGAATTGTGGCCGGTTCCCTCAAGAGTGTAGCAGTGCTTGTCATATCCACCCTTAATCGTTTCCAATTCTTCGGAAGGAGGAAAGACGGCTTTTTTGTTGTCGTTTGTAACGACTGTCATCAACATGTTGCCATAAGCAGGATTTTTGCATCCCCAGTAAGAATCATCGTAAGTTGGGTTACAGTTCACCCACCCTGACCGGTAAATGAGCTTCATTGTCTTCAGTCGCCCACTCTTTGTCATAACGAAGGCGCCGTAGTCCTCTCCTTTGGCTCCAAAGCAGACTGGTTCTTTACCATTTATCTTCTGCCAGCTCTCTAACATAAGATTAAGTAAAATAACATAAGGATGATTGAACTTTACGCAAGAAAAAAAACACCACGGTTGAAAATGTTTTCAAAAGCTATTTTAGTAAATTAGAAGATATTTAATAACAGCTATTTAGCTGTCATTTTACCGCATCAGAATGCAAATTTAATTTCGAGAATAGGAAAATATATTTATTACCTGTCAGTAACACTTAAGTCGCTAAATCTATTTTAGAGCCTCACAAATGGCAGGTAGCAAAACTGATTTAATATATTTGTCACTTTACTTCGTCTTCATAAATAGGCATGATAAAAAAATTTTAACCATGCACTAACACAGAAAGTCTACCAATATTCCAATCATATTATAACGATACGGAGTGGTCTAAAAGGCACAAGAATTTTGTACCCCTCTAGTTATCCACTTAATAATTTTACCTTGGCAGTAGGCCTCGATGGCCTTACCATTCCCATCAGAGGAAATCCAGTATTTCCTGTAAGCCGTGTCGTTGCCTTCACTCGCTTGGATCTCGCTGCACGTTTCCGCCGGAAATTCTTTGATGGATCCAAGGGGGACTGGGCCAGAAAAAGAAAGAAACGTCATTTACCAAAAATAAGAATTAGTGAAATTTTACTCTTACAGCTTAGCATAGTCACATGGCAAAATACTGAGAACAACAAGTGCATGTATTTCATGATACTACGCCACATATGAAGCGCAAAAAAAAAAATTACTTTTCCAGCTGGTGTTTCTATTTCCTTTTGTTATCGATGAGTAAATTCTCCGAAAATTATGAGAATGTCTTGCCAGCATTGACTAAAGCCCAAGTCTAAAGGTGCACCCCAATACAAACTTTTTTTTTATCTTTTGGCTTGTTTCTCTGTTCATGACCGTAAATCGATTTTCAGAATCGGCCAACCCCCTGGTCGTTAAAATTTCTTGATTAGAAACGAAGAAACTGCGTTGGAAAAATTGAAGCAACGTTGGCGTTGGAAGGCGGTGCTTTGCGCACATACAAGTTTAACGTTAGCAAAAGGGAAACTTTTACAAGGTTTTTTCCGCCTCTTTGGGGAAACAAAAGAAAAAGAAAGACTTGAAGCTCGAAACTTACCTCTTTTAAGCCTTTTTACGTAGTATCTCGTCTGATCTTGCATAATATCCTCCGGTCTTGCCTCCTTTGTACGATTGTTCAGTTCACAGATATTCTGGCCAATGACAAAATTAATGCTCTGACACGTGACTTCGTTTTCGCACCGTCTATAGCACTCCGCAGGTAAACCAACCCGAAACGTTAAAAATGTATGACCTCTGAGGAATATACCACGAATGGAGCGTTCTCCTAAATGACATTGGTCTGTAGCGCTAATAATACCCATCCATGACATCAGAAACGTTACTACGACCGTCAGCCAGAACTTTGGTTTCATTTTTGAGTTAGCCGAGGATTTCTGCTGTCAGTAAAACAGGTACTTGTTAACAAACGAAAAAAATAGGATGTTTACAGCATGTTATCAGTAAGCGTTGTAATTTGAAAATACAAATGCCTTAATGCCTTTTTAAAGTTACCCTCTGTGACCACCGCTTTAGTCAATCAATTAATGTGTCAGTGAGTCAGTCAGTGAGTCAGTGAGTCAGTCAGTCAGTGAGTCAGTGAGTCAGTCAGTGAGTCAGTGAGTCAGTGAGTCAGTCAGTCAGTCAGTGAGTCAGTCAGTGAGTCAGTCAGTCAGTGAGTCAGTGAGTCAGTCAGTCAGTGAGTCAGTGAGTGAGTCAGTGAGTCAGTGAGTCAGTGAGTCAGTCAGTGAGTCAGTCAGTCAGTGAGTCAGTGAGTCAGTCAGCCAGTCAGTCAGTAAATCAATCTTTTAATAAATTGATCAGTCAGTCAGTCAGCAAATCAATGAATTAATCAATCGATGCAGCAAATCTAGAATCTATAATTTGAATGATTCTACACAAATATTCGTTAAAAGTTATTTGATACAAAATAGTTATGGGTTAATTCTCAAACCCTGGACTGGGTCTCAGGTTTGCTCGATTTTCTTGAACTCTTTCAGTCCTCCCCTCCCCCCCCCCCCTCCCCCCATCTCTAGTGTTTAGATGAGGCTATGTTAACACATAAAAAGTTCTCTGCTGGTTAGTCGTTAAGAGCAGTTCTCCGAGAAAGTGAAGCAAAGTAGCAAATGAAAATTTCTCACTCCCCCCCCCTTCAATTTTTGTGTAGAGGTAGGTCACCATGAGGGATAAACAAAAATAACCATATTTAGATTGGCTGATTATCGTTTCCATGGTAACCGCAAGATGACGTCGGCCTCGGGACCATGTTTTGTGCAAAGGTTCTACTTTCAAAAAGTAAAAGTAAACAAGTCTGGTTTTCGGATGCATGTGAACCAATTCAAATGAAATTCATACAGATGGTAAAGCCACTATCCCAGTTTAAACAATTTTCCTTTAAAATATTTTGGGTTTTAAAAACAAGAAGAAAATGCTCGTCTTACTATGTTCGCTGTCAGCCATTTTAGACAAGCAGGAAAAACAAGCACAACCATATTCGTAATTTTTCCGAAAGTACTCTTTCCACACCAGCCAAATTAGCAGCAGAGATTACGCAGATATTGAAGTTTCTAGATATCATAAAATCAATTTGGGGAAAATTATATTCTGGTCATGGGTGCCCGAAGACATTTGGGACAAATTGCAAAAAATTGCAAAATTGGCAATTTTGAGAGGTCTAGTGTTTGGCTCAAACAGGCTTTAGAGAGACAAAATGAGATTCAAAAGTATCTTTTATCATCTTGTCTATTATTTACATTTAGTTGATAAGGTTTTGGCCAACGAATTTGATGAAAATATAACTTGATACAAAACCTGCCTTGAAGGTTTTGGGAATTTCTTCAGGATGCTTTCGTTGCGTGGTTCTCTCCAGTGTTTCTTCGCTCGCTCCATTTTCTTGACCAAATCTAGCGCAGACTCTAATCCAAAGGTTACTCCCACCGAATATCCAGTTTTCCGTGTTTCAGACCAGAGATGATGATACAAGTACCCCGCATACACTTGACAAAGAATAGTTGACAAGGTCAAAACATGGTCGTAATACTTGCGATTTCTGCCGTCGAGCATTTTTACTTATTTATTTACTCAAATTCAATTACACAGATAATCAAAACAAAAACAAAAACAAGGAGTTAAATATATATACAAGTATAAAAAAGAGATATCTGAGTAATTAGGCCAGTTTATACAGAATTCTAGATTCCTTATTTTAAATAAACTGCCTGTGATAAAATACAAAAAAATTAAAAACTAACTTAGACAAATAGCAACAACAATACGTAATCAAAAATTATAAAAATTTATCCTTACTTAAGTTAAATTTACTGATATAAAACTGATTCACTTTCTTACTAAACAATGATACTCGATCAATTGTCCTAATAGCTACAGGCAGGTCGTTCCATAAATCCACAATGCGATTAAAAAATGAGAATTTAAAAACATCGGTTCTAAAGCGACCCTTGGCAAGTATGGCTTCTGTGTTCCTCATATTGTAAATGTTTCGAGATCAATGTACAAAGCAAATGCATGCCTTTGAACAATCCAAAGTAACGTCTTTGGCTAAAATCGAGTCAGATATTGACCACTTTCAAAAATGGCTGCCAGATTAATATTCTTTTGTTTAAATTTAAATTAGCCTTTCTGGCCTCGCTTGAGATAATGTATTCTTTTGAATTTTGTACTGAAGAACGAGGCCAGAAAGACTAATTTAAATTTAAACAAAAGAATATTAATCCAGCAGCCATTTATGAAAGTGGTCTATTGCGACAGTCGATAAGCCCAGAATGGTGAATAAACTGAACGCGTAGGCCGGAAGTTCTAGAAGCACGACTGCTGACCGGATGTAACACAATGTAATGGATGTAACACTGGATGTAAGTGTAATGATATCCTCTTGTTACGGGGTTGTTTTACAATGAAAATGGTGAAGAAAGACCCCCCCCCCTCCGAAAAAAACAATGAAAACCGAAAAACCGAAGCATCAAGTAAAAATTCAACGTTGAGCAATCTCATACCCCGGGAAAACGGGAACAGGGTTGAAAAGTTTGGGTGCGACGGGAATGAGTTTTCCTGTGTCCTCTTGATATACTGGGATTGGTCTTTTACCAAACTATACTTGATATTTTTTACACCAGCCCCTCCAGTAAATCCCCAGGCGGTCTCGGTGATATTAAAAAATATCAAGCGAGCTTGCTTTATCGTGATTAACATCAAAAAACCCTTATAAAAATGTATGCGTTCAGGCATATCCAGTACCTTGCAATTGATGCAAACAGACTTAGAAACAGCGCAACAACAATGTACCATACACGAAGAAAACCATAGTTTCTTTAAACAAATGCTGAGAATATGCATCATAACATAAATCTAAAAATAAAAACAAAGTCGATGAAGCTGAACCGACTGAAGCTTGGGTGAAAATTGAACGCATGATTATAATAGCCACACCAAAAACAAAAAGATTGCTATATAGACTGTGAAAATGCAATTACAAATTCAGTTATGATTAACTATTCGTAACAAGAGAATGAAAAATTCGCACGTGAAATTTTGTATGTATTTACTAGCACGGTAGAGAATTAGATCCATTTCATCGTTGATTTCACCACGGTTTATACCAAGTCCGTAGGCTTGCACGTGCCTGGAAATATTCCTTTGAGATTCACTGAGTTTTTATTGTTTCCACTGCACTCACAAACGTCCCCTTTGGGATTTAAAAAAGAACAACTTTCCGTTGTCCCGACCAGGATATTTTCCTCCGCACAACGATATGAAAATTTCCCTTACAGCGTTTTTTATCGACGGCACAAATTTACTTCCGGCCACCCCTGCCCCACCGAAAAAAAAAACAGCAACAAACAAACAAACATATAAATAAATACTTTGCAATTTTTTGCAATTTGCCTCGGATGTCTTCAACACCCATTGCCAAACTATAATTTTCCCCAAATAGATTCTATGATATTTAGAAACTTCAATATCTAGGTAAGCTCTGCTGCTAATTTGTTTTTTGGGGAAAGAGTACTTTCGGAGAAATTCCGAATATGGTTGTGCTTGTTTTTCCTGCTCGTCAAAATGGCTGACAGGCAACATAGTATTACGAGCATTGCCTTCTTGGTCGTAAGAACCAGAATACTTTATCGGCAAGCTTTATGAACAAGGAGAATACCTCTACCATTTGTATGAATTTCATTTAAATTGGTTCCCGTACGCCCGAGAACTGGACTCGTTTATTTCTACTTCTTGGGAGTGAATTTTATGGTCAAAACATAGACCTCAGGCCGACGTGATCAAGTGCGGTTAGCATGGCAACGACATACCTGCCGATCCAAATATGGCTCTTTTTGTTCATCCCCCCAGGTAACCTACCTCCACACAAAAAATGAAGGGGGGGTTTAAAATTTTCATTTCCAACTTTGTTTCACTTTCTCTGAGAATTGCTCTTAAACTTCTGACATCTTTGCTTGTCTTTGACCTCCTTTAAACCTATTGTTATGGAGATAATTGGCTGAATGTCTACCTTAAACGTTTTCCTCTTCATGTTTTCCCGGCGTGACCACCCTTTTGAATTTATGAAAAACCACATCCAGGTGAAATTATTAGTTAATTTTTGGAAGATGGTAACTGTGATCGATCTCCTGCATGTTTAGACCTTCAGCCTATAACTTCTAACGTGCAGTGTCCAGCCTGACTTTTAAGCACCTTGTTAAATCACTAGAGAATTTCAAGCTGGTGTGATACATCTGAGTCGCAGCTCTGTCTTTCTTGGTCACTGATTGCTGGATATCGTATTGATATCTGATGAAAAAGTTAGGGGTTTTTCACTTCTGCGGAGAATGAAGGATCAAAGATTGCCGCCGTTAGTAAAGAAAAATAATGGAACCACTTATCGGTAACTTCTCAGCTGAAAAAGCAGCGAAGAAAAAAGTTAACCCTTTTTTGTGAATACATGCAAAGGGTGACCTTCTGTCCTTTAAGAGGGAATGAATGACCTGGAAATAAGGAAAGTATAACCGAGGCAAAACCCTTTAACTCAGTACACCATGAGCAACTTATTCAAAGTGTTCCCAACCTTTCCCTAATCGAAAGTTTCCCAAACTCGAAATGTAAAGCACATAACCTAATAGGCAATATCGGCTGATGGTGGTTTGCAATTCAATAAATAGGCCTTGAAAGTGGTTGACATCTTCAAGCAAAATTTGCACAAGACAAAGACGTTAAACTCGAATTTTGAAGTGTTCAGATTGATTTCTCTTTCTCTTGTCTCTCATTTGCGTCATAAAAAGCTATACTTGTTCATCGGATCCTTTTTTAACTCAAAATCCTGATTCCTATAAACCTGAGATTGAACGGTGGCCTAATGTCTTGAAATCAGCTCAGAGATGTTTAAGTAGCGGTAACAGCACAAACTGTTTAACGTTTTGCATAAAATGTCATGAAAACTGACTATTTTAAAAAATATGAAACCTTACCTTCTTCCAAAGGAGAAGGGAATCAAGAGAGCTCTGGGAAGTTTCAATGAGATGCTAGATTATTTAAACAAATCTTACAATAACTTTCTGAACCCAGCCAACAATACAAAAGCATATTTACGATAAGTTTAGCCTTCCTTGTTATACCCACCAATCCAGAGAAAGTATTAGCATAATCATGAATTACTCAACAACAACAGCTGGTAGTTACAAAGATAAGTTAGAGGTGTGGTGCTTAAGGCTTATTGGTTCCGTTTTATTTCTTTGTCGTTTAAACACTGCAACTTAGCGTATCCTTATCGATAATTTATTCAGTTTTCTATTGCGTTTTTAATTAACTGCGACTTTGCATGGCTTTAGCCTTTTGATTATTCATATTGCAGATGGTACAAGGTCATAAGATAACAAAGATATCACGGCGTACGAGTGTCGTGGTTACCTCTCTTTATTTTGCACCCTACACGCTCTTATCATAACAATTCCGACTTTTACCTTTTTAGGGGAGTTAGGGTTCCAAGAATTACCATTAATTGCAAAGACAAATAAGAGCCCTCGAAGATTTGCCTCGCCCCCATGCCAGGCTCAGTTGGTAGCAGCGCCCGAGTGGTTTCTAGAAAGCACAAATTCGAATCCCGTCTTACCCTGAACATTTTCATTTGCTAAAATTGCAAATAGTAGACTTACCTGAACAACCAATTCTAAACTTTACAACTGTTTTTACATACTCTCCTTTAACCTGTCTACCAACCAATTGATTACAGAAGAGATAAATATAGAACATGTTACGTGTCTATTTCGTGTAATTGTTTCAGGAAAATTTGATATTTCCAACAATCCGTGAGAAAAAAACCTCGTAAAAGGATGAGTGAATTTGAATTGAATTATCAATCACTAAGTTCATGATATCTGGTTTGCGTGTTGGTAAAGGCTTTCATGATCTACACCATATACAATGTATTTCGTTTTGTTTGCTATTTACGTAAGTGTTATCCTACTGTTTCATCAGAGCTTGATATCTATGCATTTTACCTCACAAAAGACATGATATTTAAACCGTCTTTCTCGCTTTCTCGTTCATATGTCTTACGCTTAAGCCAGAGTTTGTATAGAGCTTATCACCATTAGACAGAATAGCCAAAAGCAGCACTTAAAGGGAAAATTTCTCTAAAGAGAAAAAAAAAAAAAAAGAAAAAAAAAAAAAAGGAAAAAAATGGAACCGAGTGAAAACATGGTTGACTGGGAAAATCTAGTGATTCCATCTGGCCAGGTGTCGACGTTCCTCAAAAAGAGTTACTGGCATCTTATTGCTCCTTACTGTATCAAAGCTGAATCAAACACGAGGTCGATGAGAATGAAGGATATGATCGCTTACTGAAGAAATATTTGACTGTGATACAAATTCACGATGTCAGTATCATTACAAAATGAATAGAGAATTTTTATGGCGAGTTGTTTGCTGTTAAGGTGTAAAGGGTTACTCTTATCTTAACTAGAATTTCTGTTTCGCTTCTCTTTACTGCATGTTCAGTGTGTGTAGGCGGTCTAAAGACGACAATGGAGAGGCAAACGTCCAGTCACTCTTGAAACTGCGGTGTCCGGAGGAAGGGGAGTTTTCTAGTTGTGCTCTTACCATGGTGGAGCAACCGTGAAATTCGGGTCACCTGATAAACGAGAACGGTCCAGTTAAGAATAAGGGTAGACAAGTACGTGGTCAGGTGCAGGTGGGAGTACGCAATGCAATGTCCAGTTTCTCGAAAGATAACGCTTGTGGGATCATACTGTGGTATATCAAAACCAACATCCAACGCGTCCCTATCACCACCAAAGACAGTTAAGCAATATAAAACATTTTCCCAGGCTCTATAACGTATTAGTATAATTTCAGAGCTGAACAAAGAGTTTCCAGCAATCTGATTGGTCGAGCGGTTCCTTATATGACGCTATACAAACCGCTCCGCGCGTTTTATACAAAATGTTAAACTAAAATGTTAATAAATGTTACTAAAATGTTATGATTTTAGAAATTTCTCTGTTGTTCAGCTCTGAAATTATACTAAAACAATTATTCACCTCAGGTTCGGTGAATATTGTCGAATAATCCCCTCGACTTCGTCTGAGTGTTGGGAGAACACTCAGAATTCTTATGAACCACTCGCCTTCGGCCCTTGATTTGTAAGCTTTGCTTTTCTCGCGTTGAATTACTTTTATGACACAACTATTTACATGCGGGCTCTATAACCTGATAAAACATCCGTTTGGAAACTGAATTGACCAATCAGACGATGCTTTCTATGTTCATTATGTTATTATCTAAGAAAAAAACTTCGCCTAGACTCCTACTTGGGGAATCCCTAGCAGGGAGATCGTCGTTAAGTTGGCATCGATCGTCGAACAACTCGACCCCAAGCAAGCAATCAACGATGCGCGGGAGAGCTTTTAAAACGAGTGTCACGTTGACGCTTGCGCAGAAGCGTTTTTTGCATTTTGAAAAAAAAAAAAAAATGGACAACTTTTTAAAAATGGTCGGAGAATCTTTATTAGCGAAATCAAAACAATTGGAAAGAACTTTTAAGTTTATTCAAAATGCAGACGATAAAAGGCTGCAGACGATATTCAAAATGTGCAAAAAATCACAGTAGTAGACATATCCTGCGCATGCCCACCCGTGACACTGTCTGTTCAAAGACGCTCTCCAATAGGCAAAGACATCAAAGCCCACGTCAAAATGGAAATTTCAAACAAGACGCTCTAAAAGAGAATAAGTCCATCATGGTCCTCTCAGCGGACGAAAGGGTGCACGGTTGCAGTCATGGATACCGACACCTTTCATGCCAAGGTCTTCCCTAATCGAAAACAGACCTTACGAAATGATACGTGGCAAATCTTTTAAGTAGGACGTTCTCCGCGAGGTTGTTTACTCTAAAGCGAAGCGGACATATCGAATCAAGAGGCCGGTTACGACGAACACAGAACTCCAAACAAACAGCCTCGTGGTATCTACCGTTTGTCAAAGATCCATGAGCTTGATGCATTATTATCATTTTCACCAAAGCAAGAAAAATGATCTTGATATTTTTTTTTCTCGAACACTTCCTGGCATAGTGAACCAAAGGAATCTAAAGGCACATTTTTTTCTAATTTTAACAAGATTCGAGTTCAGTTCGCCATTTCCTTCTTAGGGACGGAGGAGGCAATTGGGTTGGACGTGTTTGGATCAATGGAGCAATGTGCGAGCTCAGTGGCGCAGTGGTCTAATGGTCAGTGCATTGGACTCCCGGTCGAGAGGTCTGGGTTCGAGACCTGGCCGGGTCCATGCGCTGTCTTCTTAGGCGAGAAACTTTACTCGTATAGTGCCTCTAAAGGGTGGTGTCTCGCGTGGGTCTCTGTGTCCCGCGTGGGTCTCTGTGTCCCGCGTGGGTCCCTGAGTCCCGTTCGCACCAACCCTAATTTGTCTAATACCTCTATGGTCATACCCAATAAAGCTGTTAAAAAAATAATAAAGAAAACAAACTAAAGTAACACTTGCTTTAAATTCAGATATTTTATTGTAAAAAAAGATACATACTACTTTCAAGTCTGCCCTATTTACATCGTGGAATCTACATAATTTAAATTATGATTAAAATACAAAAAACAAAAATGAGGACTTAACAAATCTGTGTATTGCCTATGGTTTACAACATAGTGCAATTAAAAAGGAAATTTTACCTGAAGCTTATAGCAACATTAATTGCTGCGCTCGACAGTGCAAATACTTAATCTGATGTATAATATGAAAAGGCTCTTTGAATCTAGACAAAATTTTAGCTTGGAAAAAAATAATTTCTCTCAGAGGTCTCTTTCAAAGACATAAAGAGTGGCAACCTATAACACTCAGTTCACCAGGTCTACAATTTGATAAGTATAAAAAAAAACATGGAGTCTACAATTAAACTTTGAAAATTAATTACTGATAACTTGTGTTAGTATGTCTTACACTGAACTTCACTAGGAGTCTTCTTTCCTACTTGAAAACGCTATTATTTCTGGAGACCCTTTTTTGTTTTGTTAGTCTAAGAGTAGGCGTGCCTTACTGTCCTTTTGCCTCATATAGAGTAAACATCTGAGTTTTCACACTTCAAAATGACAAGATGAGAACTAATCTGGGATATACTGCACCAGTCCCCTTGGTAGTGCTTGAATTTTAGTGTTGCATGCATTTTGGCTACTTTTGTTGGCCATTACCCCAGTAATTAAAAATAAATTTTTTTCTATTCACCAGTGAAAGACAGCCACGTAAATATATTTAGAGCCAAATTAAAAAGTAACTTTGCAAAGTGTTAAATTAATCACAAAAATTTTCCCTAATTAATGTTTCTTTCAGAATTGTAAAATACTCTTTTTTTCACTAGAAAAGCAGAAATTTTAATTCTCCTAATCTTGAGAATGAGGATTCAAAAATGACATCAAAGAGAGATGTGGGTGGACAAAAACTTCCTGATGAGATTTTTTGCCATCAAATCTCACCTTAAGTCTTGGGACACCTTGCAGTTAATGGAGTAAAAAATGTTTATTATCTCCTTTCATTTCTTTGGCCATTACTTTCAATTCTATGCAGGTTTCAAAATTTTTAACACTCACTGGACGTTTCCAACAATTCAGGCAAGCAATAAGCCAACCAGATGGTCAATATACATTGCACAAAGGTATTTACAAGTACACAAACAAATTTAATGATTGATTCTGACCTGTTCATCATAAAAGACTTTCCTTTGACTTGTAATTCTTTCTTGGTGCTCTCCTAGTTCATAAAACTCACTGATAAAGTATTCTTGGTGAGATTTTACTACAAAGACTGCAGAGTACTAAAAATTAATATAACGCTTTGATGCACTTTCATAGCTCTGCAACCAGCTACATTGAAAGGTATGTTTGTTGTAGTAAAATGATTCCAGGTTAAAATAACTTCACAAAAGTTTGATTTGTATTTCATTTCTCTTTGTTTCATGAATATAAATTATTAATGGTAATTAACCTTGAACATGTAGAAGAAAAACAATTCAAACCAGCTTAAAATCATTTAAACTTGTAATTCAAACTACAACCATGCTTACATCTAACACTGCTAAAATATGACCATCTCCTAATAAAAACAAACATTTTGTGCCATAAAATGGGAAGGTGCTCTACTCAATCCCAACCATTACAAAACTGTACGAGATGAACACATTTTGGCCCTCAGACAGTGGCCATAATAAGAAGGTCCCACTGTGAAATATGAAACTGTTTTGCTTTAACAAACCAGAGGCTATAAGACTTGACAGGGGTACAAATTGTAAAAAAAAAAGGTACCAACATTCTGATTGGGTGTGGTTTGCCTTGCAGGTAGAGAAATCCTTGATATCCTATTTAGTTCTTCTAGGCTAGCAAACACTATGTCTGAAACTTTTCATCATGTCAGCAAGGGATGTAGAGTTTGCTGTGCTACGGATGAAAGAATGATTGAGAAGTTCAAATGCAGAAGCTCTTTGCGTTGGATCACGCTCTAGGGTCTTTTCCAAAAATGACAGCATTCGAGGAGACATCTGCAAAACAAGAGACGAAGGTGAAAATGGTTATGCAAAGAACTAACAAACAGCACCTGAAGTATTCAGGTACATGCACAGTCAACTTGTTTTCTTCTACATCCAGTTCTTTCTCCTTTGGTGTAGGAGATACCAACAGATTATATGGTAAAATCAAGGCAGTTTGCCCTTTCTGCTGTCCACAATCATTGTTCTGCAAGACTTAATGACTAATTTTAAGCATATATAACTAATAGACCATGCATCAGGAACAGTAGTCACAGGTTACGTCAAAATTATTATTTTGTAAGAAAAAACCGGATTTTTTAGCTCCCTTTTTATTTTAAGCTGACGCATACGCTTACCATATTTGTAGATTATGGTATATTGGCTCATATACCATAATGGCTAAGCCAATAAAAAGTCTTGAATTGCATTATCCAATGATCCAGTTTTTAATAAATAACTAATAGACCATGCATCAGGAACAGCAGTCACAGGTTACGTCAAAATGTGGTACTGTAATAACAAAAGTGTCACATGAGGCCTAGCTAAGTGTGCCACGGTGTTCTTGCCACACTTTGATGAACAGATGCGCAGTAATGAGGAATCTGTTTGTTCTATGTAGTACTGTAGACCATTTGTTAATGGTGATATCATCTTTATATCTCCTCTGATATCTCATAAGAACCAATCAGAACATGCATAGCATTCAATTTATTATATAAATGTTTATAGTAACTGTAGCCTTGACTCTTTGAATACTGACACTTCAAATGCTATTAATAATAATAAAAGCCACTGTCATTTTTTAAAATATTTTTTTAAATTTTAAAGCCTCTCTAGTAATAGTGCACTCACCTCATCATTCATAGTTGAGATTGGAGGATCCAAGTCCCTTAAGTTTCTCATGGCTTGCAATGGCGGCTCACTAAAATAAGGTGGCTCTCCATCAATCATCTCAAGAACCATAATTCCAAGAGACCAAATATCAGCCTTGTGAAGGAAAAAATCAAATAAAATCAAGGAAACTTTAATATCGAAAGGAAAGCCAGAAAGATAAGAAATAAACTGTATTAAACTGTCTATATAAAAGGTTTCTACTTGGGAAAGTAATTGAAACCATTACTTGAACAAAGGTTTACACTGTAAAAATAAACTTTTGTCCAATTGCATGGTCATGATTTAAGTGCAATTTACATGACTGTATGTTGGGTGAAACTCAACTTTACAATAATAAAGTGAATTGCTATTGACACAGTACAAAATAAATGTAGGTTAAAGAGATGGAGAGCCATCTTATTTTCTAGAGAGAGTTTTTGCCATATTCTTACCTCTGTACCATATGGTTGTCTTGATATCACTTCTGGTGCCATCCAGTATGGAGTGCCAACAAGAGAATTTCTTCTAGGCATATCTTCAGTGACTTGTGCACAGAAACCAAAGTCAGAGAGCTTTACCTAACAATAGTAAATAACACGAAAAAAAAATTGTCATTTTTGACTACATGTAAAATAATACATTGCAAATGAGTCAGCCAGACTTAAAAGTTATCTTGGTAATGATCTCTAGTAATTCCATAGTTATCAGTAATACCTAGAGACATGGTGCAGTCTGTATGAACAAAGATTCACTAAAGGCAGAGTGTTTCATTCCTTTATATAATTTTGCATATTAGTGATATAAACAAACCCACACAAAAAAGCCACACTATATTGCTTCATGAAAGTGCAATTGTGCCGATCAAGTGCCACTGAAAATATTTCTGCAAGGCCTACCACTACATTGCATGCAAGGCACAAGGCTAAGCTATCAGAACAAAGTATCTCTGCCAAGAAATTGTCTGGACAGCATACATACATACCGGGTACATGTTAATCGAGCACTCCCCATGGGGGCTTTTCAGGGCCACTTCCCACCCAGCAACCACCCCAGGAGAGGACATCCATCACACAGTATTCTTGTGCGTGGGAAATTAATGTCTCCTACCCCTAACCCTGCAGAAGACAGGACCTCCATTTATTTGTCCAATCTGAGAAGACTAGAGTATCTAACCATTTCTTGATATAGAAAGGTAGCATATTCTCCTCACTTGTTTTAAGACCTTGAGTGTTGGTCTGGCTGGGGCTCGAATCCTCAACCTCCCGCACTACAGTCCAGAGCTCTATCCCTTGAGCTAACTGGGAGGCAGTCAGCAAAAGCTACCATTCCAATGGAATTTTTTAAGTTAAGTGTGGTTGTTGGAATTTGATTTCATTCTTGGCTTAATTATCTGTACTTTCCTCCTTATCCATTTGCCCTCAGAGTGCTTAGTAGCTAGTTTCTCTATACAATGTCACCTTTAAATCAAACATGAAGGTAATGAGAAGATAGGAAATGATCCCCAGCTAAGAGGGTTCTTGATTTTTGAAGAGATTTTCCTTGTTAGCTCCTTAGGAAATGTATTATAGAGAACAGTATGAAGACTATGCATACTGATGTTAGGTGTACCAAGTTAAGGAAAAGCTGTCGGCAAGAATGTAGCTTAATACAAACAATCTGATTGTCTGGCCATGTAACACAAAAGAGCTTCAAAAAATTTTTAAGTCACTGTACTGTGTATCAGTGCCAGTTGTAATTTGGTGTGTTTGATTTTTATGGAAAGAAGAAAACTGGTGAATCCAAACACATGAAAAACCCTTGGATAGTGTAAAACAAGGTAAAAATTGTCTTAATCTACCCATCAAGTATTTGTGACATACCTGCCCACTTGTGGTCAGCAGAATGCTGTCACTCTTGATGTCTCTGTGGATGACTCCCTGAGGATGCAGGAAAGCAAGAGCTTTCAGCACAGCACGGCATACACAAGATACCTGTTCTTCAGACAGACTGGGAGAAAAAATAATTACACTTGTCAAAAAGAAATTTGTTTTGATAACTTTCATGCATATACAGTGGTAGAGTAATGATGCAAGATGCATAACCAATATTTGAGCTTTCAGTGTTCTACAATCATGCAGTAGATGACTGAATTACACAAGGTTTAATGGCCTTTATCAGCCTGGGGCTAGTGTATTCCAGTTTCAATCAGTGGCTGCATGAATGTTATGTGTCAACAAGTTTTGTGGTTGATTGTTCCCTACATGTACACTTATAGGTACTCTCCTTTCGGCAGAAGACAAGCAAGGTATGAAAAATTTCGTGCACTCAATGGACCCTGGTTCAAGCCTTGGATAAGACCACTGAGACCTTTCCCTATCTTATAGGTAACAGTAGGGAAAGCAATTAAATTTCAGTGTCTCTCATTCTCCATTAGCAAGTACAATCTGCTACCTACAAAGTGTCAGGACTAACTAGTGACATGTAGGCTATCTCTAATGGATTGGCTTTGAGGAGATATTATATAGTTTACCTCCTAAATGACATTTAAATGCGGCTTCATTTAGGTTCCTCAAGAACTCAGTTTAAACTGCTGATTATAAGCCATCCGCTTCTACAACTTCATAACGGGGTTTAGGTGGGCTTATACCCAAGGGGCTTATATCCAAGGGGCTTATATCCAAGGGGCTTATATCCAAGGGGCTTATATCCAAGGGGCTTATATCCAAGGAGCTTATATCCAAGGGGCTTATATCCAAGGGGTTTATATCCAAGGGGCTTATAAATGGAGGGGCTCCTATCCAAGGGGCTTATAACTAGAATATAAAAAAAAGACACTTTGAAATAAGCTATGGCAGTGCTGATTAATTACTGGTTTGAAATCAAACTACAAAACTTACTTCCCAAGAAGTCAAGTTCCTACCTCTGAAAATGAGAAAACCCAGAAGGGTCTTATACTGAGGAGGAGGAGGTAGGGCTTTTTTTTTTTTTAACAAGAAGGTGGGCATATAACCTGGGGTGGGAGGGGGGGAGGGTACAGTATAAGCAGCAGTTCATAGCAGGTCACTGATTGATCAAAATCTACTTTGCCCAATGCTCCAAATTTTCAACCCTTTTAAATACAACATTGTAGCTTTCATTGATTACTTAAATTATTGACATCTACTTCTTCTCACTTTGTATGAGTGATAATATCTGTTAGAGAGCCTCCTTCAAGAAATTCCATCACCACCCAAAGCTCATCTTCCACAAGGTAACTTCCGTACATTTCTACAATGTTAGGATGTGGGTAATCTCTCATGATCACAACCTAAAAAGAAAAACAATATACATTCACGGTTCTTGCACTTTTTCAGAAACCTAATTCAAGGACTTTTCAGGTCATTTTCAAGGACCCTGACCCTCAGATTCAAGGACCTTTTGCATTAAATAGGAGTTAATAGAAATAAAAAACATTGTTATATATTGCTTTTCAATAACACAAGCATGCGTGCAAGACCGGCCAAAAAGTCCAACGAGCATAACCTCAAGCATGCACATCAGAGTGATCACCTACTAGGTAACCAACTGAAGGTTATTTTCAATGCACCAATCAGGTACAAAATATATAAAAATCATGTGTCAAACATCATACATCACATGTATGATTTGAAAGGAAAACTGGTTTTTGCAATTTGTGCCAGAAAACTTACACTTTTAAGACTGAAAACAAAAGAAAACTTCAACTTTGATTCATCAGCACTCATTTTCAAGGACTTTGCAGAAATTTTCAAGGAACCATTTTCAAGTCCTTGAAAACAAAAATTAAATTCAAGGACTTTCAAGGACTTTCAAGGAGTGCAGGTACCCCATACAATACAAGTCTTTAGTTGGAATAAAAACAGCTTAACTAGTAACAGCTTCACATTTGAATATATATACATAGAATTTGCAACTTAGAAGTCAATAAATTATTATTATTATTATTATTATTGGTAGCCAAGATCTACAATCTTGGACAAAACTATTTAAAACATCATACATCATTATTTTACACTTCTCTTGTGTAAAATAAAATTATTTGATTACATTGACCTCTCCCCTTCCTTTGGATTGATGTTGCCTTGTTTACACTGTGATCTTTACTTAACATATAAATGCCTTTAAAACTACTGGACAAGGGTAATGGAGGAAAAAAAAAGCTTGCAGAGACATTTCATTGATTTTTAAGAAGGTCAAAGCTTGTTTTTGTCTATAGAAAGGATGTTGATGTAACAGTGCTCCCTTATCACATTAATCTACAAAGTACAGAAACTTGAAAAAACTTGGAAACTTGGAGAAATTTATCATCAATTTCCAACTGATCCAACCAAAAAGAAAACAAAGCAACAAACAAAAGGCAAACACACAGTTTTACATACAGGCAGAAAATAACAGAGTAAAAGGAAAAAAACAGAATTCTGTTTGATGTTAACATAAGTATGTATTTTGATACAAAAAATATATATTTCAGAGCTACACTCAAAACCTAAATTAAGCAGTCACCCACGGGGAACGGACACAGTGTAGGTTACCATTAAATTCTTTAACCCCTAACAGTGACTAGCATCTAATTTCTCCTAACAATATCACACCTGATCCACACATCAGGGCCATGAGAATAAAGGAAATGATCACCAGCTAAGGAAGCTCTTGATTGTTAAACAAGTTCTCCTTGTCAGAACCTCAGGAAATGTACAGTATGAACAGTGTGGAGAAAATACTTATGCAGGTTGACTGCTTAAAATGAAGCCACTTTATACAGGTTCAACTGCAATGCTGTGCTCTAAGAAAAAGTGAAGGGAGCCCACTGCTCAGAAACTTTGAATTGCAGGAAGCCCAACATATGCTTTTAAATGAGAAAACTAAAATTCCTAAGTTTCCAAGAGTGAAAGTAAGGTGCCAGGGGCCACTGGGCACTGCTAGGTCACAGCCCTGAGCTGTGTTGTTAGGCCTATTTAGTGAGATGATCAAGCTGGAATCTCCTTAAAGATTTTTCAGAGATAAGAAGAATCTTACAGAATGTTAAAAACAGCTCCTGTAGCTTCATCAACTTTAGTGGTGTAGATGTTGATAAAAATAAAATTCACAGCCAGGAGGATTTTTTAATTTACTCAAAGCCGTTTATCTAAATAAAGTATCTTTTTCAACCAATAGGAAAAGTAGATTTTTTATTTGCATTGTCATCCAATCTTAATCCGCTTTCATTGATTAACAACAGATGAACATTCTAGTCACGGTTATATGTAGCAAAGATATCTTTTGACATAAAATGGAATTTGCAATGTGTTTACCATGTTGAGAGTACAAACATCAATAAATACTTTGTAAAAGGATAGAACACGTTTTTAAACATCTAACATCGAAAATAACCTTTTGGCAAACACAAGTGTAATGAATATCCTATTAGGAAGATAACCGTCCATTGATGTGATTAGTTACCAAAATATTTCGCCACACACTTGGAACACCATTAAACTAACTGAATTCTTGTGAACCCAGGGGAACGTATCTAAGACCACAAAATCATCATTAACAGCACTCACGCGTGTAAAAAGAATTCATAAAGGGAAGATCGTTCAATATTTATCACGTAATAATAACATGCAACACTCCAACGATCAAGTATAATAACCTTAGATTTATCTTTTGCCAATTTACATAGAAACTTCGCGATTACGACCTTACATCTTAGTTTACACAAGCAATAACTTTTCGCCAATAATAACAGCCCCTTTTAATGTACAACTGCTGTAAAACAACTAAGTATTTTAGCTGTTACATAGTATTTCGTGACCACTCGAGCTTCAGACGACGACATTTCATAAATAACGGACGTCTCTACTAGACAAATCGACTTCCCGAAAATCGCATATTTGAGATGGCAATAGAATCTAGTTAGAACTAATAGGAATGCAATTATCCTTAAAAAAAATAAAGCTGGATCATTCGCTGTTAAGCGTACGTACCTCATTAAATAGCAGTTCCCTTCGTTGTTGTTTTTTCAAATCCATTTTCTTCACTGCAACTTGGCGTTTAGTTTTGTTATCACGAGCAAGACAAACAACCCCGGTCGAGCCCTCGCCGATTTTAATAAAATTGTCGAGATTCTCCGGAGGACCAGTTGAAGTAACAACTAACTCTAGCGCTTTCCGAAACTGCTCGTGACTGACTGGGGAATCAGAATACATAAGTCTTGTCTTGGAAGAGCTTCGGAGGTCTTCGCCATTGTTTTCTCCAGAGTCTGTGCTTGCCGAGCCATAATCAGAACTTGCAGAAGTCTCTCTCTGTATACCCGAGATCTTTTGCTGTCGATTAATTTCCCTGCCATTATGCGAGCGTTCGTAGCCTTGTGAAAATCGGCGACTGTTTTCTCTGGGATGTTCTGGAATATATTCCGGCCGTGGCACTTTCCCGTTGGACACGCGCGAGGAATCCACGTCTTCGGAAAGTTCTGTATTCGTTCTCTCTCGCCGTCTGGCCGATGGCCTTGAGTCTTGATTGACTCGGAATGAATTTCGAAGTGAATTTGAGCGAGAAACGGAGATAACCTTCGAAGCTGGACCCTTAGACGTTTCGGAGTTCAGTAAACTCCATTGGGATTTTCTCAGAGGCGAAACTTGAGTGATGATTTCTGGATCGACAATCGGTTTAGGTCTGTTTTGAGTTTCCCTCTGTATTCCAAGCAGTGCTTCCCACTGTGGTGGTAGACCGATAAATTTACCCGTTTGCTTATCATATCCAGTGTGAAATCGATGTTCAAAATTCTGAGGTTGTGAGATCTCGACGCGCTTGCGTTTCTTAAACATTCGCGTGAACATCTTGGCACAGAGGAATTAGAGCCAGCCGTGAAAAGGTGCACCAGGTTGAATCACGATTTATCTTTCTCGTACTGATTGAGTGGTAACTATAGGACCGATAAAATTTTACATCCAGGAAGAAATTCGAACTCATGAACTACTGTTACTATTGAGTGCCTCTCCATGTCAGTTATACTCGGGAGAATTCGGAAACCGAATATTCGACGGAGTTTTTACGCTCCGAGTTGAACGGCCAATATTTGAGCACGCCAGTAGTCCTGTCCAGAGGTTTTCGGTATAAGTAGCCATGTGACCTCGCCGCGCTGAACACCAAGTTGGACGTAGTAAAAAACAGCGAAGTGTTCTTTAGATGGAATTTAACATGGAAATCGGCAACGAGATCGGCCAAAAGATAAGGGTAAGTATCTGCGATAATGTTAGATTTATTCGGTAGCTGGTAAGTTCTCAATAGACGAGGCTACAGGTTTGGTTTGTGTGCCATTCAAGCTCATCGACAAGCTCATCGACCACCCCATCTGGAAGGCGCCATATTTGTTATTAACTTTCAGCTGAATAATACACCACACAACATCTGTCTTGGCCGTTAAATTATATTTTTGAAAGTCATGCAAAACACAAACACATATCATCAGCTCTCCTCATTAGACAGTCACTAATATTTCATTATTACACGACTCGGGCAGTCAGAGGGCCAATAACTAAAATCAACCAATCAAAATGCTCTATTTCTGGTCAATATTCTCTCAGTATTGGACCAGGCACTGTCCCGAATGGTCTTGAATGATACCGCAATTGCGTCCCTTTGAACTTCTGTCGTATAATAAATCTCTTATTAACCAAGCTTGCTCGGGACTGTACTGGAAGAATATCAGCCCTCAATCTTTTTTGTATGGACCTTGCTGCGCTCGGTCTGTACTGTCAAGACCTCGGGCCAATATTCTCCCAATACGGCCCTCGTGCTTGGTTAACAAGATATAAATAAACTTTTCATATTCAAGTTTTTAATATTGAGGAAGTGTTTTGGAATTTGTTTTCATTGTTGATACTCTATTGGCGATACTCTTTTTAGTGAAGCTCTGTATTTTCTACAAGGCTATTATTGCCCAGACTGTTAAAGTAGCGAAGTAACTACACAATACAGGGCCACTTTTGAAGGAGCACATGTGTAAATCTTGGGGCTCATTTGCTTCACTTAACTTGGCATTGAATGAAAGAATGAGTAATACACTATACAGGCATTTAGTCTTAGGTTTATAGATTTGGTGAACAAAGGGGGTTAGTTTCTAAAAAAAATGTGGTGCTGTGTCATTGGGAGAGTAAAACAAAATACTCTTGGTGTTATTAACTGAGTTGATAACACCAAAATTATCACCGTAAAGAGTTTCTATAGCTGATGTTTTGAGCATTAGCCCTTTGTCAGAGCAAATGACACAGGGCTAATGCTTTAAAACTCTTAATGGTGACCAATTTCAATTATCAACTCAGTTGATAAAACTAAAGTTAACCATACATTTAGTGGCTTATTTGGCTTAGCAAACCTAATGAGCTGGAATACAAACCTAATGAGCTGGCTTTCTAGGTGGATGGTTAAAAGTGGCCCTGTATTCTGTACATGTAGTTGAGCCAAAATATAATTGAAGACTTAAGTGCTCAGATTTTTATAATGGAAAACTTTTCAGAGTGCTGTCAAAACAAAACTAAGAGAACTTGGATCTTATGTTGGTAAGTTATACAAAATTTATTATTACCGTATGAGTAGTAATTAAAGAAAACAAAATGAAATATGAACTTCATATATTTATTTTAACCAAAATGAAATGTTGGCTGGCATGATTCTGTATGTATCTGCACTTTGGTGATTTACTTGTTTGAATTTTACTCAACTTGTTACAATTGAACAATGATTATCCAGACTTGTTGGGACTAGATGAAATAGTCCCAATAATCAAGGGTCCAGATAGTAGAGAATATGACTATTAATGAGGAATGAAACCTGATGAAATTAAGAATGCGACAGTTAATCGTGAAACAAAACATTTACAAATTGTTCTGAAAAAATATGGTTATCGAACAAGCCAATAGAGTGTGAAATCTCTTTAGGCAACAATGCAACTCTAAGCCAATCAGACCTCATTCAAATGTTCTTAATTAGTTATAATGTGTGTGAATGCTGGTTTTGCTTTTTGAAGGCGAAACAAAGTTGCCTTTACTTCACCTTTCAATACTCGAGTTTTGAAAAGAATATGGCTACGGAATGTTAGCCTGCAGAGCAGGCGTTCTAGTGGAGTTTGGGTGAAAGTTGACCATGTGAAAAATAGAGGAGGGAGTGGGAGAGGAGAGAAAGGAACGCCTGCCAGCGGTACTTGAAAATTTGAAAAACCCCCTAATTAGATATGCTGGAGTAACGATCATGGCGCAAACATTTGGCCAATCAGGTAGTGCGACAGAAGTGGAGTTTCACTTCTGTTGCAAACACACACATGTGAAAACTTCGCGCTTGTCAAAACTTGTCAAAAATTGGATTGTTGATATGTTGCAGAATGAAAATTGTCGGTTATGTGGCTGCAGTTTAAAAGTTAAATATGGCTCATACATATCATCAGAAAATTTATTCAGAGCAGTGAAGAGAAGTGAATGCTTATGGAGTAATTTTATCAGATGTGTGTGCTCGAATTGGCATCAAACTCATTCAAAACAATGAACAGCTCTCCGAGCGCTGTTGCAATCCTTGTGCAAGGAAAGTCAGAAACTTGGGACAGTTACATGCATTCATCCTTAAGAATACAAATGGTCAATGCAAAACTCCAGAAAAGCCCAAAAGTGGAAAGAAGCAGCAATTAAATACACCAAACAAATCTAGCCTGGCATGGAGTAAGAAGAAAGCCGCTTGTATACACTCACCCAAACTATGAACACCGAAATCCAGAAAATCCCTGAATATGAGTGAGAATCTCGACCCAGCTTCATCGAAGACAAACAAACCGAGGAAAGACGACGATTTGGACACTTTTTTTAAACGTAGATGATCTTCCAGAGGATGGATTACAAGTTAAAGCCGTGACAAGAATGGCGAATGGCCTGGTAATAGTTAGAATTCCACGTGAGGGAGAAACTAAAAAACTTGCGAAACACATCAATTAAACAAACTGGAGAACTGCTGTGAGATGTCTTTTCTTCCATGAGGAAATCTTATAAGAACTTAGAGAGATTCCTCAGGCATCAAAAGTAGCTAAAGAATCGTTCAACACAAGATCTATCTCTTCTTCGCTGAATGCCACATTGGATGTGATCCGTGGCAATGACAAACATGAAATGACGTCACATCCTGCTGTTAATAAAATATTCCTCTGGACCAATCAGAATTGCCTGTTCCTGAGCGTTCAAGTACTGCTGGCAGGTATTCCTTTCTCTCCTCTCCTCCTCCCCCTACCTCCTAATTTAATTGCCTCGCTCTATTTTTTGTGTGGTCTAACTTTCACCCAAACTCCACTAGAATGCCTACTCTGCAGGCTACAGAATGTGATCATGACCAGTAAATATTCATGACCAAATTGGGAATAGCGAAAAAGTCCAGATAGTTGAGGTCCAGACAATTGAGGTTCGACTGTAAACCCTAACTGTGACTAGTATCTAATTTTGCCATAAAATATCACATCTGATTTACATATTAGGATTACAAGAATAAAGGAAATTATCATCAAACATATTAGCTTGTGACTTTTAAACAAATTCTCCTTGTCAGCTTATAAGGAAATGTATAGAGAACAGTATGGAGAATATGCATACTGATGTTAGGGTGTAAAGTGTTAAAAACTTGTAACCCTTTGATTTGCAAATTGTTTTTTTTTTTTTCGAAGATGAGGAATTGCCAGATTATATTATGGTTATGCTGGCCAACAAGAGGAGTAAAGAACAGATGACAGAGGACCTGGTGTTATTTCTAGGTGCTAATACAACAGTCTTCACTGAGTGGTAAGTAAAAAGAGTACGAACATTTTGTCATGTATGTCACTAAACTGAGTGCAAGCTTTTTATTAGAAATGCAGTGGTAGAAGTATAACTAGTGTAAAGTAGGAGGAAATTCAGGGCTGTGCACAAAGAAAAATGATTGAAGAGAGCCCACTACTCTAAAATTGAGACATCAAGGATGCACAGTGTATGATTTTTTGTGTTTAGTTGTCTAAGTGTAAACTAAGGTGCCAGGGGCTTCAAGGTGCTGGTAAAGCACAGCTTTGAGACTAGTCCTTCATTATAAAAGCATGCTTATCAATCTGAAATTTGTTTAAAGTTTTGTAGACAGTGAGCCTCTGTAAGCCTCTGACCAAAAGTATCCTGGTGTGCTATTTAATATATTGGCATAAAGTTTAGAATTCATTCACTTCCTGGCTCCAGATTTATGTGTTTTATTAAAATACCAGGAAAAGTACAAATCAACTTAATTGAACTGTTTGTTCACCTGAGTTACAGTTTGTATTTAAAGACAAAAAGCAAAAAAAGTGAGCCTGACAAGTTGGCATGCTGACTAAGAAAATAATGTATATTGTAGAGAAAAAAAAACATCAATTTACAATTTACTCATGTTATATCGTACAAGTAATTCTTGTGAAAACTATTTGCCCATAGTTTAGAGCTCAAGAATTGCAAAATGCATGAATGGCAGGAATGCCATTTTATGCAGTCACACAGATGTTGTGGTCCAATTATTGTCTTGGTGTTATATCCACTAGACCAGTTTGGTACTTATGTTATTTATATTTAGTGCTCATTATCATAGCAAGAAACAAAGGGAAATAAAGATCGAGCTGGTTTAACAGATTAAACCCTAAAAGTAAAAGTTGACTGCAACACATAATTGTGCATTTTCACAACTGTATGAATTTCTTTACTGGTTGTTCATAAAGTCTTCACTTTTGTTTTTTTGGTAGGCTTGTGAACATAATACAAAAAATTCAAGATGTAACAAGTTTACAAGGTATGCTAAATAGTGAAGCTACATTGAACCTTTCATTTGGAAACTTTTTCACAGCACAGAGCTGTTGATAGAAATCTTAGGCTTATCAGACAAGGAAAAGTCCCTCACTGATCGACATGTTCTATTTTAATTTTATTTTTTTATGTTTTTATTTTTTTATGTCTCTAATGTTTTATTATTATTTTTATTTATTTTTTCCAGAAAATACAGAAGAGTTAAGTTTATTGGCCAATGAACCTGTCAAATCAGCCCAGACAGTGAAGACAGAGTCTGTCAAAAACAAGGACAAGAAGGATGCTAACCCAAAGACTTCAGCTAAAGAGAGACGCAGAAGCCCTCACAGAACAGAGCCAAGGGAGGAGCATCAAAGACATGCTTCAAAGTCTTCTGAAAAGATAGAAAGTTTGTACCCTAATGATACACCATTATGAAAGGCAGAAAGTATAATTGAGAGTTGAAAATCCAAGAAGAAATCAATCAATCAATTAATAGATATCTATCAATGGTTATGATAAATCAAGCCACATAGAGCCACAGTGTGACTTACCCTCCGTAATACCATGCACCATTGTTATCTGTAATACTGGTAACAAGCCTACCCTAAGTGTGCTTGGCCAATACATTGTCCTCAAAATTTCACTTTTTCATTTGAAGTTTCACTTCTCTGCCAATTATTAATTTTTCTAAGACAATGTGTTAGCTGCTGATGTTATCAGCCGACATACAACTGTACCAGCTGCCTAAGGGGGGTTTATTTACCAGTATATAATTTATCACTTTGACACCTACTTCAAGGTGAAAAGCTGGCTGATGCATTTCTTTTTAATTTCTCTGTGTTATTTTATTCTTTTAGAGCAAAGGATAAGCACCAATGTTGTGAAGACTGTTGGTCTGTCATCAAGGGGTTCAGTGCGGAAACGGAAGCACTCATCATCTGATGAAGAAGACTCCAGAGCCTCTCATCTTCACAGTGTTGTGAAAGTCAAAGACCGAAAGTATGTTAAACTGTCTCTAACAGTACAGTCATGTAACTCACTGATGCATGCAGCAACAGTTTACTTTAATTTGTAGTTGAGAAAAGTCAGTGATTTAGACAGTATTTGAGGTCAGGGGAACATATCTGTAAAGGTTATTTAGAAAATTTCTTTGCTTTTGGACGAAGTGTAGTTGAACCTCTTTTAAGGGACATGGTGTTTAGCTGTCATCCAGCACTAAGCTGTGGGTTTTCAAAGTCCTGAAGTTTTACCCCATAAATTAGTGTCGCCTCTTAGGCAGTCACCTCAGGTTCGATTGTGCAATCTTTGAAATGGCTCTTCAACTCTTCAATGTATTCTCCCACATATAAAACAGTCATGTACACATAAGTTTACATTTCAGTTTGTACAGATTGACACCTACAGTTATATCCCCTTCTTCAAATGGTACTGCATTCATGAATGCGTAAAAACATGTTTTAAGCTTTACTTTATATTATTCTCTGTTTGATATTGCAGGCCAACTCTCCCAACCTCTAAGCAGGCCTCTGGAAATCTTCTGAAGAAAGCTGTGGCAGAAGCGCATCTTTCCGTGAACAAACCTCTTATTTCTTCCAGTCTGAAATATGACCCTACCTTGCCACCTTCTCCAATTGTATCCCATAGTTATGAAGAGAAACAGCATCAGAAAGAGTTGCTGCTGCAGCAGCACAGAGAATTACAGAAGCAGTTTTTGCAAATGAAACAGGACAGGGAGGAAAGCAAAGAAGCAATGGAAGAAGATAGTGACAAAGATATGGAAAGGGAAACTGAAGAGCCAGCAGAAAAAACCCAAAGAGATGAAGAAAGTAGAGAAAGTAAGCAGACTGAGATTAAAAAGGAACAAAATGGTTCAGAAGTCACCCAAGAACCAGAGGTACGGTGTACATAAGGGTAGCAACTCACTTTATTTCCTGTAAACACTTGCAGTCTTTTCCTTCAATTGATGCAAGCAATGAAATTTTAAGATCTTTTTATCATTCTTAAGAGCTTTGAACTGCTTTGTTATCTCTACTTTATTATCTCCATCTGTATTTTAACTAGCTGTACATGTATGTTATATTGAAAAAAAAGAAGGTTTAGTGTGTTAATTACTGGGACTCTGCAGGAGGCATAACCAACAGCACTAACTGCTTTTAATAACTGATTCCGGAAAGATGGCTCACTGACTTATGACAGACTCCCTTCAATAGATGTCAACAACTACTGGGCACCATGCAAACTACTTATTCACAACATGTACACAACAAAACAAGAGGACCTTTGTGTTACTCCTGGTTGAAAGCATCTTCTGTAATACTGCAATGCACTGTTTTCCTTTTTGCCTTGTTTGTTATTAAGATATCATTTTAAAATAACAAATACATGTTTCCCTCTCTCAAAGGAACCTGTCATTGAGCTTCATGTTTCAGAAACTGAAACACTGGAGTACTCTCCTGAGCCAGCTGTTGGTGATACCAGAATTGTAGCCTTTGCCGATAGTCAGGCTGGTGCAGAAGATTCAGATGAAGAGAGGAGGAAAAGGAAGAAAAAGCGGAGGGCTGTTAAATCTAAAAAGTATGTGTCAGGCAGGTGAAAGGAATCGTTAAAATAATAAAATAATAATATGGAGAAACACTTCGCTAGAAGCTAGTTTACAGGTTTTCCACCAAACAACTAAAACAAATAATTCAAATTGAAAACAACATTATTAAGAATCCCAACTGGCCGAAGGCAAACCAGTTGGCTACATTACAGGCACAGAGGTTTCATTAAGGGCCGGGCACCGGCCAAATTGACCACTTGTAAGGACGGTTTTGCCCGCCTGGTTTAACAATCTGGAGGAAGGTTTATCTTATAAAGAAGTTTAGTTCAAAAAGTTTTGCCCGCCTGCGAAAACCAGTTGCCCTCCCACTGAAAAAATTAATGAAACCCCTGCAAGCATGGCCGAGGATTTGAAACTCAGGGCTACCGTGAAACAATTCCAGGTAGTGGCCAGGGCAGGACTTGAACCCAGGAGCGGCGGATCACAAGTCCGACACGCTGACCACTTGACCATGCTGCCTTCTTCGCTGCGTTAATTTGTATAGAGTGATGTTAGTTCTTTGCTGCGTTAATGAAATTGTGCCACAGGGACTGTTTTACATGCAGATGGTGTAGCATCGAACCACAGAATCAATGGGTCTGTTGATCAAATGCTTTGGGGGAATCATATATATTTTATTTCATACAAAAAATCTTTCTTTACTGATATGGTACATCTACATGCAGGTCTCTATAATTATCTGGTTCTTGACCTTATACACTGTACATCCTAACATCACTATATACACATCTTCCATACTATTCTCTTTACATTTTCTATGGTTCGGATAGGGAGAATTTGTGTAATGATCAAGAGCTTCCTAAGTTGATGATCATTTCCTTAATTCTCATGACTTGTGTATAATTCAGCAGTGATATAGTAATGAGAAATTAGATACTAGTCACTGTTAAGAGTTAAAGAGTTGGTTATTTTGGTCTAGATTCTTTGATAGTTTAGAGGGACCTTAGCTGAACCAGGATGGCAATGACAATGAGAAATTGATGAAATAAAAGCTTCAGGGAAGAGAACAACAACTCTGTGATTGCATGTAAAAACTTGGTACATTCGGTAGCCATTTTATGTGTAACAATAGGATGAAATCACCAAATTGCATATTGTCTTGTATGTGGATCTGAATGCTTCATAACAATATTTTTATTCATGAAATGAAGTCCAGTACTGATAGATGGGTAAAAGACCTGGAGCCATTCCAGAAATTCATTAAAAAAGTGCAAGTTTGGTGTTAAATTAATGTCTTCTGTGGGTCACCTTACAAACAGCTTGAGATCCCCACTGCATAACCAGTATTGCAAGGGAAAACTTTTAAATTTCTCTTGACTGTAGGGAAAAACCAGCAAGTCCTAAGTTCATTGTAACACTTGATGGAGTGGACAGTGATATGGAAGACAAATATGATGTACAACTAAAGAAAGAAAAGAAGAAGAGGAAAACAAAGAAGAATGTTGAGCTGGATGATTATGAGGAGATTGACACAACAGAGGTGACAGAAGAAATAAAACCACCATTAGAAGTGGCTACCCCTGAAAAACCGGCCATCAAACAGATCACGTTTGATCTGGATCCTGTTGATGATGGTAAGTTTCCTATAGTGAGATAATCTTATCATATTAATATTTAGTTCTTATTAACCAAATGGGAGGTCTGTATGGGAGAATCTTGACCGAGGTCGCCAGTACAGACTGAACGCAGTGAGGTCTATACTAGTGACTGAGGTCAAGATTCTCCCATACAGACCAACCTAGCTTGGTTAATAAGATGTTTATCATATGGCTGTCTTGTATGCCAATTTTTTATATTCTTTGTACCTTTTTTTTCTAGACCAGTCTAGATGCCAGGCTAGATGGAAAAATCTAGACCGCTTTCAATATTGATTTCAGCCAATCAAATTCTTGAATACAGTAGTTCCCAGTCCTTGTGAGACACAGCCATATAATAATTAACAATTATTCGCTGAAGGCGAGGTGAATATTGTCGAATAATCCCCGAGACGAAGTTGAGGGGATTATTCCACAATATTCACCAAACCTGAGGCGAATTATTGTTTAAGTATAATTTCAGAGCTGAGCAACAGAGAAATTTCTAAAATCATAACATTTTAGTAACAGTTATTAACATTTTATTTTAACATTTTATATAAACCATGTGGAGCAGTTTTTATAGTGTCATATAAGGAACTGCTCGACCAATCAGATTGCTGGAAACTCTTTGCTCAGCTCTGAAATTATACTATTAATAGATATTATAATTAATGTCATATAAATATTAAATATAATATTTACTGTTCCTCATGATTGTTTTTTTTTTTTTTTGAGTGGTTACATCATGGAATATTCCTCCTGTCACTTGTGTGTGTACACTGATAAAATAGATGTGGAATATTTTATTGTAGGTCCTAAAAAATTCAGTAGTCAATAAAATCAGTATGTGTTAGGTTGATGAGAGAAGTTAGTTAATTAATGAAAGACTCGTCAGCTTGCATCATCAAAGGTGTTTCTTATAACAGTTTCTGTTTGTGAACATTAATTTTTTTCAGAAGCTGAAATTGGTGACTCCATGCCCAATAAAAACATACAAGCAGAAAAGTGTAAATTTTGGCCTGAGTGCAAGAATGGAGATGATTGCCCTTTCTATCATCCAACAGTGATGTGCAGGTGATTTAATTTTTTTCTTCTAGTATTTCAGTGTATTTAATAAATAAATAAATAAATAAATAAATAAATAAATAAATAAATAAATAAATAAATGATTTAACAATGGACATCCACTGGGTGGCTATTCTTGTCCACTGTTCCAGATTGAATTCGAATTTGGAATGTTGGAATGTTGGAATTTACTCAACAATCTCTCAGTAACAAGTTTCCTCAATGTTACTTGTTAGTCAACACTTTTACATGCAAGTTATTGCTGCCAAAGACTTGAGTAAACTATTAACCCCTTAACATCAGGATGCATATTTTCCTTGCTTTTCTCTCTGCACATTTCCTATGGCACAAAGAAAAATTCATGTAACAATCAAAAGCTTCTTCAGCTGATGATCATTTCCTGTATTCTCATGATGATAATAAATAAATAAATAAATAAATAATGATAAATAAATAATGATTTAACAATGGACATCCACTGGGTGGCTATTCTTGTCCACTGTCCACTTGGCTATTCTTGTCCACTTGTCCACTTGTCCACTGATAATGCTTGATTCAAGGGTGTTACAGTTGGGAGAAATTAGATGGTAATCACTCATGGTGATTTCATTAAGAGGTTATAGCTTCAAGTTTATTAGTTACTTCAACTATTCCGTGCCACCCTCTCAAAATAAAGTGTATTATTATTATTATTATTATGAATCAACTGTAAAAGGAAATGGGGTTAAAAAAATGGGCTTTGTATTTTTTTTTTCAGGTCTTTCCCGAACTGTAGATTTGGAGATAGTTGTAGATTCATTCACCCACCATGTAAATTTGATGGAAGGTAGGAACTAGTGGATGTCCTATGTTGTATCTGCTCAAATTTACAATTGAAGTTCTCCTCAGCAACCACCAGCTGACAAAGGAAAGTGGCTGGTTGTAGTAGGGTGGCTTTTATCGAAAAAATGGAAAAAATAACACGACTTGTTTTGTTTCAAAGGTTTGAACAGTACTGTATCTGAAAAATGCATAACTCACTCGTTCGTTGAAAGTGGGCAAATAAGAGATGGATTCCTAGAGGAAAGTACCCATAGGTTTCCTTATTTAATCATTACTTGTATATGAGCAAAAAAATCGGTTGTCGTTTTGAATTGGATCATGTCTGTGGGGAGCTGTAAAAATGATGACTGTGACTAATTAAGTAAACATAATTACATAATTTTCCAGGGGAGCAACAAATTTCTGAGGTTACTACAGATATTGGATAGTTTCAAGCTAGAGCTGTAGAAACAAAATAATACAAGTTACCAAATAGTTCTATTCCAATGGTTCTCTTTTTTGTTCTTTTTAGGTGTATCAATTCAGTTTGTCCCTACACACATAAGTTAAAAAACAAACAACAGACTTCTCCAATAGCAGTTGCAACATCAGGTACAGGCTTAGATGTGATGTCTGTCTGCATCAAGTACTGTTTGCTGCATCAAAAACCTTTTGGTGCACAACTGTTTTAAGGCAATTTGGAACAAGGTGTCTTTCATCCACTTGCTGAATGGCTTCAAAACAGTTGACGGATTCACAAGTGATTTGTTTCACAACAGATAGTTTTTTGCAATGGTCAAACGTTCTTTTGTCTCTTAATGTTGTCAGGCTTCATGTTTCCACCACCAAGTGTCCTCACTACTCTGCCTCCTGTTACCCAACCCGTCCCTTGCAAGTTTTACCCGTCTTGTACCAAAACTGACTGTCCTTTTTATCATCCACAACCAAAGGTATGTATTATGTCAATTTCTTGCACGTTTAACCTTTCACTCTGATTTCAAAGAATTTTCATTTTTTAAATGCGTATTTGTTAGCTGCTCACTTCATTACTTCTTAAACATTACAATGTGTCTACTAAAATCACTTCCACTCCTTAACAATGAAGAATGATAAGTGGTCAGAATTAAAACAGTAGATTCTGACACCTTGAGATTGAAAGTGGACGGGAAATGTTGGGCACTAAACAGTAAACCCCCAACTTTGCCAAGCTATTTGCATGGCTGTAGAGTTCTGTTGAGTGGCCGGCAGAACTCAACACGCGATTTTCAATCTTCCACCCTCAAAGATTAGCTCTGACCAGGATATTTTTATATGACTTTCCTTTGCTTTCCTTTGATAATAGAGGTTGCTCTTTAAATATTTCTCTCAAGCGCGGTTGATTTTGAATGAGGTCGCCATTTACCTATCAGTACCTTCATGGGGTTAGGTAAAGCCGATGATAGTTTGTTTCCAGAGGCAATATTTTCTTCTGTGTACTATTTTCATTGTCTTTAGGTAACTTTCTCTTCTGGCAATAACAACTCCAGGGACATATTTCTCCAGAACTTCCGGAAAATGGTTAAGGTGGATCAGTAGAATATTTAGACTTTGCCTATAACTGGCTTCTAATGAAGGTTTTATTTTCTTACCTGTATGCCTGTAAGGGTACCTGTACTGTGATAAGAAATTTGATTTCAATCTGGCCTTTTTGTTGCCTGTCTTGTAGGCTTGTCGTTTTGGTGCCACCTGCACCAGGCCAAACTGTCCATTCACTCATCCAGCCAAACCTTCCTCGTTAAAGTGGGTTGCCCCAGCTCTGCACGTGAGGTAGGTTGCTTAGTAAATAATCTTATTTGAATGCCACAGGTTAGGAAAGTACAAGGGGCTTGAGGAATTTCTTCAAAGAAAAGTCAGGGAAATGTGTCAACATAAAATCACTGACTTTCACCACGTCCATATCCAGGTCCACGTCTCTGTTATCTATTTAAATGTAACGATAGAGTTTTTGTTTTCAGGCGTAATTGGTCGACTAAGAATGTCCGAACAAGCACGTTTCTGAGTGGCTGAGCAATCCTTTATGTAGGATGTCAAGCTCTGTTTGTATTTATACTTTGTAATGGTACAAATTAACTTTGATATCTTTCACCAAGGTTGAAGATAAAAAATTTTATCGGCACCGATTTCGCATCAGTGTCGAACTTTTAAAGTGTTGTTGAATTACATTTTTTTAATCATTAATGAATGGTTTGGTTGTCCTTAATTTTTTATCAATTATCTTTTTAATAACCATAATGTTCTTCTCGCTTGCAGTGAAAGGAGTTTTGCGGTTTCAGAACAGAAAGTAACTTCCATGCCGGTGTTATAGCAGAGGATTAGTTCAAGTCAACATTATTGAAAATTATCCGGCAAAATACAATTCTAGTCGTGACTGTGTCACTAGGGACCTTACGCAAACCACGACGGCGACGGCAACAAGAACGTGAAAAAACAAAAGATCTGATTGGAAGAACAATAGCCCAGCACGTGTTTTTTAAAACTTTGTTCATTTCTTAGGTGCCCTTTGCAAAACAACAACATGAAATCACCAAAATTTTCGTCGTCTGCGAACCGAAACCGCGGCGGCATATTATTTTAATTTCCATTTGGCCCTCAACGCAACTTTCATGCATTATGTTGAGGCTGAGGTCTGGCGCCCTATGAGACGGTAAACACATGCAGTCATTTTCGAAATTCTAACTAAAAGTAGAAATTAATTTTTTAATCGACGTCTTCAGTGGCATTGCCGTCCTGACTGCGTACGATCCCCATTGCTGTGTCATCAAGTACTGAACTGGCGTTCTGATGGAAGGAAACAAAGCATATTAATGGCGACCGCAAAAGAATTTTAGATTCTTTAATTTGTATGTGACCACTCGAGGACTCTTGGTTTTTTTGCTTCTTTGTTTATGCATTCGTTGTCCTAATCTGTTTTCTGTTGGAGGAGACCGGATATATGACTGATGTCATAAAAATTTCCCTTAGATAGTATTAAATAAGTGCTGCAGGGTCGTTTAAGTTTAGTGACTGTGTGGTAGGTGAAATAAAATCTGTACACTTTGTCAGATTCTTCCCTAACACTGTGAAATGTGTGATCGTGGTTCGCTTTCAGGTAGCCCAATTTCATAGTGTTAATGGGCCGATCAATTCCTGGCTTTAACATCCCCCGGGCAATCCACGGGCATTTGACCGTCGTCCATGTCGAAGAGTTAGGAAATTTTAAAGTTGGCTTTTTGAGGTGGGGCATTTGCACCGGAGGTGCAGAGTCTTTCCAGCGCAATACTCCTGTTGTAATGTAATGGAATGCAGCTTTCGTTCGTTGCAAACCAATACACCCTAAATGTCATCATGAGTGAAAGAACTTCATGAACAGGAGAGAAAACAAAACCATTGTGTAGGGAGGTCTTGCAATAGGGATGGCTTTATACCAAACTCTGTGGACAAAAAAAGAAAGAAAGAATTGTATGGCAGACAGTCAGGAAAATTACTAATGAGATCTTGAAAGGGTTTAGTTGTTCGCTCAGACCTTTGACTTGAGTCAAACCGGCAGGGATTTTAGCACGGTCAGAGAATCCGGTTGTTAGCTGGTTGGTTGCTTACCTTCGAAAAAACTGCGTAAGGAAAAAAAATTAATCTTCTAATTAAACTTCTACTAACGCTCTGGTTTGTGAGGCTTTTCCTTGTCCTTTCACACAGTCACATCTTCACTTGAAATCCAGCTGTCGGCTTTTAAGAGTCGTAAACATTTATGACGGCTATAGCTTTTATAGTCTGTCATTTCGTCGATCTCAATGTGTCGTATAGATGGACGGACTTCACGTTCGAATTGAATTCTTTCCACATGCACAGACATAAGCAACTGTTATGTTCAACGTCAGTGAATACCACATGCACGAAAAGTAAACCATCCACAAGGTAGCCTTCGAACTATGGGCAAGTGACATCAGAAAAGACAGATGACGGTAAATGAAAATACATTTAAGAGAGAAAATAAAGAAATCACTTCCTGAGAACTGGTTGGAGGAAGTGTAGAACATTTTTTTTGTAGCCAAGAAAGACGACGGGGGAAATACCAGAGGCCTTACAAGTAAAACATTGGGTCAGGGGTAAAAAACTGTGATATGGTGAAAAATAAATAACAGGGTTAATGGGAATGAATAATGAATATTGGGTCTGAAAACTCTGGAGTAATGAAAAGCACTGACTTTTGTTTTCAAAGTTTCCCTGAAACATTTGAGGCAAAAAAAATACTAAATCATGTGGTTAAAAAAAAAAAAAGCGATGAACTGATCTTAAAAGAATAGCCGAAACCGAAAAAATGAAACTCCCAATGCCTCCCTCCTCCATAAGGATGTAAGGGTAGCCTTTATCATATCCCGTTGTTGTAAATGATGACGCTTGATTTTCTCCTGATCTTCATTATTGAAGTTTTGGCAGCCTCGCTCGCCTTTGCTATTGTTTTAGATGTTACTGGCTCGTGCCTTGTTGAGTATTTTCAGGAAGGGTTAACCTGTGAATTCGACGCATTCCGGTGGTCGCCTTTTTTCGCACCTGATAATCGAAAACCGCAGAGAATTCTGCCTTCTCAGTGTGATTTATGAGGTAGAAATTATCAGATGATGGTGATAAAAGAATATTAAGAATGAAAGAACGATAATAATAGTATTGCTAACAATATTTGGCCTGAAAAGAAAATGAGAAGATAAACCGCTGACTGTATACTGTGGTTTCGAGACACGTGACTGGGTCATGTGACACATCGTGACACACCGAACAGTAATCGCTGCAGAGGTCAGCACTCGGCAGGTGTTATTCTCGTGTAGGGTGTGTTCAGGTGCCAGGGCAGCCGCAATCTAGTGATAGTTTGCAACCTCCACATGTTGGGGTAAGTTCGGTTTCGTTAAAGAAGGTTCCGTTACTTAGTTCATAGCTCATCTTGCACTATCGTGCGGCGGCAACACGTAGGTGTGACAAAATATTGCGTTTAACTTCAAACATGATACTCAGTAGCTTTCGAAATCTACTTCAAAGTCATTTTAAATCCCTGAGTAATGAACATTTCTAACTCTTTTTTTAACTTTTGTGTCTTATTTGTAGGTTTTAATTGCCTGAAGTTAGGGAATGTAGATAGTCCATCGAATGCTGTGAGTTGGAACTCTTGGAACGCAAACTGATCACACCAGAAATCACGCTTTTAGGATCAGATCAGTGCTTCCTAAAGGTTTGCCGACCACTTTCGTTAAAATAGTGGTGTTAAAGTGTCAAACATCTGTTATCCTAGAGCACTATTCAGTCCAAGCTTCCTTTCTTTGAGTTATTCTGATGATTTCGGTGTGTTTGCTTTATTTGAGGTTGATAGCTGCATAATCGCAACAAACCAACTCTGTGGATTTGCCGAAACTGTCCCAATTTTTAGATTTTCTGTCTCGGCGAGATCAGTATTTGAGAAAGGCGATTAAAAGGTGTTGGTAGTCAGTGGTTTGGCTGGCTCACTTCTCAGGATATTTTATCAGTTAGTAGGTTGATACAGAGGTATTTTTCAAAAATCTTTGTCCGAAATAAACCTCGCTCTAGTATGGTGGCCCAGCATTATCACTTGATTCTTTGCAGCGATAACTGAATAGCAATGTTGAATTTGATTATCATTATCGATTTCATTTCAAATTCAATATACAATATATACAGAATCTTCAATTCATTTCTAATGTCACTTCTGTTTTAAATTTAAAATTGATTTTCAAAGCAAAAATGAATCACAAAGGCAAATGCGTTGTAAAATTTTATTTAAAAGGATAATACATTTGAAAAAAGAAATAAATATTCTTAAAGACTACCGAAATAACTAAACAGAAAATAAAAAAATTGATTTAATCGAACGGATCAGCGTTATCATCCCACGCGGAAAGGACTGGGCCTTGTTTTCCAAAATGGTGGTTGAATACCAACCGTGGTGGATTTCGCCAATCATGGCCTCAAAGAGTGAATGGATGGAGGACGATCAGTTGGAACAATACTTAGAAACGTACATTAGCCAAAATCTAAAGAGATCAGATGTTCTTGATTTTATGAAGCGAGATTTTCCCCAATATAATTGGAGTCTTGCCACCCTCGACAGACATCTTCGTCACTTTGGTATTCATTACATATATTATGACACTCCACTTGCAGTAGTGTCAGATGTGGTGCAGAAAGAATTAGAGGGACCAGGATGACTACTTGGTTACAGAGCAATGAATCAGAAGCTTAGAACAGAGCACAATGTTCAGGTACCATGTCATCTTGTTTACAACATGATTGCTGAATTGGATCCTGAAGGACTAGAGGCAAGAAGCCTTCAAAGACGAAAGAAAAAGCCCAAAGGCCAGTTTACATCTGAAGGGCCTTTATGGGTAGCTTCCTTAGATGGGCATGATAAACTGTGTGTTATCAAAATTCCACCTTTCCTCTTGGTGTATACGGCTGTAGTGACACGTTTTCCCGCAAAATCCTCTTCTAGTTTGTGTGCTACTTGAACTCAAATCCTTTAGTTGTAGGCAAGATGTATCTTCGGTACCTATTCGAAACAGAGATGCTTCTGAGAAACCTCAGGGTTGACAGAGGGACGGAAACTGCTAAAATGGCCACAATTCACGTATATCTGTTAAACAAGCACGAAGTCATGAATGATCCCACTGATGCAATAATTTATGGCCCTTCAACAAGCAACAAGATCGAGAGATGGTGGCGTGAACTACATGAACGACTAGAGAAGTTCTTTAAAGAACAATTGACAGTGCTTCTAAGGGGAAGAGAGTATGACCCACATAGTGTACTCGACAGACAACTGCTTGCTTATGTGTTTATACCAGTTGTCCAGCGCGAGTGTGACATTTTAGTAAGGTACTGGAATTCTCACAGAATCCGAGTGCAAGATAAGTTGGAAATTCCAGGTGGGGTACCAGACCACATATTCTCTTTCCCTGGATATTATGGAGGGAGCAACATGGGAATCCCATTACACAAAGATGAGTTGAGGGAGGTGGCCGAGTTGTCAGGGGTAATGGATGGTGACGTGTTCGACTTTATTAACCCAAGAGTGAAGAGGGAATGTTTGCAACTACTTTCAAATCCAGAAAAAGTAGAATCAAAGGATGCAATTGAAGCATTTAGGCTTCTCAAAAGAAATATCAAGTTCCCTTAAGATGCGAGTGAAATCTCACATATACTTCACTCTTTCTAGATTTGGAAGTGAAACTGATGGGCCACCATACAAAAAAACCCTGACAACCAGAAACACTCACCAGAATGGGTTTTTATCTTCAAAAACAACCTGAAACTGTTTACTGCCTTTTGAGTTTGAAACCAAATAATGTTGCTTACTATGACCAAACAGAGAAATTTGTCTTTGTAGAATGTTCATTTCTAGTGTTTCTGCTAAAATTAAATCAACCACAGCTTAACTGCATTGGAATGGACTCATTCAGGAAGTGTTCAACTACCAACAGCAGAGCCATAATGAACGATGAAAAAAGCAGCAAGTAAATTGTTTGTATTCTTAGAAACATTTAAAGTGGTATCAGAAAACACACAACATTTTGGGGCACCAGGAGTAATAGTTCAGTCCATTTCACTTCAAAGATAAAATCAGTCTGAAGACTGGACACAACATGAAAAAAACGAGTTTAATTCATTTGAATTAGTGTAATCTATAAGGTCAAGCAGTACTTGAAACTGTGAACTGACCATTTGATTATATTTAAAAAAACCCAAAAACTATTTTCGCTTAAGTAACCTGAGAAGATATCTTGGAAAACAGTGCCAAATGTGACTATATGCTGGGAAGGTGGAATATGTCACGATGACAGCAAATCACATAACACCAGCTTAAAAAACTAAAATACAGCCCAAATACTTCACTAAAACAGCAACAAGTGTTAAAAAAAAAAACACTCTTCCATGCTATAATAAACAATGCTAGCTATAAATAAGCACATCACAACCAGTGCCTGGACATTCAAACATCACTACCATTTTCATCAAACACTTTCAGAGACACCATGTCACAATACTTGTTACAGGTGTGCTTTGATTTGAATTCATCAATAGCAATACAGGAAAGGTTTCCAGCTCAGAAGTTGACCTCCTTTGAATCATTAACAAGAAGATCAGTGGTTGCAATTTCTGGATTGTACAACTTAAAAGAGGAACCCTGAATATCAAGTAGCGTAAGCTTCTTTTCAGATATCTGATAGCTGTAATGCACAAGGCATTGTGCCTTTTCATAAATCTCATCAAATTCCACTGATGGGGAGGGGATGTGGAAACCATTATTGTTTACATATTTGTGAAATTCACCTTGAACAAACTCTTCAATGGTAACTGGTTGCTTTTTAAACAGCAAAAAAAGCTTTCACATACTCAAATGTACCACCAAATTCAGGTGGTACGCTTTTAGAAAATCTTTTGGTTAGGTGTCTTGCAACTGCACTCATTTGCACTAGCTTTCTTGTGTGATCCTCTAGTGACATATCAAGGTCATCATTAATAGTCTTTACTGCTTCCTCCTGATACTCTTTCACCACCCATGCGGTTTGTGCAGCATCTTTTCCGATAGTAGTAGCACGAAATACATCTCTAAATGCCCCATGAGCAAATCTTCTTTCTTCAATTTCGAGTGTAAGTGAACCACTTTTAACCCACTTCATTTCTGCGACATCAAAACTCTCCAGATCTAACACCATGATATTTGTTGCTGGTGGCTTGACGAGTTTACCAGCTTTCAGAAGCTCAGTAACTGACACTGACTTGGGGAAAACCATGGAATGCAAGGCAGGCAGATTTCCAGACATTTTCACTAGACTTGGTACGGACATAGTCACCTTAGCTGGTGCTAAGCAGGGTTTTCCTTTTCGGCCGGCGACCGGCGATTTTCGCCGCCTGCAAACGGCTCCGTCGCCGGCGACTAAAAGAGTCCTTGCTGTTATATAATTTAAAATATTTGAGATAAATAATAAACACTTTGTATGTTGTCTGACGATGACGTATAAGAAACGGAAATCGATAAAAAGTACATATTTCAGCAAAAAATGAAGTAGAATTTTTGCGCGTGTACTGGTACGTGACATTCAGTACAAGTTTGCGCGGTCAAGTCATGTATCACTGGCATCCCTTCAAGCTTAAAGATACGTAAATTATTCAATTTTTGCATTTAAATAAATTACTATTTGAAAGGTCGATTATCTTCTTGATTTATCCGCTTTTAACTGTTTTAGTTAAAACAGATATACTTTAACTGGGAACTACTTATTCTCACTAAGCCAAAGCATCACAAATATTACCTTGGGCCAAGTCCGAAGTAAAGTAAGTCTCAGGCGATCGTGTGGGATGCAATTAATTGCGAAATATTTTCTGTGATGTTCGTATTTTTGTTTACCTTTGATTTCTGTGTCAATATATCTTTATGTGAAATTCTTCCAGATCGATTCGAGTGTTGTTTTACATTAATATTTATAAGCAATGTGCCCGGTATTGCCAATCAACGTGCTAGAAAAGGGCTGCATTTTATCAAATACATTGTCATTTCTTGTGTTGTTAAGCCTGTTCATTTCCTTAATTTAAGCACCCAAAATGCACCAGATTGCATCTCAGAGCGCTCAAATGTTTAAAATTTCCCGGGGGGGGGGGGGGGGCATGCCCCCGGACCCCCCTAGCTGTTCGCGCCTTCGCCACTCAGGCTGGGCGCTACTCACCCAAATTGTCTCCGCCTGCTTCCCTTTCATCCGACTTCAACTTTCTTTGAAAAGGAAAACCCTGGCTAAGCTATCAAACAATTGCTGTCCTAATTTTGGAGCGACATCTGTGGACTTTAGTGGAAGAACACGAATAAAATAAACCCTTTTGCCTTTGATCTGCCCAAGCTTGGTGCAGGAGGGTCCCCTATTAGACACCAAAATATCGCATGAGCCCTCTGGAGCCTGATAATACTTCTCGCAGGCTTCATTAATATTTTCCATTGTTAGATCATCATATTTGCCAAAGGGAATGAAGTACCGAGTATCCAAGGGTTTAAACTTTTTAAGTCTGCCTGAAGCGGTGCTGGACATACGCTGCACAAGAATGTCATTCAGTACTGCCTTAGCACTTGCTCCCTTCTTCCCCCCACCTGCACATGATCGCTTCATGCCCACTCTTGCCTCGAAATCTTCCCACTTTTCTTTTCCTTCTTTTCTCTGTTTCATTTTCGATAGAAACCATACGGCACAGCCCACACCAGTGCAACTCACAGAAAAAAATCAAGCAGCTGTAAAGTCTCATGGGAAAATAAACCTATGCCCACCATTTTGGAAAACAAGGCCCAGTCCCAGTCCTTTCCGCGTGTGATGATCACACTGCTCTGTTCGATGAAATCAATTTTTTTTCTGTTTTGTTATTTCGGTAGTCTTTAAGAATCTTTATTTCTTTTTTCAAATGTATTATCCTTTTAAATTAAATTTTAAAATGCATTGGCCTTTATGATTCATTTTTGCTTTGAAAATCAATTTTAAATTTAAAACAGAAGTGACATTGTAAATGAATTGAAGATTCTGTATAATATTGTAAATTGAATTTGAAATGAAATCGATAATGATAATCAAATTCAACATTGGTATTCAGTTATCGCTGCAAAAAATCAAGTGATAATGCTGGGCCACCATACTCTAGTATGGTTTGCAACCTGCTACAAACTGACACTAATGTATGTGTTGTGGTTCAAATTTAATCTTTGGTTTGAATTTTTTTAAAACAGTTTAAATTTTTCAAACTGGTTAGAAATTTTCAAACTGGTTAGTAATTTTTAACACTTAACTTGTTCGTATTTATTTGTACCTCTCCTTGTAAAATACAGTGTAAAATAAACTAACATTTTAGTCATTTTAGTGATTAGGGTTAAGCATTTATTTCAAGTGGTTAGCTTTCATGTAAGGTTAGGGGTAGCATTTGGTGGCACCCAGTTTCGTTATTGGGGTTAAGTGCTTTGTTTGAATGGTTTGGGTTATGGTTAGGGTACGATTTCATGCAAGCCCTTAATCGAATGAGAAATACTTGTCTTTGGTGACAACATTAAATATTTATTTTTTGACACTCCTGTAAAATATTTTACTTGCAGCACAACAAAATAGAATATTTACAATTAATCTACCATTTAACTAACAAAGTCAAGAAAACATTGAAGTTATTATTGAGCATTTTCGGTCAATTTACATGCACCAGTGAAAGGAATTTCTTTTTCATAATCAAGTTTTACATTTGTTGCTGTACATAAGAAAAGTCTGGAAGGGGCAATCAATCCCTTAATGCAACTAAAAGGTGTCACCACTTTCACATAATTATTTTCAATTTCAAGCACTTTTCCCAGAAGTAAAATTGGGTGGAAAGGAGATTTCTTGTCCACTCTATCTAATATTTTAATTGAAACCATGTCATGAACTTTGTACACTTTCTTTCTTGGATTTACTTCAGGCTGTTTTATCATTTTGGTATTGTAGCTTTCCTGTGCTTCTCGAATTTATCTTCTTTTCTGCTTTCCTGGGTCTTCTTGAAGATCATGGTCTAACAGTTCCCTTTTGGCCCTCATGTGAAACACTGCTTCATATGGTGTCATGTTGATAGTACGATGATAAGTAATGTTCCTGTTGTAGGATACTTGCATTGTGTACTTGCACCATTTGGAAATTTGGAGACCACATGTGCTCATTATCAAGCTTCTCATGTTTTCTTTGAATGTACGATTTGACCGTTCCACTAGCCCTTGAGTTGTCGGAGTCCTGGCTGCTCCATGGAGAAGTTGGATCTGATTAGTGCTACAAAATGCTTTCATTTTATTGTTTTCAAATTCACCTCCATTATCTGTTAAAATTTTTTTGGGGTAGCCGTAAGTTAAACAGTACTTTTGAACTTCATTCAGTACTTCATTCAGTACTTCAGCAGCAAGTTTGTTATGGATGGGGTGAACATTAACAAACTTTGTGTGGTGATCAATAATATGTACAGTCCACTTGTGCTTTGATTCACATTCACATGGGCAATTTCTGAAATCCATAAGATCAACTGCTATCAAGGAAAGGAATTTTTCAGCTTGAAGAGGACTTACCATGGGTTTCACTATGGTGGTTATGGGTTTTTGCTCTGTGTGAAAACGGCAAAGAGAAACAAAAGTACTCACAACTTTCTGTGTTACTTTGGAATAATTCTCAGCAATCCATTTCTCAGTTTTTTGTCGTCCTCTGTGAGCAATTCTATTATGGCATTTAGAAAGCATAACGAAGAGCATTCCTTTATGTGCAACTTCTTTCCCTTCTGAGGTTAATAACTTGCCATTTGCATATTTCCACTTTTTTCGTTTGATGGTGTCGATTTCTGCCTTTGAAAGCTCCGGTGTTTTGATCAAAGGTGGAATATCAAGCTCTTGTTCAGTGACTACTTTGAGATAATTATTCACTCGATGATAGAACTCTTCTTTGACAAACACATTTACTAATGATTTGTTTGTCTTTAAAGACTCTTTTAAGCCTTCAATTTTGGCTTCAAACGTTTCTTTAGATATGCAATTGGCAGTTTCGTCCAAGGCCTCCATGCTTCACTTGCTAGAAATGGGCATGTGCAGATTTGTTTAATATAATATTATTATGCAATATGAATAAATTACGATTTTGATGGAGAGGAGCCTGAGACGAGTGGGTAATAATAAGAGAAAGAAATGAGTGAAATTGCAACGATTGCAATTACTACTACAAATCCAAAGGTTGGGAGTTCAAATCCTGGTGAGTACTAAGAGATATAAAGAAAGGGAAAAAAGGTACAGTTAGATATTATGGGGGGTTAGATGAAAGGTAATAAGAGGGGTTTGGAAAAAGTAGATTCAGGAAGGGAATGACAGTATAAGGAGGGAGGGGTGGTTGTTGAACTTAAAAGAACTGAATAATGAAATTTTCTTATAAGCACAAATTATTTTTAAGAATTTGTGCCAAAAAGCCAAGCCCCTATTTTTCAACTACACCCCAAAAAAGGAAGGTCCTTTTTCAGACAGTTGATAACAGAACTGGTTTAAAAATTTCAAACCAGTTTGAAAAACTTAAACTGGTTTAAAAAACTCAAACCAAAGGTAAAATTTGAAGCACAGCATATGTACAGTAACATCTACATTACATTTATTATCCTTAACACTTTCATATCACAAGGATTTTAAAAATAGTAGTTGCAATAAAATGATAATAAGTACAAAAAAGGTATGATCTAAATAAATAAGTAATTCATAAATGGAAATTCTATACATAATACATAATATCTTATATATTAATAGTTTGATAAATTTATAAAAAGGGTTACATATTTAATAGATTTAATTGAATCTAAGAAATTCTGATACTTTACATTTAAATACATTTAGAGATAGGGCCATAATGAGTTGGTCATTTAGAGAGTTCCACTTACAGATGGTCCTTGGAAAGAAGCTCTTGTTATAATAATTAGGGCCAGTAGGTAATTGAATAAAAGATTGTGAATGGTGGTTTCTTGTGGCTCTTATTGGCTGCTTCAGATCCTCAGGTAATTTTATGGCTATCTTGTTGTTAACTGCTTAGTAGAACACATGTAGTCTATTTGCAGTTCTTCTGGATTCAAGCCTGTCCCAGCCAAGCTGCTTAATGTCAGACCAGATACATTAGTGTTATATCTGTTGTAACAATTGAAGGTGAAGCGAGCAGCTCTTTGCTGAACAGCTTCAATCTGCATGATGTTACTCTTGGTGTATGGGTCCCATGCCGCTGAGGCAAATTCAAGATGAGGGCAAACAATGGTGGAATATGCCATTGACTTAATATCTGAGGAGCATTTGCTAAGGCTGCGCTTAATAAAGTTGAGTTGATTTGTTGCTTTGGTTGTTATAAGATCAACATGTTTGTTCCATTGCATGTCACATGACAAGTGCACACCAAGGGTGATCAGACACTGGTTTCAGAATTGATCCTGAGATGTTATAGTAGAACTCTAGCTTTGACTGCAAGGTCGAGATCCGTAAGGCATAGCATTTCGCTGGAATGAAAGTCATATGCCAGTCTTTTGACCATTTCACCAGGTGATCCAGATCATCCTGCAATGCACATGTGTCCTGTGTTGATGGACGAAAAAGCCGACAGTCATCAGCAAACAATTTAAAATTGGAAGTTACATCATTGCCAATATCGTTGACATATAGCAAGAACATAAGAGGACCCGAAACAAAGGACAGCAAGTCTATGTTTTTATCGTAAGAAATCCTCGGGTTGAACTTCAATTTTGAAAATATTGGTTGTTGCATACTGTTGTTGTTACAGTGGGACTTTTAGCAGTAAATCCGCAATTTTGAACATGGCTAAGCATGCAGGGCAGTGCCAACTTCATGTGGCGAGTGTAGGAGTAGTCAAGTCACTTGTTTTACCACCTCTTTTAACGAAACACTCCTGGTTGAAAACCAATTGTTTTTTTTCATGTATTGCTAAGCTCAGGAAATTAACCTTTCCTAGCTTATGTTGGTGTAATCACGCAGACTCGAGTAGCACGATGTTACATTTGTTGGTGTTGGACAGAATTGCTGGTTGATTTGAAGTCTGTAATTTTTTTCATTGAAGTGAAGAAAGAAATAACACGTAAACATTGATCACTTGCTAGAACAGTACAATGGACGTCTTTAAACAACTAAATCTCTCTTGCTTCTCCACTTATGACAAACTTTGATAAAATGTCAATAATATTAGTGTATTTTGAACTTTTGCTCGACTCACAGATTCAATGATCACAAGAAAAACTTGCTACAGTTGAATCCTTGCTCTTTCTGTTTAAACTGACTTATAATGAATCATAGATTACCTTGTTGGAAGCATGTTAACAACAAACTTTCCTGCCTTCACTGGACAAATTTGCTAAAAAACCGGAAATGGATTTGAAGGTGCGACATGGTTCTTAAACCATTATGAAATACCATGCATGGAAAAGACAAATAATTCACATTAATGGGTTTTTGGAAGGAATTGGGATGGGATTCTAATTTACAATGATAGAAAATAAGCAGATAACATTAATGCAAAATGTTCTTTGTATGATGTTAAAAAGCTGATTCCATTTGAAGGAATGTAAGACTGTACAATGGGTTTTGCTCTATTCCCATGTTGCTGGGTGACATTTTCATTGATAGGACTTAAGTATTTTACTATGGATGATTTTCAATGGGGAATTTTTAAACTCCAAGATGGTATTTGTAGTTGATTCCATTGATGCTAACAACGGGAAAAGTACTCGTGACATGACGGTTATTGCAATCTTGCCATGATTGCTTTAATTGTGAATTAAGCAGATTCAGTGATGGTTATTGTATTTTTACCATCCAGGTAAAATGGGAATATGCATATTGCATGATGGTAACTGTAATCTTTCTGTAACAGTTAATGCCTTTAATGGGAAATGTACATATTACACGATGGTCATTATATTCCCACCATTTAGGCTAACACTGGGAAATATGCATATTACATGATGGTAACTGCAACCTTTACAATAAAGGTGAAAATGAGAAATATGCAAATTATATGATGGTTGTAACATTTTTACCAGTAATGGCAAGATGGGAAATGTTTGGATTTCATTACATAGATATAGTGATCTTACCATTATAGAAATACAAGGGAAATACCTTGATTGCCACAAGGCTTTACCATGGAGTTGAGGACAGAAGCCCTGAATGTTATTTTTGTAACCAAGAAACAAAATAATGGTTAAAAACAACTCTTTCCAAAACATGAGTGCATCTTTAATTAATAAAATGAATATATTTGACTAACATATGACACCCAGGTGGTAGTTCCAAGGATAAGATATTTTCCACAGAGCTAACACACAACAGTTTGTTTAAGTTTGAAATTTGAACTTACTAAACTAGCTGTTTCAATAAAACTAGCTAAAAAAAACAATACAAAACAAAACAAAAAATAATGACAAAAAAAGCTTGGATTTGTACTCCCATAAACCAGCCTGATTTACATATCAAACCTAGGATACTTCATTTGGTGTTGCTTTTCAAATTAATAAAAATTTGTAATGTTTGTGAGTTGACATTCATCACTGACATAATGAACCTTAAGCTTACTTATTATTGAAGTAGCATTTGTCATTACCCCGTGAGAAAAGGAAGGATTGACAAACAATATAGGTCATCAATATTTTCCCAAGGAAGAGGTCTTGTGGTTAAATTGGGTTTGAATGGTTTTGGGTTTAGTAAGTCTCTACTAAAGTGTACAGAAAGTGCTATGGAATTTCACTTCATGAGAAACGTTCTAAAGTGACTACTTTTTAGTTTTTGCATTCCCTTGTCTGTGATTGCATAACAGCTTTCTTCATTTTCTAATGTGAATTCTGACATTGTATAAGTAGCAACTTGTCATAACATTTAACCAGGAAATTTAAGAAAATAAAAAAAGCTATAGTTAAAAGACATTTCAATAAAAACGATGTTTTGATGGTAGTATGACATTACTAAGTTAAATATGACTAAAAGGAGTATGTATTGTTTATACAAATCATGAAAGAAAGAAAACTAATTACAAAATAGGTTATATAAACAGGTGACAATAAAAGATAACAATGATATTTAAAGATATAAATACATGGTTGAAAAAGGAAAAAGAAAGACTGAAGTAGCATAACTTAAATAAAAGGTTTTGCATTAATAGTCACTCTGCACATTAAGAGAGGGTTTTACTTTCCTTATAAAAAGCATTTTATAAACAAGGCAGTCGAATTTACTGTGACAGTCACATTTCTTGAGAACATGAAATTGGTCACTTTGGAATCGCAGGAGGCTTCCATGTTGTTCTCTGAGGTGATTGCTAATGGCTGAGTATATATGTTCAATGATGCATTGGTTAAGGTGTCAGGTTGTCGAGCCAACATAATCTGCATCACACAGATGACATTCAAATTTGTAGACAATGCAATGTTGATTTACCAGCTCAGGTTCTGACACTATGTTTTCTTTCCTACCAACTTCCTCTGTGCCCTTAACTATAGGGACAGAGCTGTTTTCAATTTCCTTGGACAAATCAAACTCTTAGTCTTCTTTACTATCCCCTAGATACTCTCAACCATGATTACAGAGCCATCTTCATTTTCTCCAGTCAAGTTCGAGTTATTTTTGCACCCATCTTCCTTCCAAAAAATTATGATAAAAGACTTAGTACTTCTGTCTCAGTCTGAATATGGGCTTTTATGCCTGAGGGGCTGAAGACTATAATTAAAGTATTGAACCAGAGGTCTCTAAGAGGTAAAGTTGAAATGACTGAGAACCAAATTTTTACCTCCTTGATCTTACCAAATTAGCCAATAATGTTGTTAAGTTAAGCATATAACCTCAGTTTTTCTTTACCACAGTTTTTCTTTACCACAGTTTTGATGAAAAGTCAAAAAGGTTTAAAAATAAGTAAATATCTAGTTACTGCATGTTTCAGAGGATTGTCCTCTGATGCTTTTCCTGTTCCTTAGGTGGTTACTTTACAATTATTTTATTATCAGTTATGACTGCTGTAACCTTACCTCTCCGCCCGCCTCGTCTAGCCTTTGCTATTTGTGGGTGGAGATGGCAAAATGATGTGCGTGAAATAAAGAGTTCATTGGTTAATTAGTTAGGAGTGAATTGTGACCCTACAGTCTCACCATAGCATTTCTGGATTCAGGGACAGGAAATACTTACAACACACTGTTCCCTAATTTTGATAATTTTGTTCTGGATTTGGGGTAAGGTTATTACCAATGCAATCCCCCCTGAAATAACATCCTGGAGTGCAAAAGAAAGGAAAAAGTGTGACACAAGGCATACTGCCAAGTTTTTCTCCAAGGTTGATTTTAGCACCAAGTGTTGTGGAATCATTGTCCATAGGAGGTGCAGGTTCTTGTGGCAACAGCATCAGTGATATTTGTAAAAGCAACACTGGTTCTTAGGAGACTGAGGGGAGGATTGACAATCTGGATGGGCTGCTTAGAACTGTTGTTTGAACATTCCAAAGTCTGTTTTTTTGTTGCTCTTTTAATGGTTCTTAAACGTGGTACATTTTGTATGCTCTCAAAGAGAGCATGGGGAATATACTGCCTGATTGGGAAAAGGACCAAGGCCAGCCAAGGGAATCTGACATTTGCAGAAGGTGTAGTTGGGGGTTTGCAGAAGCAGACATACTGTTGCAGGTGCTGCTGCTCTTTCAGGTACTGGTGCTGATGCTGGTACAGGTGCTAGTTCAGGTGCTGATGCTGAAATAGGTGCTTGTGGTGTAGTATAGTCTTCATTTAAGTTCAGAGGATGAAAACATATATATTTAAAACAAAACGAAACTGTACTTAAAAACTAACCTATTTACAATTGTGGATTTGAAGCGTGGGATATTAACTTGGGGCAAGAGCACCCTTTCCTATGTAAATTGTATGCAGTATTTTCTTCTTCAGGAATGATGTGTTTAAGGGGGTGCGCAAGTCCAGTGAGATCACCTTGTCACCTTGTCTCTAAGAAGCTCTGGATTTGTTGAAGGTCTGATTCAGAGGCTCCATACATGCCATATGTGAAAAATTGGTAAAGCAATACTTAACATGGTCTATCTCTCACTGACTATAGCATTCTTTCCTGAGAGTTCACAGAACACGTTGCCATTTGTTTGCTTACCTTAGCTTCAGCTTTGTGTGATTGCTAAATTTACAGTCACTCTAAAGTGTGAGACCCAGCAAAACAAGATTGTTTCATTGAGTGATGTTGTGTACTGGCTGGTAGTCTTGATTGCCATTTTTCTAGTTAAAAACAAGTTCTTTACATTTGCTTGGGTTGCACAACATATTGTTGTGGGGTACTTGGAGACCAAAGTTGCCTAAAAATGCAACAAAACCATTGTTATAAGAAAAGATATAGTACTGTGAGATACTGTGGCACTTGTTTAACTGTGAAGAATAAATTTTCTTAGAAAAAAAAACATAAATGTACAAAACAATTAGGAAAGCAGCAATGAAAGCTAATGTATGCAAATTGTCAAACAGAAGAGTAGGTTGATTTCAAATCTTTTATTCTTTCCTGTGAACCTGTTAAAATGAGCATAACCTAAAGGGCTGACTATGACAAAGATGTGAGCTCGAGTATAACTGTACATACCAGTTCTGGCTCCTCCTTTCTTTTATGCTGCATGGCACCTGCTGCTCTATCCCTTGGCTGCTCTTTTTTTTCCACATTACTTTTTGCTTAGAGCCTCTGGCTGTGATTCAGGAGTTTGTTTTGGATCAGTCTGTTTGAACAGGTGGGCAATGGCTGGATCATTTAAGAATTCCCACACAAGCCCATGCAGTTTAGAAGCATCGTGTGCACTAATAATTAAAAGAACAATTAAGGTTATCACCATTAAAGTTCTAAGTATACAGTCGAAAATTGTGAGCCATCATAGAAACACATAATGTTTACTTACTATGATAAAAGCTAAAGAGTGAATTAACCTGAAAGTCAGGCTTTAATTGAGGTAAATCTCTAGCGTAATTGACATCAACAAGATAGCTGCCATGATTGCCAGATCTCTTTGACTGCACAAAGGCTGGTAAGCCACAGGTAACCCAAAGTAACTCTACAGTAATGAGATATTGTTATACTAAATCTTTGTTGTTCAAATCAGTAGTTTATAATATGATGCATACCACTTACTCTAATGATTTCAGCTTAAGTACTAGAGTTCCACACCTGAGCATGATCTTGCATCCCCAACAAGCATTGTTACCACTTATCACTCAAACAATTTGTTTAGTGGAACAACACTTATTGTACAGTCTGATGTTCCCTGATAGAAGTCAAACAGGCACGCTCTAATGCTTCCCTGTATGGCATTCTAGGAAAAACACACCAGAGCTCTTTTCTGAACTCTTTCTAACTCTGACTGTAAGTACTGAGGTAGAGAATAATGGAACACAGGGCAAGGGTAGTCAAGGGACGATCTAATACATGTGCAGTAGTAGGCAACTACATCTTCGGCTGGAACATGTGCACGTTTAAGTTGCACAAGGAAATGAATTTTCCTAGCTGCTTTCTTAACTAAACTATCTACATGATCGTTCCATGTTAGTGTGTTGTTGATGGTAAGGCCAAGAAGCTTGCTAGAAGTAGTTGCTTGGATCTGAGTCCTGTCGACTATAACTGGGTCGAAAAGTTCCGGGGAATGACAGAAACTGATGGTAAGCTCTGTATTCTTCTCAAGGTTTAGCTGGAATAAGTTGTCCGTTGACCAGTTGGAAACGTGGTCCACTGCTTCTTGTGCTCTACTTTGTTGCCCCTTCGGTACTTTTTCCTAAAGGGTGGTATCGTCCACGTACTTCCACATCCCAAAGGACACACTGGGGGTTAAGAGGTCGTTGATCATAAGCAAAAAAAGCCAGGGCCCCAATTTGGTTGCTTGGGGGACACCCGCTGGTACTGCACTGCATTCAGACATTATAGTCACGGCTGAATTTAACCCTCTGGGTCCGAGCTGACAAGAAGTTCAGGATCCAATTGATGATACTGTTGGAGACCCCAACCACCCCAAGTTTAGCCACCAAAGCTCCGTGATCGATGAAATCAAAAGCCTTGTGGTAATCAAAAAGAAAAACTTGTACAGATGCACTATTTCTGTCTGTTGCTTCGAGCCACTCATGGATCATACTTAACAGAGCAAGGACAGTAGATGAGCCTGATACAGTGCCAAACTAATTTAAGTCAGCTACCCTTTCTAAGGCTGGTCTTATGTAATCTGATACTACAAAGTCCTCAGCAACCTTGGAAAGCGATGTGGTTGGCGAGATTGGTCTAAGTTCTTTTTTGGGATCTGCGACTTGTTTTACTTTTGGGAGTGGAGTGACATCTGCATGCTTCCAAACAGATGGTAATTTCTGCTCTTTGTATGATGAGTTAAGTATCTCAGCTATTGGTTGATATAGCAGTTCCGCGTACTCCTTTAAGCACCAGTTGGACAGGCCGTTGGGGCCTGGGGCCTTGTGTGAAGAGCAAATGATTTAATGAATTTTCCCAAGACCTAGGCTGAAACTAGGCAATCCATACAGGAATTTCAGGACATTAGCCGTTTCCTTCAGTCAAAGGTGCACTTCATGGGTCCCATATTCCAATCAGGGCACCCAAAGAACACCCAAACGAGTATGTTAATCAGAAAAGCTTCCACAGCACCGTTTTGCAGGGGTTTGTTTGTTTTTGCATGTGAGTACTGGCTATGCAGGAAGCATTCCCGATGCTCGCGTGCTGCAAATGAGCTCACTACTAAATGCAATAGAAAAAAGCGACATCTTGCATTTCCCAATGCGTTAGGATAGGTGGCACTCAAGTAAAACCACTAATTGTTGCTGGCCCTGAGCTTATAACTTATGACCTGGTGCATGAAACCGTTTCCTCAGACCAGAGCCCTGATTGATAGCTAACGAGATTTCAACAAATCATTGAGCAGTGTAAGAGTGATTATGAAGCAGCCATTTGGACTGTTGAAGGGGGGAGGTGATGGTGCATGCTGAATAAACTCGATGAATCAGTGGAGAAGGTGTCCTCTACAATGATTGCCTGTTGCATACTACACAATATTTGCCTAGAGGTTGATGATCCCACTGAAATTGATGTCATCAGTGATGGGAATGGATTTCCTAGGGTGCCCTCTCCCAGGCCATGTTATCAATCAGTGCTCGACCTTTGCTTTTTGACTTGCTAGTCTGTAGGCTAGTGAGGTTTAAAATTTACTAGCCAATAGTCATTAGCAGGTAGCCAAGCCTGGGTTAAACGTTTGCTCTTGTTGCACACTTGCTGAGCTCCACCAGAGGCAAGTGTAAGCATGAGTTGGCCACATTCAATAAATCTATATTCTAACATTGCTGGTTATGGCTCTGAGGCTTTCAAGACAAACTTCTACATTTGGTGTTGTTTTCAAGTCTCATTTACGAATTGGGAGCCAAAAGGAACTTGAAGAATTTACAGTTTTGACCTGAAAGCCTCAGAGCCATATCAGAATATTGATACATTGAATGCGGCCTCTAGTCTGACTCCTATTTTGTTAGATAACTCAAATCAACAAAAGCACTTGTTTATTAGCGATAGTAAAAAATATCAAGAAAGTGAAAAATGAAAAAAGTGCTTTGTCTTCAGCCTGTCCTTTACTTTGCATGATTAGGATCGGTACAAATCTCTGCTTTTAAAGTCACTACAGGTTGTATTAGTTTTAGTTTGTGTCATTCTTTGTGGTCTTCTGAGCCTTTCACCTGAGTTCAGCCATCTGGCAACTGCTCTGGTGGCATTGTAATCAGAGTGATTAGGCCCACTTAGTGCAATGAAACATCAAGGCATGCACTGTGGATACATCAAGGCTAGATCTAAAATCTGGTCAGTTTCTTGGCGTAGTTTGTAGCTCTGCCCTGCATCTCAGTGCTGCTATCCCTTACTTCACTAGCACATTAAAAGTGCATGACAATTAACTTGTAGTTTTTAGTGAGCAACACACTGAGTGCTCTCCCTAGATGAGTTATCTACCTTGAGCTGTCTGCTTTTACAGTCTTGTAAGCTCTTTCATCCATTAACTCTCCTAGCTCTTTTAGCTTACGCACAGCTTTGCAGGAGTTGGTCCATGAGCCAGTAGGGCAGGTTGGTATTATCCAGGGTGATAAGGTTTATAGTGGTTTTCTAGTAGATTGGACCGTAAATAGCAGGGAAAAGCATGATAGCAATGATTCTATGGTAGCTAGTGGATAACAGTGCTCTTAAAAGTATGGTTCAGGCATGGAAACGAGGTTCAAGCTTGTTTTGTGTTTAGTAGCTTCAGTTGCCCACCAAAATGAACAAAACACTTGCACAACGGAACCATTGTTTCACAGATAATTTTTTTAATTACAAATGGTTCATTTCATTAGTCATGAGAGCAGAACACGACTTGGGCATGGAAATGAGGCTGAAGTTGGTTTGACAATTATGTGTGTTCATTAGCTTAAAATGTGAATCAAAATCTGCAAAACACTTATTAAGCAGTATCACTGCTCTACAACTGCATCATCTTTATATTATTGCGCCATTTATCACGTCGTTTGCATCATTAGACACATGACCAGGGCCTTTAAAATGACACTATTACATGACAAACAATATTAAGGCTGTACTACGCGAGTCACTCCAATCCATTTTAATTCAATCTGCTCTATTTAGTGTTTGTGGCGGTCTTCCTGACTTTTTTAGCGTGGGTATGGCTAAGAATATCATTCAAGTAAATGAGTCTCGTGAACCAACTTCTCTATTTACCAGTAGGCATACATAGAAAGTATACATAAAAGCATTTGTGAAACTTGACAGGAACTTCGTAAGCGTTCATTTTAATATTCCTCATCACTGTCTGTTCCATCGTCATCATCAGCACTCTCAATCTCTTGAACATAACCTTGGTTCTCACATTGAGCGAGCCTGCACATATCAGTGCATCTTAGGCCCTTTGTGACACAGACACATTTAGGGGCGACGCACTTTTTATTGCAGTTGCACGCTTATAGCTCGAGTATGTCCTCTTGTGCTGCTTTTACATCCATCCAGTCAACAACTAACTTGGCAACATGTTCAATCTTCCATTTGCGCCCAACAGGAGTCGGTACTTGTTGGTCTTTCTCTAAACACCATTTCCATATGGCAACCTGATAATTTGCTCTCTTGGCGTGCTTCACAAGACGATCTCTGCAAGGAGGAAGCTGTTGGCTTTCTATCTAACCTCTTCTTGAACAAAACAGTTGGTACTTCAGCTCATTGACTTTCGTGGTGACCGTGTTCTTAAAGTAAAGAAGATACGTAAGTTCCTCTAATTTATCTGTCAATTCACGAGGTAAGTCCCAATCTTTTCCCAGCTCAGTTGATGCTTATCAGCCCTTTTTGTTCTTCTGTAATATCTTCAACGCTTGTGCTTTTCCCTTTTCCACAAATGCGCTTACAGTATCACACCCAGTGAATGCATGCATCCAGAGAACACCTTTGCACACTTCTGGACCAAGTGAGGCAGCGACTTCTGTAATGTGGACAACCTTTGTTCACATACGAGTCCTAGATTTCATGAACAGAGAGGCTCCTATCTCATTGCTTAATGCGAAGGACAGGATAAATACATCTGTGTCTTCCGAACAGATGAGAACAGAGTTAAAGCCCTCATTAGCTGCATGAGAAGTGTGGAGCAGAAGGCATCCATCTGCTCTTCCTGTTGGAACCTTCCATGGTGATTCTGTAGCATGTATTACCAGCATTAGCATACAACAGTTTCCCCTCCAACTTCTGTCTGCATGCTTCCTCCCTCCACTCTTTAATGATGAAAGTGATAAGACTCGTCTTATTGCTCACTCATGTCAGGAAATTTGTATCGCCAACAATTTGTAATAACAATTCTATTCTTCTGAAGTTCGATAACCAAAAAGTCTTCCATAAAATAGGCCATACTTAATAATCACTAAATAACCGATGAGTAATCAATAGCATGAAGAATAAACGATAGGCCAAAGTATTTTTGGTCAACATTAAAATTGCTCTTCGACAACATACGGTGAAAATTTAGTGGTGATGGCAGAAGCGTGAAAAAAAATAACTAGCCATAACAGGAGTCTCACTGCATGATAAAACTCAAACTAGTAAATCATTAAAAATTTAAACTTATTTTCATACGAGAACTTGGTGTATAACATTGCCACTCAGCTCAAAACCTTTGTGAGTAACATACCCGTATAACTATTTTTGTCTTATGGATAAACTCTTTAGTTATTAAAACGGTGAAGGCAGTTGATTGAGAGTTAAAAAAGCTTACCATCTTGAATTCGGTTGGAAAAAGTTTTTCGTTTGGATTACAGCCTAGTAAAAAAATGACTACTTGTCAGAGTTTGAGGGCCTTGTTGAAGAAAATATTTCAACTAGAACCCTTTTGCACAAATTATTATTATTATGATAATAAGTACAGTTTAGGAAAGTACAGTTACTGACACCAATGTTAAGAAATAACTCAAATGTATGCTATTTTAAGGCTTATGACAGGGCAGTCTCGGGTATTGAGTTGTTTGCACATGGATGACATAATGTGTCAATCTTATCTATATGGATCTCTAATTCAATTAGGAACATGTGAATTTTGCATGCTTTGAAATTTTCAAATCATAGTGTACCTCTGTAATGTGAATAACAACATACCTGGGGTCTAATGACATTAAAATTGTGATCCAGGCCTGCAAGCATGGTGCCAACTTTCATTACTTCATGAGAGAAATGTGTCAGCTTAGGAAGATACTTCAGGAACAATTAATGGTAAACCTCCAGAGGTTTAGTGTGGACAAAGTCTACAAGGTGAGCAAGATCCTTCAAAAGAGCCTTGTCTTTAACAATATTCACCAGTGCAGTGTGTGCAGAACTTCCAGTCTTAAGCCATTTCTCCTTTCGCTGCTGCTCAGTGGGAAGTGGATCATATTCAAACTTATGAAAATGTTAAGTGAGTGACTGATAGGCACTTCTCCCGCAAAACATCAGGAATTTTGCCACAGGATTCTGCACACCACCACAGATGATTCACAATGGAAGGAATCCATGCTGCCAACTCAGAGCAGCCTGATTTCTTTGATGCTGCAGACAGCTTCTTGCTAACAGACTTGGCAACATGCCATGAGTCAAAAGCATGCCGGATGTTACCATGGTTGACCCTCATTTCCTTTTTTATCTGAGGATGTCTGTCAGTGGAAATTACAGCAACCTTTATGCCATCACTTTTTGACTTTCAACGTCAAGAAATGTACAAGTACAGTATTTTCCACAGTGGCTTCGTGAATCACAACGACCATCATCTGCCAAAACGGCTCTACTTTCTCTGGACTTTAAAGTGGAGAACACTTTGGCCTGTTCTTCTTCCCAAGTGGTTTTAACAACTGGAAAGATATACTGTTCTCACAAGTTGTAGTATGTGCCTTTGCCAATAAACTTGAAGTTGATAAGACTTGAAAATGACTCAAACTTAGCAAAGGGTATACCTGAAAAACAAAATCCCAGCGGTAAAGAGCAAATTTCCTGCCCTCTAATATCACCCAGTGGGGGGCTGTGACTGCCACTTGTAATCACAATAATTGTTCAAACAGTTCAAGTTCAGCGAAAGCTGGGACCCTTCATTCTGAATTTCAATGTTGGCCTCGGGAACTATAGGTGATCTGCAGCTAGGACAAAAGTGCAACAGTTCCCTTAACTTATCCTCATAAACAAGAAAAATCTGCTCCTTAGAATAGCTGGCGTCCATTACTATATCCTGCTCCTGTGAACAGAACTGTTCATCTTCATCGTCACTTGGCAATCAACTGGTCACATGACCTATGAATTAGCATAATTTGCTTTGAAAAGTGATTAAAAAATAGCACTTTACTATAGATTGAGTTCACACACCAAAAAGAACTCCAACAGCAGCCAATGAGTAGAGCGCAGGAAGTTGACTTGTTATTTAGAAAAAAATAATGACTTGACTTGAATGAAATGCAGTACAGTTACTGTGATATGCCTTAAAAGTAATCAATTCCTTGTATGCAAGGCAGTTTTAGGCAAATAATTTGGATATATCAACAAAGTTGAAATGGTAAATTGGCCACCGTAATGATTGCAAAAGCTGACGTTTCGAGCGTTAGCCCTTCGTCGGAGCGAATAGAGGAATTGTGGGTTGTGTGTGCTTTTAAAGGCAGAAAATGGAGCTACGTTATTGGTGGGTGCATGGCAACGAGAAAAACATGACTAAATTAGTGGAATGAAATAGCGAATGTTATTAGCAACTTCAATTTCATGGCTATTAATTGTCTTCTTTGTCTGGGTCCACCTTGACCTAAAGGCCTACCAGCTCTTTATGGCTTTAGTCTTGAAGGACCCTGGCCACATTCCTCATCATTAAAGATACACTGATCCATGGTGTGATACTTCTCAAAGCAAGGGGTGGGGCACATGTAGGTGTCACACAATACACACATGTATGGTGTTAACACTCTCTGAATATGAACCTTGCATGCACATCTCTTCTTTGCTTTAAGAGGAAAGTGACCCAAGTTAAGATTTCTGCGAATTATTGGGTCAGCGGGAACTTGTGGTGAATCATGCCTGTAGGGTCTGCCCCCATGGAGACCCTGGTTTATATCAAGTCGAAATTGCATCATTGATGTTTCCTTGGCATGAAAGCAGCAATGTAAAACATATGCTGTTAGAATTGATACCTCTTGTAGATGGTAAAACTGTTTCAGGTACCAAGCCCACCCTTTCATCAGTCTGGCATATGCTGTGGTTCTCTGGTCAGTCAAATTGACCCCGCCTAGGTGTGAGTTGTATTCCTTTATGGGTACAGGACACTGAAACTCCTTTTTTTGCCACACATTTGCCTCCCTAATATCTCTTTGGACAGAAACTGTGTCTACTGATGGTGGCAGTGTTGTTATAAGAGTTACTGCACTTTGCTGTTTCAGCATAATCACCAGAGGCAGTTAACATTAAAAGCGGTCCTATAGTATAACACTGCTCTTGCTAAGTTATGCCACGTTCAAAGGAGGGTTGTACGTTGCCATGGAAGACTTTGGACATATCCAGGCCAAACAGGTCAGTTATGGCAAAACCTGTTCAGTGGTGTTCTACCTGAAGTAGAATGGAAGAAGACCTTTCGAATGGACCAGGAAACCTTCATGTAAGTTGCTGACAAATTACGACTTTACCTTCAACCCGACAGAAGTCCATGGGGTCTGGATGTGTTATCAGTGGAGAAACAGCTCGGAATAACTTTGTATTATTTGAAGGATCAAGGTTCTCTAATGATGACAGCTGATACTTTTGGAGTGGCACTCTACACAGCCTCAGTGGTTGCTGGGGGACTGGGTTACCATCTCACAAGATTCTATTAACAAATTATTACAAATGTGATATAAGTCTGTTGCGATAATTCGTTAAGCTTTGACGTCATTGCGGGAAAAAAACTTATTTGAAATCGTTTTGTCCTACATTTAAAAAGAGTCAAGTTATTGCTGGAGCGCAGCTGACGGCCGTGTGCGTCTAGTCTTTTCTGTGGAATTAATGATGACAACTGTGAGTTTTTAATTTTCTTGAACTGTTCGAGGCAAAGACATTCCCTATTTTCTTCCAGTGTGGGGTAATTCAAAACATTACATGCAGTTCTGTAAGAAATTAGAGCCTCAATTATCCTGAAAGCTCTTCTTTGTATCTGTTCTAAATTGTCCACAAGGTAAGATGGAAGGCTAGAATGCCATATCGGGCATGCGCACTCCAAAACAGGACGTATTAGAGCAGTATAGACACTAAGTAAATCCTTGGGTGGAAGGCCATTGCGGCGCAGGACGCGAAGGATATAAAGTCGCTGAGCAGCTTTCTTTCTAATGCTAAGAATGTGACTACGCCATTTTAGATCATCCTGAATGAGCACTCCTAGGAGCTTGTGACTTTAAACTACTTCCATTGAGGTGTTATTAATAGCCAACTGTGATAGAGTGGGAGGGTTACGTAGGAAGCATATTCTGAGTTCTTTGCACTTTTTTGGGTTCAATTTCATGTAATTTGAAGAACACCAGGTGGATATATCATCACGGGTGGTTTGGATAGTTGATGAACCTTCTTGAGGTAGAACTTCAGCAATGGTTAGGTCATCAACGCACTTCCAGAATGAAGTGGTTGGAGTAAGCTCATTCACCATAACTAAAAATAGTATCGGACCCAATTTAGTCCCTTGTGGGACCCCAGCGTTTACATATCATGACAGAAAAGGAGGGTTGGACCTTTAACATTGTCTTAACAGTTGCTAATGTAGTCTGCCTCAAAAACTCTGTTCAAAGAAAGTTCCAAGATATGCAAGATCTGTCCCAAGTAATGAAAGGCTGGATAACTTTATCCAGTGCATGAGTCACTATCTACGGGTACTACTGTATGGTCAGATAATGGGAAGATTGCTATATTACAAAATCTCACTAACAAATATAGATCACAATCTGCTCAGCCAAGCACAGGAATATACTAAAACCTTTACAATTTTTTCACTAGCAGTGCTTTTTAAAAACTGGTTATTGACTTGTCTGCGAGAGAATGTTATCGAGGTTTTGGTGTTTAAAGCCTGCTTAACAGCAATAGTGTATGGACATTTTACAGAAAAATATACGAACTGATTACTTGTGTGTGTGAAAAGTCAATGAAGCATCTGCCATGCTAGCCTGTAGCTAATAATTAGTGTTTATTATTCAAAACATAACATAAGGTGTTGCTTAAGGGCCGATTTATTTTCAGGTAAACAGCCATACTACATTGTTTAAAGTATATTGAAATTGTTGTTGTTGTCACGGTTCACATTCTGTCAGAGAAACTGGGAATAAACCACTTTTGATACATGCTATATAGTTGTCCTATCAAAATATCGAAACGAGGCTCTTGGCGTTTGAAAGCACGCTGACTGGTGATGGGAAACCCTAGGGAATGATATACACTCAAAACGAATGTTTAGAGCTTTTCAATGTGGTCAATCAAAGCACTGTACAAATTCTTTGCTTCATCAGGTGAGTTTGGCATGAGCCAGTGCTTTTCATGCATGATGATGTTGGCAAGATCTGAAAATTCTGGTGTGCAGTTAAGTAGTTTCTCGCTATTACTGTCTCACACAAGTTGCTGACTAACAATGATGACAACCTTGTCCACTTGAATCATAAACTCCCTTGTACCTGATATCTCTGGAAGTGAAAATAGAAGATCTGGATGTCCTCCAGGCGACTTTTGGTTAACTGATGGTCTAATTCTATGATTGTTCCAAAGCCTTGCAGCTCTGTACAGTTCATCCCTTAATATGTCCATGTAGCAAAACCTCAAACATTCCACATGTACCACGTTAGAATCACAATAACAGCCACTTTCTTGAAGCTCTTTGGAATGCTGTATCCACCAATCAGTACAACCCCTTCGCAGCTGGGACCACGAAGCCTCTATCCTTTGATTGGATACAGACTGGCCATAAAGAAAACTCTTCACTGCCCGAAATGAGTCATCTGAATTGTTTCAAAAGAAATGTTTAATTGCAGCAACATGGCTGTTTTCTGTACCACAGTCCGCTCGTAAAATACGGGCAGTGCCCCCCATCTCAATAATACATTTGACAAAATAACGTGCAACAACTGTAGGGTCATTGTTAGACATCCCAACCTCGAGCCACATTATTTGCCTACTATAGCCATCTATACATCCATGGATGGAAAAACCAAAAGGCTTTAGTTTATCATACCCGTCAATGTGCCAAAGAAAATTTGGCCCTCTTCACTTATACTGACGCCTTTGAAGTCGATGCCTCAACCGCCTATCAACACCATCAGGATCTATGTACCTGAGAGCGTGCCGTACAGTCTCTTTTGAAACCGCAAGGCTGCGATCTGTGACCAATCTTTGCGAAACAGATCTATATCCAATATCACTTCCCCTTCCTCGTTGCTCTTTTTCAATATTGACAATAACAGTTCTCAGGTCGGAAATGTTTTGCGGTGTTTTAAGGCCTCTATTGGCTAGTATTCTTTTCAACTGTTGAAAACCGAGTTCCTCGTCATGCAGTAATAGAGGACATGATAGTATTTCTGCGTGGTTGTATCCAATTTTAAAGTATTGCTCAATTAATTCATCACGAAAGTTCAAGGCCAAATGCGCTGCCTTATTTGCCCCGTCTACACAAACATAACCCAGGCTCTTGCTTTACAACAACTCGTCAAATAACTCGTCACATAACTTGTCAAATAACTCATCAAGTAACTTGGCAAGTGACTTGTTGTTTCGACAAGGAACCTCTCCAAGCTTTTCCATTTTTCTAAGACACACTTTTATTGCTGATCTCTACTTCATGTAAGAGTACATTGCTATCTAAATATGGTCAATCAAGCCATATACGTAACATCTCCCTTTCTTTGAAAGGAACAAAAAAAACAACTGTAACAGACTTAGCTAATAAACAAAGAAAATCAGACTGACTTTTTGTAACTCAAAACAAAACCCTAAACTAAACGGAACTTAAGCCCTGAACGGAACTTGTTGTATTATACTGAAATGCGCGTTTAAGTCTTTGAGTCTTTGAATCATTATGCCTCTACTAATGTTTCATATCAAAGTCTTTAAATCTGGACGGCAAACGAATGCTCGGAGTTCTTGTCTTCTGTGTGGCTGGTAATGTACTGCTGGTGCTGGATAATTGTTCTGCAGGACTCGGGGGGTGTTGAGTTCACCGGCTTAGGACTCAAAGGTGTTGCAAACCTTGTCAGTGCTGTTGGTACTTCCTTGTGATTGCCACTAGGTTCTGTTGTACCATCCTTGTTGTGTTGCTTTTCTTGAGCTATAGGTACTTCTGCAGGTCTCAGGAACTGCCTATTTCTTCTGAGGGTCTGATCGCCTGATTTGACCAAGTAAGACCTATCCGAGAGTTTCTCTATGCATGTAGCTTGCTTCCATGTTTGATTCTTCTGTAAAGGTGCGATTCGGACTTCTTGTCCAATCTCTAATTCTGGCAACTGTTTTGCGCTACGGTCATGGTAAAGCTTCGCTTTTCGCCTTTTCCACTCTAACTGCTCTGTAGAGTCTGGAATTACTTCAGGACGAAGAAGACTTGCTGCTGTAGGTAACCGAGTTCGTGTCCTTCTAGACATAAGCCTTTGAGCAGGGCTGTTGCCTAGACCTTCTGTGGGGGTGTTCCTGTAGTCTAATAAAGCTAACCAAGGGTCTTTTCCATCACGTCCAGCTTTCTTGAATAGCTGTTTGACCGCCTTGACTGAGGATTCCGCTTTCCCGTTAGCCTTTGCATAATGTGGCGATGACGTTACATGGTTAAATTCCCAGCTGAGTGAGAACTCGTGAAATTCGTGACTGCTAAACTGTGATCCGTTGTCTGAAACAACAGTGTCCGGGATTCCATGTCTACTGAATTGCTGTTTAAGGACTTGTATGACTGCCTGTGAGGTCGTGTCCTCAAGTTCGTCAACTTCAACAAAATTTGAGAAGTAATCAACGATTGTGACGTAATTCTTTCCGCTTAATGAAAACAGATCTGTACCAACTTTGCTCCATGGCCTGTCAGGAATTTTATGAGATTGCATTGGCTGCTTAACATTTTTTGCTTGAAAATCGGCGCAAACTGGGCATCTCTCAACGACGGCTTTGATTTCTGAATTCATGCCAGGCCAGAACACAATGTCTTTAGCCTTCCTCAGGCATGCTGCAATTCCTTGATGACTTGAGTGTATTCTTGAAAGCATCTCCGGTCTCATAGCTTTTGGAACTATCACTCTCTGACTCTTAAACAGAATTCCATTGTGTAGCGAAATCTCTTCTCTAAAATTCCAGTAATCGCGAATTTGTACTGGGCATTGTTCTCTTCTCTCTGGCCATCCAGTTAAAACCGTGGTTTTCAGGGTTTCGAGAACAAGATCTTGCGCTGTACATTTCTGGAGATGAGTTAGCCTTTCTGGAGCTACTTTGATGGAGTCCAAGGGGGTAAGTGTTTCAAGTTCTATGGCAAAAACTTGAAAGTTGTCTGACTTGGACGTACTATCGGCAAGTGAGGCTCTTGACAAATGATCAGCGACGTACATCTGTGCGCCTGGCTTGTATTTAACTTCTAGATTGAAGCGTTGCAACCGTAACATCATCCTCTGCAACCGACATGGAGCTGAGTGTATGGACTTCTGAAAAATACTCTGCAAGGGCTTGTGATCTGATTCCACTTTTACTTTCTCGCGACCAGCAAGGTACTGACTGAATCTTTCACATGAGAAGACAATTGCCAGGCACTCTTTTTCAATTTGTGCATATTGCTCTCGGTCCGTGACAGAGATCTTGAAGCAAATGTGACTGGTTGGCCACCTTGTAACAATGCTGCTCCTAACCCATAGTCACTAGCATCACATTGTATGGTGACTTCTTCTGCCAAATCGTAGTACTTGAGCACAGGGTGTTTGACCACGAGTTTTCTTACTTCTTTGAATGCTTCCTCGTGTTGTTCTGACCAAATAAACTTAGCTTCCTTCGCAGTTAAATCTCTCAGTGGTTGTGCAACTTCTGATAGCCTAGGTAGGAACTTCGATAAGTAATTGACAAATCCTAGGAGACTTAACAGTTCTTTCTTTGATTGAGGCTTCGGCATCTCCTCCACGGCTTTTATTTTGTCTGGGTCTGGCTTCAACCCATTCTTGGTGATCAAGTGTCCCATGAATTTAACTTCGGACTTCCTGAGGTTCATCTTGCTGCTGTTTAGACGAAGATTTGCTTTACGAGCACGGTCTAACAGACCAAGTAAGTTTTCATCATGATTCCGGTTGGCTTCTTCGTCGTTCTCTCCATAGCCCATCACTAATATGTCATCTCTGATTACCTCTACTCCCGGTAAACCATCAAGTTTCTCGTGTAGCTTGGACTCAAATTCTTCAGGAGCTAGGTTGATGCCAAAGGGGAGTCTCAAATACTTGTAACGCCCAAAAGGAGTCCAGAATGTGGTCTTGAGGCTACTGCTTGTATCCAATCCAACCTGATAGAAACCATCTTTAGCGTCCATGGTGCTGAATACTTTTGCTTTGCTGAGTTTCGGTAGCAATTCATCCAAGGTGGGCATTTGAAATTTGGGACGGATGGCTGCCTTGTTAAGATCTTTAGGATCCAGGCAAATTCTGATCTTGTTTGGTGTGGTTACTACAACCATGCTACTGATCCACTCAGTGGGTGCGGTGACTTTCTCCACGATTCCTTTCTTCTCCAGGTCATCAAGTTTGGACTTGACTCTTTCACGTAAGGCAACTGGTACTCGACGTGGCGAGTGTTGCACTGGCTTCATATTGGGGTCCGTGACGATCTTGGTATCTCCAATATGGCCCAACCCTTCAAACACATCTCTGTAATCTCTCAAAATCCGATCTCTGGTCAGGAGACTGTTCTTAACAACATGTATAGATTCCTCTAGATCCACTTCAAACTTGAGAAGCTCCAGTTGTTCACAGGTCTCAGCTGATAATAGAGGTTTGTTAGTACTGTTAACAACTTGGAATCTTAGGTCTCTGCGGTTGCCTTTTCTCTCTGCTGTGAGTGTAATCTCGCCCATGGGAGACATCAAACTACCATCGAATAGCTTCAGCTGTGAGTTAGACTTACGTAGAGGAGGATCACCATTCTGGAGTAGTTGAACCAGGCTTCTGTGACTGATCACGTTACAAGTTGCTCCAGTGTCCAATTGACATACAAGCTGCTCTTTGTACTTTTGATCTGCTATAAAAGTAATGTTAGATGTCAGCTGTTTACCATAACCACTAACTGCTGTTATCTCTTCTAGCTGTAACAACAATTCTTCTGACTCATAACCTTCTGCTTCCTTGGCAACATGAACTCTCTCTTTGTTCGACTGACACATGAGAGCGAAATGATTCATTTTCTTACAAATTCGACATTGTTGCCCATGTGCAGGACACTCAGTCGGTTTAGCATGCTTCTTTTGCTGACCACAATATTTGCATTTCCAAAATTTTCTTGTAGATTTCTTTTGTGTTGAAGGCTTCTTTTGGTATGGAGGTTTCTTGCCTTGTGCTGGTTTATGCTTGGCACGAACGAAATTCAGTTCGTCATTATCTTTCTTGTCGACATTTTGTATTGCTTTTAACTGATTCTTCGTTACTTCGTTTGATCTGCACATGTCGAGAGCTTTATCCAAGGAAAGATCTCTCTCTCTGAGTAGTCTAGCTTTCGTAGTCTTATCTTGAATGCCGATGACTAACCTATCTCGGATCATCTCTTCCGTAAGAGCTCCAAACTGACAAGATGATGCCAATTTCCTCAATCGATTGATAAAGCAATCAACAGTTTCGTCGGGTATTTGACAACACGAATTAAACACATACCTTTCGTAGACTACGTTTCTCTTGGGGAGAAAATACTCTTCTAATGCTTTGAGTGCTGACGAGATAGTAACTTCACCAGAGCCAAAATTAAGATTCCGAAAAATCTGGAGACACTCTTTTCCTATAACTGAACGGAACGTTGCTAACCGTATTGGTTGGCTCTTTTGGTCTAATCCTGTCGCTATTTCGTAATCTTGCCATTGTTGCTTGAAAAATTCCCAGTTATTCGGGATATCTCCACGACAAACCATAGCTGCTGGGACAGGGAAGTTTGTAGGAAAAGTGCTTATCTGTGGCGGTAGGGGAGCTTGTGGAGCTGGCGGTGGTGTAGCTTGCTCGCTAGACGACATCGTTTCGCTTTCCACGCACGTGGTCGATGAAGGAATTCGCCGTAAGTGACATTCACTGCAGTGATTTTGCTCCGCGCCGCTCCCAGAGTTTCTTGAACCGACTAGACGCCGAACAAGGAAAAACTTCAGCAATGCAGCTAGCTAGAAGTTTTTTAAAAAATAACCACTCCTGACACCATGTTTCGACAAGGAACCTCTCCAAGCTTTTCCATTTTTCTAAGACACACTTTTATTGCTGATCTCTACTTCATGTAAGAGTACATTGCTATCTAAATATGGTCAATCAAGCCATATACGTAACACTCGTCACTTGACTCGTCACATAACTCGTCAAATAATTTTGTTTGATGATGGGCCTTTGCAGGCTCCGTAAGTACCCCTAGCAGTCCACTTTTCTTTTCCAGACGTAACTGAACTAAAACAAAAATAAATGAACTTCCGATGTAACAACAAGATTTAATGCAATGCAACGATCTACTGCGATGTAAGTCTCACATATTCAATGTTCGTAAGACTACGATAAACATAACTCAAAGATCAACGATCTTAGCCTAATCTGTTAGCTATTGTGAAATCTAATGTCACAAAATCTAACTTGTTTGCGCTACAAATGTCAATTTCTAATTAATATTTAATCACAAAATAATAAAGTTAAGCATCACCTATTTCTTTGCTGACAGTTTTTACAAGTTGGATGAATCTGTTTAACGTACATATCATTTGGGTACAAAGAGAGTGCGTGAGATTGCATGCAAACTCTATGATGAAAGATCTATATTGTCTTCCAACTAATACTAAGCTCTGCTACACTTGCTACACATTAAACTGTTTTGACCAATCATAGAGCTGCTTCACCAAGGTACTGGACTACTGAAATTTCTCAATTTAACTTTTCTTACACAGCGCCTTTCCAGATATTTCTTCTGGTTGTTTTGAGCTGACGGACTCAAGCAAAGGCGGGAAGTGCACTAACCACTTGAGGGGCTGGTGCTTTCTCACGTGACTTCGTAGTGCGTATGATGACAAGGCAGAATCTGGGTTACAGAATACCTCCGGGAGAAGACCCTGACCAACGTCGCTGAACTAACACCCTTGCTGATTGGCCCATTCATATGAACATGCTGATTGGTTTCAATACATCCTAAAGAAAGATGGCGAACTTGGCAAGAAAAGAAAATGCTACAGGAGGCTGTATTATTGCAGTATTTCAAACGATGTTGAGTTAGACTGCCATTATCGATTCAAAAGGTGAGTCTTCTTCGTTAGATTGTAATTTACAAGATGTAACCCATAACAAAGAAGTAGAAATTAGCCCAAGAAAATATAAATACCCTTATGAAAACAATCCTATCTTAAGTCTATTTCTTGTCTATTTTAATGCTCACATCTATTTTTATACTATTTTATTTTATCAGACTTGTATTTTATTCCTATTTTACCTGAAAGGGAAAATAGAGCCACTATTTAAAATGTATTTTAAGGCAAGATTGAACAAGGTGGTGTATTTTATTTGTATTTTCTCAAAAGGAGCGGAATAATAACAAGCTAAACAGAATATTTTAATCATATTTTATTTTCTACATCAGTAAAATAGTGATAAAATAAGCTGTTTTATTTCTTTTTTCTGCTGATAGGGCATGCTATAGCCATTTCCTTTGAAAAATATGACAAAAATAGGCTATCACAAACCTATTCTTGGTTTCAGGTGACGTCACAAGCTTTGCAGAAGTTAGTGTCTGCCATGTTGGTGTCCCTCGGGTGTCAAATTTATGAATAATTAGTTGATTTCTATAGTCGTCTCTCTTATCGCCGTATTATTTTGCGAACTACATGAATATCCAGAAAGAAAAAAGCGATAAAAGTACCTGGCATTCATCTTAAGGCATCCCAGTGCTCTCTGAGTATGCCGATCGAAATCTTAGAGAGTTGGATAAAGGAAAGATGTTTGCAAAAGATCTTGGTCATTGGGGTTGACCCCGCAAGTATACCAGCGGAGAAGTTCAGTCCAAAATGCTTGCCTCCTGTGGAAGTGTTGGACTTGCTGAGCTACCTCGTTCTTGAGACCAGCTTCTACACCAAGAAGCAGTTCAAGGCATTCAAGAGTCTGGAGGCGTTTAATCAAATGGTGTCGGGATTTGTAACCTCAGTTGTAGGCAAAGTAATCGCTGGCAAGTATGTTGTGAGAGCACGAGTTTGGCATTCACAGCTTATGAATGATCCTTTAGTGAGCATTTGGGTCATTTCCGAAAACTATGGGTCTATTTTGTCAGCCCATTGTTTGGGATGCAAAGCTGGACTGGCTGAGTCATGCTCACATATCGCAAGTGTTTTATTTTATATACAGGCAACTACTCGAATTCATGGCAAGCTCGCTGGGTGTCACGAAAACTCAGACCCCTCAAAGTGCTCCATAATTCAATACTGCATAGCATAAAGCATGAACATATCATTTTATAACATAACCGGTGGAATAATGCAACAAATCCGACGTGAAAGACGGAGAACAATATCAAGAGTGATTCTTCAGTGAAGCAAATCGTGACGACGCTGATGCCAAGTCTTCTTTCCCGTTGTTTTTCTCTTTCTGCCTCACTTAAGAACTCTAGCCCAAGGGTCGCAAAATTGTCTTCGTTTTGGGACTGGTGGGCTGAGTCTCTGTTTGTATCCATTATTATCGTGAAATATTTACGTATTTTAACAGAGCGACAACAAGGATCTGTGCGATGAAGTACAAAAAAGTAACAAACGTCCCTTTCGGCTCGTCAAAAGCACGCCACATTTTAATACTTTAGTGATGGAGCGAGCGCATTTGATCCAGTTAACTGTGAATGAAAAGCTCAAGAATAATGGGTTAAAACGGAGGAAATCTAAGCTAAATGAAGTCTTGTGTCACTCTAAAATGTTTTACATCTTTTGCTGATCATGTAGGCGAAAAAGATATTCATTTTCGCGAAGTGTAGAATCAATAAGGCGAGTATAGATTCTACACCAAGAAGCACTTCATTAACGCCACAGAACATTCAAGAGCGAAATTTGCATGTTTATAAACAATCAATAGTTTCAACGAACAAACAAGAGCATCTATCGACAATCAAGGATGCCAAGTTGACATTTCAAAACGCGCAATTGACAATCAGTAACACCAAAAGAAAATCATTAACATCTTGTGACAATCGTAAGTGAAAAAGAGACATTCAAGAAGTCAATTAGCATAGAGAGGCACAATCGATGGCGTCAAGAGACAATCATCTATTGAAAAGTTACATTCAATCCAGCGAATCGTTAAACAAATGTGTAATAATTACAAACAATAAAGGGAAACAAAATTTCAAAAATGTTTCTTAGTTTAAGGCTATTATCCTTCGATTGCTTCGTTGTTGATGCATCTTGGTAAGTACGTCTGCATAAACCTGAACCACTGTCCACATTTGGCGACAGTGATGGTACCAATATTCCTCTGTAGTGCTTGAAGTAACAACTGCATGCGTTAATTTCCCAAGGCAAGTCCTTGACGTCTGGCTTCAGCGCAGCCGTTCATCTGTATTTAAATTTCAGGACGACATATATCCGCCTTTATTGCAGCTTTGAAGGCACTAATAGGGACTTTAAGATCCACTACGGCGAGGCTCTGGTACGGCAAAAGTGTGAAAGATTACTTCCAGTGACGTCACTACTTACAGTTCGAGCAAGGTTTCCCGCCGTAGCACGGCTGTCTGATGCGGGAAACATGGCGAGTTGACGGAGTGTTCACTACGTGAGTAAACTATTGTATTTTTATCGGATCTCTTATCGTTAGAATGGAAAGGGGGCATAAAAACGTTAATTTGTACTATATTTTAAAATAATATGGGTTTTATGACGTTCTTTTAGCAAAAAAAACTTGCTGGAAGTGTTCCGAAAGATGGACAAGTCAGACAAGCACACATCGCAAGCATTGTAAGTTCAAAGTTGTTTTTACTTTTGCTCACTTCTAGTCTCTAAAACACTGACGTTTAGCGAAGTTCCATGCAACTTAGTGTAGAACGGGTGACTGCTGGAATAAAGGATGACTTGGTTTGAAAGAGAAAACTGTTTTCCTTTCCATTTTGTTCATTTTCTGTCGATTTAAGCTTAAGCTTACAGCTGAGTGAAATCACTTGACTTGGTTGTTGAGTTTGCCCCTCTTTCAGAGCTTTATGATGATAGGCAGTATCTCTCTCTTGAAATTTGCTCCTGAATAATGACAAAAACTTTGTTAGAACACATTAGCATTCATAGAACATTTTTTATTTTAAGGGCTTAAGATAAGGTAAACCAATTTTTCACCTTCTGGTGGGATGCTTTGAAATTACATATGCACTCTTTAGCAAATCTAGGCGCCAGTATATATAAGCTAATGGAAACTCTAGGATATTTTGAAGTCGTGAGGGAAGTTTTTCTCCTGATCTGAAAAAAAAAAGTCGTAAAGCTAAAACAGATGTACACATAATTGTTGACAATGTATCAGACTCAATGTCAAACCCAGCATTTCCACTTGTAACTTAGAAGAGACATTCTACTTTTGCATCTAAGCAGAGGAAAACTTTATGCTTATTTCAGTTTTACCCAATAGCTTTGGTTAAAAATTTAATCCTCATTTTGAAAAGAAGTCGTGCTGGTTAATGCCCAGATAGATGATGACATTCTTTATTTTTCCAGAAATTCCAGTGTCACAGGTTACTGTTCTTTTTTCCTACTCACAAGAGCACTTGATTTCTATTCTATTATTCTTATTAGGAAGTCAATGCAATGGACAAGAGAGCATGATATCCTTCTTTGCCGAGAAGTCCTTGCCCTAGAAGTTTATAAACACAAAAAGGGAACCAACGAAGCAGGGCGACTGTGGGATGAAATTGCCAAGAATCTTGGAGGGTGCCAAACTGTCAGATTTAAATCTAATTTATCTCAGCGGGCCGTCAGGGAGAGATTTAACCTTATTCAAGGTAGATTCAAAGAAAATGAAAAGACTGAATTGGCTGCATCTGGAATCTCTGTACCAGAACAAGATGAGCTTGATTTACTTCTTGAGGATATAACAGAGAGAAAGAGATGGTATTGCAAAAGCTAATGAAAAGAAAGGTCAAGAGAAGGCCACAGCAGAGGATATTACAAACCAAGCTTTGGAACGGATGGGGCAAACAAAGAAGCGAAAATCTGAAGTTGGCCAAGAGTCAAAGGAAAGAAAATCCAGGAGAAGCAGTAATGAGGCTCTCCAGTTTATGCAGGAGAAGGCCAAATCAGACATGGCTTTAAGAGAGGAAGAGCTTAAGATAAGGAAAAAAGAAGAAGAGACAAACGCTGCTCAGTTCACAACAATGTTCACTCAGCAGCAATCCGTCTTGCAGGCAATGGCCCAACAGCAAGCTCAACAGCAAGCTCAACAGCAACAACAACAATCAACACATGCAGATGTTAATGGCACAGCAAAGTCAGGCATTGATCTCTGTCTCAGAAAAACTCTTGCAAAAAGAGTGACTCAAAAGAGTCTGGGATTTTTTTAAGAACAGTTCGCTTTCATTGCATTGGAGTTTTATAGCAAGAGGTGTTAGATTAAAAGGGATGTGAAATAACGTACTCCATGTATGATTGTTATTAGCAAAGTTGTGTTTTGGAGGCAGGTACAGGACTGTATTTGAAAGGTGGTTCAGTTTGGATGTGCATGGAAGGTAATCAGAATGTGCCTTTATTTTATATTTGTCTTTTTTTTAAAAAAAAGGTTAACTGGCTGTGTTATGCAAACAATTGAATGAAAAAAAATGCTTATCCTATAGGACATGCAAATTGTTGTGTTACTAGTTCAATTTTCTTTTCGTGGGGACAAGGAGTAAGGGCTTGTTCACACCAGTTGAGCAAGCACAACTGCAATAATACCCAACTTTGACATCTCTAAATTGTGACTCAGGCTTGGGCACAAGCACAAAAAACTTAAGACATTGCATTCTCCTTGTGCTTACACTTTCCTTTTGTAACTGAAATGCACTAATGTAGGGGCAAGTAATATAAAAACTATTGATTTTAGGGTTGTGCTTCCTTCGGGCTGATTCACCCTTGTTGAGAACTTGAATCTTGTGGCTCTGCTTATGTCCTTGTGAGAGCTAAGGTTAATAGTGTCATGGCATATGCAATTCTGAAGATACACCTATCTGGAAAGTCTAAGTATGTGAAGAACAAGGTGGGGTGCACAAAAAATATGGCTTTTGCTTTCATAAATAACCTTGAATTCAAGTACTTTTGAGGTTTTCCATGAATTCAAGGGTCTTATGCAAAATAAGTTTCAAGGTCAGGAGGATCACACAGGAAAAAATCTGAGGTTGTGTTTCCATATAGACATGTTAGCCCATTTCTAAGAATAGCACTAACAATGTACATTTTCCCCACACTACTCAGTCCCAACTTTAAGTTCTTCTTAAAGTCCAGAAACTTGAAGTAACTTATTATGTCTCCAAACAGCCACTCCACACTTGTTCTCACTCTACTCATAGCAGTATTGTAAGCTTCCATCTGTGGGGTTAAAGCTCCATTTTTAAATGGACATTGAAGGTGTACACGAATGGGGTAGGCAGGATCCCCATAAATACAAAGTGGTTGTCCAGCCAGGCTGAAGGCATACTGATTGAGGTCATGCAATAGGTCAGAATCAGCCAGCATACCTGCATCATGCTTTCTGCCCTCTGCAACAAAATTCATGGAGGCACTGTTAAAGTTCAATCAGATAAGTGAAACCAAAGTCTTAACATTTTGTTGAAAGAACATTGAAGCATTGAGGGTCTCAAAGGAATAGTTCATTTTTCTTGAAACTATGACAATTCAGGGAAAAATCAAACTACTCATTTGCTTATTCATGTATTATGAAATATTGAAAATATTAAAGGAAACATGCTTTTCTCTGGAAATAGTCAGCTTGGCTATGAGAGTGAAATGTTTTTATAAGAGGGTGTTTTAATTTCTCATGAAAAAGCAGTTGTATGTTTCCAGGAAGTCTTATTCCATACAATTTCCTACGATGAAAGAGAAAAACAAACCACTTTGGCAGTTGCGTCCTCACCCTGACCCCATATTCAGTTTTCTAAAGAAAAGGCAACTTACCAACAGGGCCATACATATTTGCAATCATTCCATTCGGGGTAACAACACACTGAAATTTGATTCCATGGACACGTTTGTGTCCATTGTAAAGCAACCTCTGGTTAAGAGTGCCGGGCCTACAAACAGGGCGAACTGTCCCATCAACAAAACCAAAACAGTTATTAAGTGGGCTTCCTTTTCGGTGAACAACTTCAGCAAATCTTTCAAGATTGGCTTGGCTTAGTAGCTGATGATTCCACTGCAGAATGCGATGACTGTGAACTTGATAAATATAATCTAAAACTTGATTAGTTATCGTGCACAATACAGGAACGGTCTTAGTGAACAAGTGGACCATGTCACTGTATCGGCAAGGGTAACACAACTGCTTCAAAAGCATACACAATCCTTCAGTTCACAAATTGTCCCTTGGTGACGACTTATAACAGCAGGAATCGGTAAAGCCCGAGAAAGTCTTGGGATGTCAGCTTTCTTGAACCGAAATTCAGAGAAACATTCATCTTCGGTCAGGTTTTCGAGGTCGAAACGTGGATACAACTCACACAGCAAGTCCACGTTTTGTGGGTTGTAAAGGTCGTATAGTAAGAGAAATTTGGCGTCATCAAGGACATTCATGTCATAATAGAGCATTATAAGCTCTCAATTCTTTCCAAGAGACCATTTTTTCTAAACAAACATACAAACATACGTTCAACAAAAAAACTTTGAGCAGAGTTTTATTGTTTATATCGAGTTCGACTTTGCCGTACTGCACAAAACTTAATCAATTTGAGTTTGGCGGGAGACGGCGTAGTCGGCCCAGTCTCTTTCGGTTGCATCAGCCGTACCAGAGCCTCGCCGTACTGAATCTTAAAGTCCCTAATATCTTGTTCAACAACATTCTGGAAAGGGACTGTAAGGTGGCAATTTTCTTAATTCTGAATTAGGTCCGGGAATGGCAGGATTCCTGTGGGCTGGCGCACCATCATAAATAAAAATCACGTGTTCATCGGGGTCGAGATTTAGCCTTGTCTGCGTGGGAAAATCATCAAATCTTTGTGCATTCATGCCTCCGAGTATTGCTGAGTGAAACATTGGACCATTAGGGGGGAAATTGCCAATGCTACAGTCACATTTCTTCCTCACTGACCACATACTTCATGATAGGCCCTTTCTCCTCATAAAGCTCGTCCTTAACTTCGTGTGGTCCAAATATTGTAGCCACACTCATCTATAAATACAGTGTGATTTACGACTGCATGACCCATGAACCAGTTTCCATATTCTACTCGTTTTTGTAGGACATCAGGGCGGTTTCTATCAGCTGGCAGAGGTCTTGCCAATTTCACTCGATATAACATTCCTTCGAGATCTCTCGCTACGGTACGGTCATGAATTCGCGATTCATCTCCGCAATTGTTAGAAGGCAATTTTCATTGATAATGCCATTCTTTAATTTTTGTACAGTACAGGTACAGTACAGTACTGTACTGTACTGTACATGTACCTGTTTTTCGCGGACAGTGTTACGTACAAAGATATTCCTCCTTTTATAGCTGTCTCAGGAAAAGATTGACCAACATCAAATTTAAATGATAACCTACATGTACACGTATACAATGAATATATGAAGTTCATGTATTTTGAACTGCGGTATTAAATACGTATGATGCATGATCCTTCGCAGTAGATAGCGCTATTTATGCAATAGCAAAAATCTGATTTTTTTCAGGTCTGATTTTCGCTATTGCATAAATAGCACTATCTACTGTGAAAGATCGTGCATCATACGTATTTAATACTGCAGTTCAAAATATATGAGCTTCATATATTCATGGTATCTGATTTATCATCACGGGTTTATTACGAATCAACTTAACGGCCTGCTCCCAGTTGGCTTGTTAGCTCAATTGGTAGAGTGCTGCACTAGTATCACAGAGGTTAGTGGTTCGAATCCCGTACAGGCCTGATTTTTTAAGGTCTGATTTTCGCTATTGTATAAACAGCGCTATCTACTGCGAAGGATCGTGCATCATACATATGTACACGTATTGTACATGTACTTTCTTACCTATTGGCCATTGTTTGTTATTTTTTGACAACTGGTCGTGAACTCACTAATAAATACTTTTTTTCTTCCTATTGAACATAAGTATCATTCAAACGATTGTTGGAATCATGGGATGGAATGTTACTTTGCAATGAATAATTGTCTCTTGACGCCATTGATCGCGCCTCTCTATGCTAATTGTCTTATTGAATGTTCCTTTTTCACTTATGATTGTCCGAAGATGTTATTGATTTTCTTTTGGTGTTTTTGATTGTCAATTGCACGCATTTAAATGTACACTTGGCGTCCTTGATTGTCGATAGATGCTCTTGTTTGTTCATTGACACTATTGATTGTTTATAAACGTGCAAATTGCGTTTTTGAATGTTCCGTGGCGTTTAATGAAGTGCTTCTTGGTGTTATAGAAAGTATATTCGCCTTATTGATTCTACACTTCGCGAAAATGAATATCTTTTTCGCCTAAATGATCAGCAAAAGGTGTAATACTCAACGATCGGACGATTTTGCGAAACGTGCAACTTGCGGCCTTGTTTTTGCTGCTTCAGTTGGATCAAGACCCAAAAGATCAAAATATACGCGGCATTACCAGGAGTGATCATGAGTCGAGTTTAACTCTTGGATTTTCGATGAGTCTGAGTTTTGGGGCCCCCTCCAAGCTCACTTGCACTCAGGTAAAAGGCTCATGGATTTTGCTGACATAAAATTATGTCAATGAAGTGCCGTATGCGAGGGCTAAAGACATCGATTTCTCATCGGCTAAGAAGCTCAAAGAAAAGTTCAACCAAAAACTCAAGGATCTACAACAGCCGCAAGCCTTGAACCATACAACAACTTCTAGTTGCTCCTGTTCTTCCCCTTGATTTGTAAGGATCTTAGGTATAGTGCATTAGATCATATAACAACAAGAACAACAACAACTTTATTAGGTACTTCCATAAGTAGTACATTATCTAAGTAACAATAATTATTAAAATCATTTCGTCTTTAACAGAACTTCTTGTCTGATATTCATTATTTGGAATATAAAAGCAGGAATGAGTCTATTATTATTATTATTATTAAATTTAAATTTATACCGCGCAGTTTCTATAAAAATATTCAACTGCGCCTTACAATAAATATTAAATCAAAAATAAAATAGAAGTTCAAAATTACATTTCTAAAATTCCATAAATAAATAAATAAATAAATAAAATAATTCATCAATAATGCAATTTAATCATAACAACTATAGTAACTAATTAAACGCCCTATTAAATAAAAAAGTTTTAAGTCTAATTTTAAAAATATCTAAACTGGAAATAGATTTTATTGTGGTGGGAAGCAGATTCCAAAGTCTAGGGGTGGCACAACTAAACGATCTATCTGGCAGGGTCTTCTTGGATATTATTTTCGGGAAAGTTAATAAAGCTATACATATATATACATATATACATATATATCTATACATATAGACGGATCAGCGTTATTAAAAAGGAATAACACTTTAGAGTTATGATCAAAGTTTTCAAAGCAAGGATACTTTCTTGCGATTTTGTTCTTAAGGTGCGACTACTCCAACCAAGGCCACCCAGGAAAATTTTTCGCAAATTGACCAATAGCATTTGAGGGATAAAACAATAGATTTCTCACAAAGTACGAGTAAGCAGCACAAAAAAATTCAAAAAACATTTATTTCTTTCATGTTGTACAACGCAACTGTATATTTTTCCAAGAACCTCGATCAAATCAATGTGAATTCGCCATTTAGTTCCACGTAACGGTAACAGTTATGCATAACGATTCACAAGCTGTTTACACTCGGAAGACCTCTCCTGTAATGCTCAATAAGGAACGGCATTTCCCAATCTTGCGAGGTATCAACTAGAATCTTATTGTTGAAAATTTTCTTCCAGAGTATCAAGTCCTTATCTAAAGAAAACCTGTTGACATAACGGCCTTCGTTTTGCCATCTCAGTCAGGGATGCATAACCGCAAAAAAGCTATTGACTGAGCGTTCCTTGGCAAGCTTGAATGACTGAAGCTCTTCTGATGCTTTAGCTTCTTTCTTCTGCAAATCCTTGATAAGCTTTCGTAATTCCGTGATCTCAATTTTGCTTTCTGGGTGTTTCTCGCTCGCACCACAATTGTTCATGTCCATACAAGTCGGGTTTGAACAGCGAGCTCTGTAGTGGCCCAGCTGATGACATCGGGTACAAAGTTTTCCCGCTCTCCGTCCGTTAGCTTTGCTTGATGCTTGTTCATACTGATTACGAACAATTTCAAGCTGGTCAGTAGCACTTTTGATCTGTGTTTGTATTATGAAGAGATTTTCCGTTAGTTCGCCGCTTTTCTTCTCAAGATAGGTTGTTGATTGGTCGTTGCTTTCGTTAGCCGCGCTTTGTTGATACATGGTTCCACTTCCAGGCACGTTGGATGAGCTCGAAGCCGGACCTGAGCTGGTCGTGCTGACGAGCACAGGAGAGTTAATGGGGCTAACGACTTGCAGAGACCCATTGTAAGGAGATGGAAAAAGTTCCTTGGGCTGCAGAGACGGCTTCTTTATCTCCTCTAGCTCTTTCTCGAGAATTCTTCTCTCTGCCAGTAACAACTTGTCTGGAGAATTTATTATGACTTCCAGATCATTCTGCCCGATATATTTTAGCGAATGCATACTCTGAAAGCCTCTCCTCTCAAACTCTGGGGCTAACCTTTCGAGGTTTAATCCATGTGAGATTGACGACAGCCACGTATAGACCTCCAAAACACCAAGGCAGTTTTGACCTGCCATTTTCGCAGTTTTCTCACGTGTAAATTGAGTTGAACACGAACTATTTGTGACGTTTGATTGACAAATGAGTACTCCTCCCCCTTTTTTGTCACATTTCACAGCGATTTCACACGTAAATTCATTCAGTCACGAGTGATTAAATTTCTTCGGAAAAATTTTGGGGCAAAACCGCTGTGTCCGAAGCTTGAGACAGCAGTGAGATTTTCTAGATTTTGGCACGTAAAACATTGTTTCAAGGCGACAATTTATGGGATTATGTTTCGGTATCACTTTTTGTCTGGAGCATTGTTGTGACAGCTGTAAAATCATTCAAGTGTGAGATTCACCCAGCAAATTTCTCGACAACTCATTTTGCAACTTTGCCATTTTGTATGAGAAAAGGTGGTATATGTGCCCTCTCATTCTCTTCCACAGATGATATCTAATATTGCAGGAATATACAGGTCAGTAAATAAAGAAGAATTTGTTTATTCAATTTGTTCAGTCGTGCTATAATTTTATTTACCGCGTAATCAGAAGATTGAGTTAGTCTACTAGAAATACCAGAGTGTTTCCTTTGGAATGTAGAGGTCTAGAAAAGGTATCCACAATGTATAAAATAGTTTACGGATTTCTGCTGTGTTATGTTTTGGCATGCCTCGTAGATCGCATAGGCTGTTTCTTCCTCTGCTAAGCGCTGATTTCGTCGCAGGAACTCTTTGATGTCATGAAAACACAGTTCGCAAGTGTTGAACTCGGGTGAATATGGGGGTTGGAATAACAAGTGTACACCTCAATTGTCCAGCAAAGCAGTAAGAATAGGCTCCACGAAGTGACCATGGTGGAAACCACAGTTGTCCATTATTACTGTATCGCCTCTCTCTAGCACAGCCAATCCATCTGCTCTTATGAGATTAACTGCTTCCTGGAAAAATAACAGGAGCTCTAGGCCATTGGACGGACCTTCGAGTACATTCATAAAGTCTACGCCGAATGGAGAATGCAGCAGATTAATGGTGTATGTAGCACTTTTGAAGCGTACCGTTGGATTTCGAATGCAGGCTCGCCTCTGGGTGCATTTCCGTATTTTCGGTTACAAGTCGTTTTCACAACACTACTCTTGTCAAAACAGTGAACTGAGCCTGGTTCCAAGTCGGATATTGTTTCAAGGAATTCATTTCGACGATGGATATTGCCACTCCTTTGTGATTCTAATGGTATTTGCTGTATTTTCTTTTTTGTCATGTAGAGATCCTCCCTGATACACCTTGATATGGCAGACTTCGACGGCAGGTCCAGGAGATGAACTACTCCGTCGTGTAACAAACGATCTTGTAGTTCCCTTACGTATACGCTTGGTTTGATAAGTTTTTCCGTTTCAATACAGCTGATTACTTCAGCATTCATTATTATTCTCTCTGGTGGATCTCATAGATGCTGGAGCGAGGAACCGGTGTGATCGTAGTCGGCTAACACATTCTGGACGAAGCAATGGCTTGTTTTAAGCTCTCCAGCAATTGCTCACTGTGACATCCCATCGTGGTTTAAGTCAAGAACTTCTTCTCTCAAGAGTTTGGGATAATTTCGACCGTTATCATATAGTTTTCCATCTTGATTCCTGCAAAGCTGCATTTTGAATTTTCCAGGGTGGCCTTGGTTCGAGTAGCGGCACCGTAAGTTCTAACCGAAAACTATCATACAAAGGACAACAAAAAAGCACATGTTTTTCATCTTCAATTTCATTTTAATGGCAGAAAGAACAGATTCTTTGATTGACTGGGGTGTTTGGAGTCATGTATCTTCCCATTTCAATGTGTAATTTATGATTGCCTAGACGGAATTTATTAATTGCAATTTTTTGTTGTTGGTTTATTAGATCTAAAAATTCTATTTTCATAGTGTCTTTTTTTGAATGAGGACTAAACGTCTATTTTTCTGTTTGCATTAATTACCATTAACTGGTGGCCCTCCTAGAGCTTCCTCTTTAACTTTAATTGAGTAGCTCTCATATTTGTATCGTTATTGTTCAAGTTTATGGAACTTGGATCACATTTTTTCAATAAGTTATTAATTCTCAGCGTCAAACTTAAGAGATTTCTATCAACCAATTCTTCGGAGAGTAATAAGCATTGTTTTGCAATATCAGCGTCTGGTAAGTTGCGTAGATTAATGCAGAACTTCATAATCAATGTCTCTATAGCTAATTTCAGTGATAGTCTACCCATTTCATTTGTAGCGGCAACATTTGGGCATTGCTTGTTTACGCCTAAGGTTTGCTTACAAAAGTAAATGTTAGTTTTTTCAATTTCATCTTTTTCCCAGGCAGAGAGGTCCTCTTTGTCATAGATACCCCAAACTTCCGAGCCATGTAATAGGATTGGAAGAAAGAGGAAATCAAAGAGTTTACAATTAATGTCCAGAGGCAATTTGGTGAAATTAAGATATTGACGAGTTGCAAAGACTGACTACGTGTTTTTTCTTTTTAATTTCCTTAGGAACCTTTGGAATTGCTAGAGTAGGAAAAATTAACACCATGATATGTACAACTGTTAACGATTTCAATAGTATTGTTATCAGTTCGATTGCATCAGGACCAATCTTGGTACGCGTGAAGCGATACTGAAGTTTCTTGACCATATCTGGGCCTGTTGTATTTTAATACGTTTAACTTGTTAGAATATGGCTGTTTTTTTTGCTGCCAGTGCATCATCTGAATTATTTCGAGAACTAAACTCACAGTGTCACCTAAAGTGATTGTACCACTGACCAAACACTCTTTGATGTTTGAGAACTGTATTTTGATTCCAAATGAATCTTTACATTAAACAAAAATGGTGACTAAAACCAAAACCGAAAAACAACAACACCACGAGGTTTTTTAATTACGTCATTATCACATGATGTCAATCATAGGTACGCAAAGCGTACAAATTGAACTAAAACAATGTAGTTACAGTCGCGACACACATGTTTATAAGTTTAGAAAGCTCTATCACACTACACTAGCAATTGAAACCATGCCATGCCACAAGATTCATAAAATAAAACAGGAAGTAAATTGTTAATTTAATTTTAATTTATTCCATTTCACTGCAATTACATGGGAAAATAAAACAAAAGAACCCACAATAATAACAAATTGGGTTACATAACAAGGCAGTGGGGAAGACTAGAAGGGAACTGACGAACCATACGTGCTAGTCAACCCATTATGAAGAAAATATACGGATATATAAAAAACTTAATCAAGGTATGTAACTGGCTAGCTGCTAACTAACTAACTGAATAATCTAACTAACTTACTAACTAACAACCTTACTAACTAAGTGCTGGTTTAGCCCAGGTGGTACATGGGTGCTCAGGGTCGAAAACCCTATCGTTATAAAGATTAGTGCATAGTCTCTTAAAAGAAGAAACACTACAGCTAGCCGTCCTCAACGCATCAGGCAGATTTTTCCATAGATACGGAATCCTATTAAAAAATGTTCCCTTAAAAAGTTCCGTCCTGAATCTATTAATTTTTAGTTTATTACTTGCATGCGATCTTAATCTCTCATCTGAACAAAATTGAAAATACGACTTAAGTGAAGAGTTAAAATGCCCGCACTTCAGTTTATAAAAAGTTGAAAGATCCTTGACTTCTCTGCGGTAAACCAGTGGTAGCAGGTTGAGACGTTTTAGGCGTTCATTATAGCTAAAATCGGGTAAAGTGAAGTGTGAAGTGAAAACCTTTATTAATTTATAAGGCTCAGGGTAGCCCCTTCAGACGCAAAAAGCTGTCTGTTATCAATGGGAGCCCTGAGCAACAAAAGTAACAAGCCGAGTTGCACGTCTCTCTACATGGCTTCAGTTTATCCCAAATTTGCTACAACTATGGCAAGACATACAAATCACAATGTTTCTGCCTCGCCTCTGACAAGATTAATTGCAATTTTGTTTGGAAATATAAAACCTGATAAAAGAACAATTTTTGTTTCAACTTCATTGTGATTAACATACCTGCTAAAATTGTCTTAAGTTGTTCTACTATAGGTATTTCAATGAAGTAGGCCAAAGTGCAGAGTTGAGTTCCACAAACTACACATTTTGCTCCATTTTCAGGTATTGAAGTACCCACATAAACTTTGGAAATCAAGTTCGGACAGTAGAACTGTCAATTGGGTGCTTTAAAGCGTGAAAATACAAGTGAAACTCCTTCAGTACAGTGATACATCTATTCGGTTTCGGACAGCGGAGTTGAATGAGCTCTAAGAAGTCTTTAAGTGCAATCCCGGAAAGTTTATGACGTAGAGAAAAGGCCATTAGCAACAGAGAAATCTCTCCCAAAGTAATTGGAGAGTCTTGATAAAGAGCTTGCTCATCTTTGGATGATTTCTCTTGACTTGAGGTAGCTGAAGGGGTTTTTCGGAAACACTCCACGTCTGGAATCTCCTCGCTAAGATTCAGATTACCTAACAAAGGGTCTTTGTCACAACTAGTCAGATCAAGGTCTTCATCGCTGTCCTCTGTGTCAACACAATCACTACATTCTTGTAATTCGCCCTCACAACTCAATTTCTACCGCAAATCAAGCGGCAATCCTTTACAGTTGTCTACACTTAAAGGGTGTATTACCTGCAGGCATTCTTAAACCATTTCGACTCTTGCTTCATTTATTTCATTCCTATCTGTTTCGAATAAATACAGTTTCTGTTAGAAATTCGTACCTACACTTTGAGTTAAAAACAGTTAAAAATATGAACTCAATCGACTCGCCTGCACAATCCACCAGCTCATTGTATGCACACTCTTGCGTGGAATTTACTCTCATTGCTCCTTCTTCACTTCGAAGCGGCATTTGCGATACAGTGTTTGAAGACTCAAATGTTTTCCCAAGGTAAATATTTTTTGATGAAAAGGCTCTCTTCCCTCTATTACAGTTACCCAGGAGGATTCATTGGTATGCCGTACTGGTGACATACCGTTCACACCATCAGAAGAACACTTTTCTTCATTAGAATTTTGAGACTTGTATTTTAAAGGGCGGCTTTCCTTGCCTAAGAGTGGAATCACTGTCATTAAACTTTTATTTTCCTCACTGAGAATTCTAGCATCTTCTCTTATACTTTCGTAGCACGATACGAGCTCCCGAATTCTTTCTTTGAGAAGGCCATTTTCCTCACGAAGAGATGCAATAGTTTCATTTAAATATGATGACGAACTTCCCTCTAACTTAAGTTTTCGATTACAAGGCGACAAACATCCCTTACTTTCGTCACAATAAAGGAGTAGATATCTTCGACATTTGGGGTACCTTGGCTAGATGACTGGCCGTTAACAGGGTGTACATTAAGCACTGGTTCAGTTTCAATTACTCGCAAGCTTTGCTGTTCTGATACAATGGCGTCGCGGAGTTGTTGAAGAAGAGTAGGCTTGTTGCCGCTCTTCTTAAGTCCTCGCTTATCAGGTTCAGCCTTCAATTTTAAATGATGAAACTTCTCTGTTATCAGAGTGCCAGATGTAAATTTAATTTACTTATCTCTGCCCTTCTTACGATTTCAACCTGTACAGCGTTGCCCTCGTTTTCGTTTTCTGCAGCATCATCCGCAGCATCATCGGCAGCATCATCGCTCACGTTAGAGTATAATGATTTAAAGGCACCCAAGGTGTTTCCATCAGTCTCAGTTGAGATTTCGCCAGTGAATTTCTTGTCGCCAGGATGTTCTGTTTGGGGTAGAATCGCTGGATCTGAGCAAGGTTGGTCGGAGCGATTTTCAGCACGTCTGCACGCCAGCAAGATAAACACAAGATAATACATAATCTTTTTATTGACTAAAATAACTCTTACAGTAATCCGTTTTCAAAAGGAACAGCGGTCTGGCTTAACAAACTGAGTGATGGTTCACCGATTTCCATATTTGTGAAGTCGCTTGGTTGTGTAGCGTCATATTACTTATATTGACCCCGTGCTTAGGTCTTCCAAGGGCAAATCAGTGGACTTCGAAAAGTTCTGTGGCCAACGCCCGCAAGGTTGTTTAAGATATCTTTAGTCCTGATCCAGTTGAAAAAGATACTGGTTGTAGGGTCCGCGCAAGTTTCTCTTTAGCTTTTTTGACGAAGAATGATCCTCACTCTTATTGGCCATTTTTTTTTTGTCATGCTCCGTTGACATCTAGTACAGTCAGCCTATATAAGGGATATTATGATTTTCCTTATTTGGTGACATATGGGACATGGAGTTTAGTTTTGTTGGGTGAAACGAACCTTTTCTCTTGATTGGTGAAGCGGGGAGGTCCGTTGGTATTTTGTCTTTTCTATTTGCCTCTGTCTTTAGGCATAATGAGCAACACAAAGAATGATGATAGAAGGCAAACAACACCATCATTCAAGTATGGTGAAAGAAGTAAGTGAAATTGTTTTTTATTTATACAAAGTTCGAAGTTTATTTCACACGTGAAGGTGCTTTCGATTCGTGGTCAGAATAAACCCCCAAAGTTTGTTGGATTTCAATGGCTAAATATAAGCTTATAGAGTGACCTGTTTCCATAAACTGTGTAAACGTTTCCTTAATTTGAGTTTGCAGACTCCCTTGTGCTAATGCACTATAAAAGTAACCTAAGCAGCTCTCAAATGGAAAGAGGGGGCAACATAATATAATTATACCTTTGTTAATTTGAAAACGCGCCTTACCTGCATCATGCTCTCTTTCTTAATTTTCTAAAAGTCGACATCACTGTAATTCAATTTTTAATCCTGGGATGTAAGAACTGTCTGTTTTTCTATTAATTAAAGTAAGAATCAAAGATGAGGGAGCGTGCTTGGAGATGTTGATCCTAAGCTCTCTGAATCTCCACTTTGCCAAGTTGGTGATGATGTCCCAAGATGCATTCACTCATCCATTCATTCAATCAGGGTTGTCCCATAAAATCTTAAATCTAATCCGTATTAGAAGTGCATCTTTTTGTCTGATGCAATAAGAGTCTAAAAGTCAATATTGAGTGCTTGTGATAGAAATTGTTACGTGTATATGTAACTTTGTTCTTAAAACAGATTTTGCTATGGCTGCAAAACTTGGACATGCAAGTAAAAGCACAAAGAATTCAGAGCAAAGACAACCTGTGAGAACTGAAGTCAATTCAATGGATTATTCCAGGATATTTTGTTGGTAAGATTTATGCAGCTGCCTTTATGTGACTGGGATTGTGGTAAGATAGCACAATTTTGTATGGTAGAGCTTCCAGAAAGCAGACACCCTTTGGATGAGAAAGGATCTCTGCGTAGAAGGTTCAAGTTGTAATGTTTGTAACTTGCTGGCTTTATAAACCACATAATATAACTATATCGACTTGACTAATTTTTGCCTTAGAAGCATGAATTTAAGCCTTAAGTTTTACTGAAGCAGTATAGAAAAAGTTATCAAACCTGTTTAGTTCAGTGAATTACACCATTTTGCATCAAGGAAACCTGAATCACAAGGGAATTATATAGCAAATTAATCTTTCTAACAGGTAAATTATCTACTAGTGGATGAAATATCAGTTATTGATCATTTGTGTTGTTTTGTATTTCAGAGTACAGGAAAACATAGTGGCTCTAAAAAGGGAAACCACAAAGAGGAAGCCACCGCAGCTGGCTACCGTACTTTATCTGCTATAAGCTGAGCCTGGCTATAAGCCGAGACCCTAAACTTTTAACTCTTGAACTTAATATGATCGTCTTCAAACGTAAACACAAAACATTCAGCTATAAGCCGAGACCCAGTTCTTAAAACGTGTAAGAGCTCATGAAAAATTTTAATCATATTTAGCTTTTAAAATCTGTTAAAATGAAATGAAAGAATGGGTTAATTATCAAACGGCACGGGCAATTCGCTTGAAAAGCAAGGTGTCATGAATATTTAGCAAAAGCTAGGCTTACCTCTCGGGAAACAAGTGTATCAATATTGTTACCTACTCAATACGATGGCTAAGAATAACAATAAATCACAGTTAGTAAGCTGAATTTAATGTGATCCGATCAAATGAATAAAATTGAATTCACGGCTTGATCATATGAACATTCCGAGTTCAGAGACCTGTCTTTAACAATCCTGTGTCGATAGTCATTCATTGTCAATCCGTTATCATGCCAAAAGCCCGTCGTACATCATACAATCTAGTGTTCAAACTTAAAACAGTTGCCAAAGTAGAAGCTGTCGAGAACAACCCTGAGATCGCGAGGGAATACTGCATCAGTGAGTCAATGGTTTGGCGCTGTTTTTTCTGTGCTCTTTACTCGTGTTTAAAGCCGCATGCTTTATTGAAGTCTTTAATTAAAGTCAGGTCTAATCGATTGTTGTATTCTTTCTTTTGTTATAGGTGTGAAGGAGTGGATTTGTACCTGCATGCCAAGAAACCCCACTGGCGAGCGATCGCTGTTAGTTTGGGACTCCTTTCGTGATCATCTTACTGAGTCAGCATCAGTGGCAAAGTAGTTTGCAGTGGCAGAGTATCGATGTAGCTGTCATTCCCGGTGGCCTAACTCCAGTTCTCCAGCCCTTAGACAAGTGTCTAAATAAGCCCTTCAAGGGGAATATGAGAAGAAAGTACCTGTTGTGGATGATAACTCGCCCCTTTGAGTTTACTTCTGCTAGGAAAAAGAAAGCGCCGTCAAGAAACCTTGTATGTTCGGTAAAGCAGTTGTGGAGGGAGATCCCTAAGGAGATGGTGAGGAAATCATTTCTTACTTGCGGCATCTCCAATGAGCTTGACGGCACCAAGAATAACGCCAGCTATGAAGAGGCGCAAGACAATGATGCTGAAGAAGATAAGATGGATGAAGAATTTGATATGAAAAGCGAAGATGAGCCATAAGCTGACATCCTCGAATGTGCAGTTCACGACAGAAAACAGAGGGCTCCTTTAGGAGCCACCACATATTAAAAGTTAATGACCAATAACTCTTGCTTTTTTGTCCATGTGTTTTGCTCGGCTTGTATGCGAATACATGCGTATTTATCTTAGTTTTCTTAAGTCCATAATTTTTTGTTCAGATTAAACTCACAGCTATAAGCCAAAACCCCCTCTACAAGTTAGATTTTAATTTAAGTTAGGCTTAACATGTGTAAAAATCACTCCCTTTATAGCTGATAAAATACGGTAGTTCATAACCACTTAGCGTTGTTGAATGTATTTTAGTATTTATGGTAGATTTTAGGCATTTTTTTGTCATACCCTAAAGATTTTTCATCTGTTCTGAGTCTACTTCTGATTCCAAAATTATAGGGAACAAAGCTTACCTTTTCGAAAATTTCAGCGAGAAAAAAGGCTCCCAAAAATTCTATTGGCATCCTTCTGTCTCGGGAGACAATGGAGTTGCGCCCATGGTCAGTCTGTGGTGGAGCTGCAGCGCCGGCTGTGGCTGTAGAGACCGATCCTCGAGCGGCAGATCCTGCTGCAGTTGCTGCACACGAAGACGTTGTCGTCCGAGGGGGATGGGTTGGCCTCTGCTCTCTGGCGCCTGCGAGCTTTCTTGTCTTCCCACTGCTCCTCTCTTTTCTGCTCTGCTGTCTTGATGGCTGACATGGTGGTGGATCGCCAGCCACTGCGGTCCGCTGCCAGTGCTTCGAAGCCTGCTGGCGCAATGCCACCCGCCTTCAGGTCACGCTTGAGCACATCCTTGTAGCGAAGCGAAGGTCGTCCAGTGGGTCTTGACCCAGTGGCAAGCTCACCGTACAGAATGTCTTTCGGTAGCCTGCCATCTTGCATGCGGGTGACATGACCGAGCCATCGCAGGCGTCTCTTGGTTAGCAGGGCGTACATGCTCACAGTTCCTGCCCTTGCTAGGACTTCGGTGTTTGGGATGCGATCCTGCCAGGTGATACCGAGGATTCTCCTGAGGCAACGCAGGTGGAAAGCATTGAGCCTGCGTTCTTGCCGGGTGTAGGGAGTCCAACTCTCGCTGCCGTACAGCAGTGTGCACAGCACACACGCCTGGTACACTTGCGTCTTGGTCTTGATGGTGAGCATAGTGTTCTCCCACACTCTCTTGGTCAGGCGGGCCATAGCTGTTGAGGCCTTGCCGATCCTCCTGTTCAGCTCGGTGTCCAGGCTGAGGTTGCTGGAGATGGTGGACCCAAGATAGGTAAAGTCCTCCACCACATCAAGGGTACAGTCACCTATGGAGATGCTCGGAGCAGTGCTGACGTCTTGGCCCAGGATGTTGGTCTTTTTTATGCTGATTGTGAGGCCAAACTGTGAACAGGCATGGGCAAAGCAGTTGATGAGCTCCTGGAGGGCAGTTTCGGTGTGAGCTGTGATGGCGGCATCATCAGTGAAGAGCATCTCCCGGATGAGGACTTTGCGCACCTTTGTCTTGGCTCGGAGGCGTGCCAGGTTGAACAGGCTACCATCGCTCCTGGTGTGCAGGTAGATGCCCTCTTCGGATTGGCTGAAGGCGTAGCGCAGCAGCAGGGAGAACAGGATGCCAAAAAGTGTCGGCGCAAGGACACACCCTTGTTTGACGCCGCTCTTGATGGGGAAGGGGTCCGAGGAGGAGCCATCGTACTGGACAGTACCTTTCATTTCCTTGTGGAAGGAGGTGATCAACCTCAGGAGCTTGGGGGGGCATCCAATCCTTTGCAGGAGTGTGAACAAACCTGAGCTGCTGACCAGGTCGAACGCTTTGGTCAGGTCTATGAAGGCGATGTACAGGGGGCGTCTCTGCTCACGGCATTTCTCCTGTAGCTGCCTCAAAGAGAAGATCATGTCGATCGTGGACCTTTCGGCTCGAAATCTGCACTGTGATTCTGGGTACACACGCTCTGCCAGTGACTGCAGTCTGTTCAACACGACGCGGGCAAAGGTCTTGCCGACGATGCTGAGGATGGTTATTCTGCGATAGTTATTGCAATCGCTGCGATCACCTTTGTTTTTGTAGAGCGTGATGATGTTGGCGTCACGCATGTCCTGAGGCACACTTCCTTCCTCCCAGCATTGTAGCAGAAGTTCGTGGAGATGTTCGAGAAGACTGGTCTCTTTGCCTGCTTTTATGACCTCAGGCGGAATGCCATCGTTGCCTGGGGCTTTGCCGCTGGCTAGGGAGTCTAAGGCCTTACTGAGCTCCTCGATAGTGGGTGGGTCATCAAGCTCGTCCATGACTGGCAGGGGGCTTGTGTTCTCCACTGCTATGTCAGTCACGACGGTCTCCCCGGAGTACAGCTCCTGGTAATGTTCCGCCCATCTCGCCATTTGCTTTGCACGGTCTGTGATGAATTCGCCAGTGGATGACTTGAGAGGGGCAGTCTTGATTGCGCATGGGCCGAAGGCTTTCTTCGTTCCCTCAACTGTTGAGAACAATGTTCAAATACTGAGATTCACCAGAGTCCCTTTCGGTATGATATCCAGTCCATTTCTTTTGGCTGCAACTATCAAGAATCGTCTAACCAAGGCTGGTACCCCCATCGCTCATCAGATAATATGTACGTAGACAACATGATTACAGGCGTTGAAACATCAACACAAGCAGAGGAGCTGTACGAAGAAGCCAAAACCCTCTTCTAATCTGCATCAATGAATCTTCGTGAGTGGGCTTTAAACTCCTGAATTTCTCCAGAACATCTCAGAATGTGATAGAACCAGTGCAGAAACCGTGAAAGTCCTAGGAACCTCCTGGAATTTGACTACAGATACCATTTTTATCAATGGATCTCATAATCTCTCCTCCAACGTGAACACCCAAAGAGAAGCATTGCCATCTGTCAGCAGAATTTACCACCCATTGGGCCTCTTTTCCCCTGCCACACTGAATGCAAAGCTGTTCATTCAGGAACTGTGGAAACAAGAAAAACATTGGGATGAGACATTCAGTCAGTCAAGTCAACAAGAATGGAACAAGATATATAAGAGCCTGACTCCATTGTCCTCACAGCCATTACCCAGATATGTTGGTGGAGATGAACACAAACTGTTCTGCTTCACAGATGACTCTGCCAAAGCCTATTCAGCAGCAGTATACCTCGACTCTTCAGTAAATGGAAAAGTGACTGTCAACCTGGTATTTTCGAAAGCACGCATCGCACCAGCCAAACAACTCAGCATTCCAGGTTGGAGCTGCTGGGTGTTCTTATTGGAATGAGATGCTTGAACTATGTAACTCAGCAACTTCATTTGTCTGTGGCAGATAGGTTTCTGTGGACCGACTCACAGTGTGTACTTCACTGGATAACAACCTGTAAGCCATTACCTGTGTTTGTTCAGAACCGACTTAGAGAGATTACCTCATACAGGGACATCAAGTTCGACTATGTGTCCACTTCACAAAATCCAGCCGATCTGTCTACCAGAGGTGTCTCAGCAGATGAAGTTATCCAGAATAACTTGTGGTGGCATGGCCCATCATGGTTAACTGATCATCCGTCACAATGACCGTCATGGAAGTCAACACAATTTGACAGCAAGATGTCTGAACAGAATACCAAACAATTTCCTGGCCCACGTGTAATGTATGAGACCACAACACTGGCTGGAATACCAAGAGAGACCAGCAAAACATCACTCGACAAGCCAGTTGCACCCTTTGGGATGAGCAAAAGAAATTACTCTTCGCTTACCAAACTACTTAGAGTGAGCGCTTGGGCCTTGCGGTTTATCCGAAAACTACAGAAGAAGAGCACAACCAAACAACAGCTTACATCAGACGAAATAAGTCAAGCAAAGGTCATGTGAGAGAAGTATGTCCAAAAGAGTGCATTTACACCAGAAATCAATGCAGTCAAACAAAATTCAAGAAATAATCTGACAAACCAATTGGGCCTACAGTTGGATGAACACAGAGTACTAAGGTGCCATGGTAGATTAATCAGTGAAAACCTCCCAGAATATACTGCAATCCCAAAACTCCTTCCAAGGAACCATGACTTCACAAGCTTAGTCATCAACAGCTTCCATGAAAAGCTGATGCATGCAGGTGTATCTCACACTTTAGCCACTATCAGAAGAGAGTTCTGGATTCCACAAGGAAGATCATCTGTACGAAGAGTTCTACTCAAATGTTTGAGATGTAGACGATATCAAGGAGGACCATACCGAATGCCCGCAATGGCTCTCTATCCATGATCATGAATAGAAGAATCTCCACCCTTCACATACACTGGTCTTGACTATCTTGGACCCTTGTATGTGAAAGTCAGTCAGCCATCAGCAACCCAAAAAGTCTGGTTGTGTCTTTTTACTTGTTTAGCTGTTAGGGCTATTCACCTAGAAGTCGTTCATGACATGACCGCTGAAAAATTCTTGTTGTGCCTTAGAAGATTCATTGCCACGCGTGGAAAACCAAGACAGATAATTTCCGACAATGCGCCCCAGTTCAAAGTAGTAAAGTTGACTGTTAAAGAAGCTTGGCAACTCTCCATGACAAGTCCTGACACACAAACTTACCTGGCCAACGAAGGCATAAAGTGGAGCTTCACCATTGAACTGGCCCCCTGGATGGGTGGTTTCTATGAAAGACTTATCGGTCTTGTGAAACTGTCTCTTCGAAAGAGTATTAAAAAGATTTGTCTTACTATAGTTCAACTGGAAACTGTGGTAAAGGAAGTTGAAGCAGTAATCAATTCCTGGCCATTAGTCTACGTAGGAGCTGACTTCAGCTCTGGATTCACACTCACCCCAGGAGATTTCCTCAGCCTTACCCCAAAAACAGGTGTATCATCCCTAGCAGAAGAAGATCAACAGCAAGACCCAGATTTCCTTAGCAAATTGAGTTCTTCACAAAAACTCCTTGACATGTGACATAAGGGTCAGAAACATCTTGACACGTTTTGGAACCTATGGTTCAATGAGTATGTTCTGAGTTCATGTGGACGGACTCAGAACCACTTAAAAGCTCCCAAGACACAATCCTCAAACCAACCCACTAAAGGAGACGTTGTACTTCTGAAGGAAAACATGCCACGAGGTACCTGGAAGTTAGCTGTTGTGAAGGAACTAATTTCAAGTACAGACGGGAAAATGAGAGCCGCAACAATCTGAACAGCTACAGGAAAGTTGCTAAGCCGTACGCTCAACTTCTTGTTTCCCCTGGAATGTGCTGAACAACGAGAAAGCCCAATCCAGCCCAGCCGAAGTGAGGATGACCAGTATGATGCAAGCCACTAGAGAAGCTAAAAAAAACTTACCACTGAGCACCCAATCCGGAAGGCAGCCATTGAAGCAAGACAAGCCCTAAACACTGTTGAACATTTGATCCTGATCGCATATTGTTATCCCGTTTCTTAAATTTTTTTGGCCATGATAACTCCATTTCGTTCTGTTGAAAAGATTTCCTTTAATCCCGAACATTGACAGTTAGAACTTCTTGGCTGGGGAGTGTCGCGGAGGACCGAGTGACCACTTTATGAGAATTAGCGACCGCTCCTTTCAGACCATGTGCGAAAAGGAGGATTTTGTCCTCCATGTAAATCGTTGTGTTCAGTTGAGAATAAAGAAAAATCGCATTTCCAACAGCTTCCCTGTGCCATTCACGCCACTCTCGAAGATCAACTTCTTTCAACTCATCATCCCACCCATACTTCACACGATTCAGATTCTGCAAGATGATCTTACTTCTGATAGGGAATGGGAGGAGTCCTCGTGGATCCCAAACAGAGAATGCTTGGCTCAAGATCTTCCTCATTGTGTTACCTGGATCACCCTTAAGTCCGGTAAACCGGAGCATATCCTCCTGGGCGTCCCAAATGATGCCCAAAGTTCTGTCTGTTGGCAACTTGTCTTCACTCAGCTTGAGGAATCTCGGAGATCTATCTTGCTCCGGGATGGTCGCCAAGACGTCTGGGTCATTCGTCAGCCACTTGTGCAAGTGGAAACCTCCACGGCTTCCGCATTTCAATAGCCTCTTCACGAGAATCTGTTGATGGTAAGCCATCATCCATATAAAAGTGCTTGTAGACTGCTTTCACACCCAGAGGTAAATCTCTGCCATTCTCATCAGCATTTCGCCTCATAGTATAGTTCGCTCTAGATGGTGCAGACACTTCTTCAAACACTGCTCTCTCAAACTGATACACACTTGTTCTTCTCTCAGAGAGTCCCTCCATGAGAATCTCATCGCTGGCTTGTCATGGTCAGGGAGGCAAAGCATGTGGTACATTTCTTTCTCATCAGCAGCCAATGCAATTCTTCCTTCGCAAAACCTGAGGAAGACTCCAAACAGAGAGGACAGAAGATCTGGCCCTGTATAGATCTTATCGTTCAAACTTTGTCCCATGAATTTTGCAGATGCATCATAAACTCTTCTGAGACGATCAGGTTTCTTGGGGTTAATGACAAATCTGGGTGGTAAGTACCAAATCACTTTACTATCGCACTGTACTTCCTCTTCACTCAGTTTCTTCACATAGCCTTTCTCAATGTCATCCTGGATTGATTTTGCATATCTCTCTCTGACCTCAGGACAGCTCTCAATTTTCTTCTCTAGGGATTGCAGCCTCTTCTTTGCCATTTCGTAATTGTTGGATAGAGATGGTTCCTCTTCCATCCAAAGTAGGCCTGACTCGTATGCATCTTCATTCGCATTCTTATAGGTTGTCTTTTCCATTAGTGACAATGCTCGGTTATCCTCAATTGAACGAGTTGGATCTGCTAGCTTCATCACTCCTAACGTTTCTATCTCTGACTGAACCACGAGCAGCTGCCTCAGCTCCTCATCTTCAACTGAACTTCTTTCGTATACCTTGAACCCATTGTATGGAGAAACTACTCCTCACTCACCAGGTAACCAGTTAGTCACCGCCCATCCAAGTAGGGTTTCAACTGCATAAGGTAATCTGTAAATTTCTGGTTGACCAGAGGGTTTAACAATTTGTTTTGGTAGAATCAAATCAGAGTTGTTAGTTCCAATTATGAGCTGCACTGGACCTGTGTCGGTGTCACGTAAGTCCAAGTCCTTCAGGTGCTGATACTCTTGCTTGATTGTTGACCACTTCAACTTCTGATCTGGACCATTCAGGCCAGGGATTGTTTTCACATCTCGCAAGGAATACTGAACTTCTTCTCTACTGACTCATGCCACATGGCATTTCTTGATGTGCTGGGAAGTAAACACCTTCTGCACATTTACTCCTTGAATTTCAAGATCTACCTCTTTGCCGTGAAGTCCAAGTGAGAGTGATAAACTTTCATCTATTAGTGTTGTCTTCATGTTTCTCCAAAGACAACTATGGGAAGTACTTCAACCAAAGCACGACCACCAGCTTCACAACCTGCGTACGCTGACTGGTGATACCCTTCATGGGGCTCCACAGCCTGACATGGTGATGAGTCTTCACCTTCCAAGGATACTTGTGCAGGATCCCTTTCAACATCTGGTACTTGTTCAGATTCACGTTTCGCTTTTGCTCGTTCAATAAATTTCAAGTCGACTTCATGTACGAGGGTAT